>NC_040091.1:50704193-51006304 GCF_003369695.1 Bos indicus x Bos taurus
GCCCCAGGGTCAGGTGTAGGCTTATGCTAGCTGTCCTGCAGCACCCCATACACCTGTAGATCCTGATCCTAACCTGCACCCCATTCTCACTAGACACTCCCAGGGACGCCCACAGGACCCCCATCCTTTCATCGGCACACCTGTGATCCCGTGTGCTGAGAAGTAAGGACTGCAGGACATATGCACAGGCAGAGCCTGAGATCACACAGGCAAACATTCCTCCAGGTGTCATCCTGTTGGAACAAACCAATTTGGGATGCCAACCATCCTGTCACCTAGACCCCCATGGTCTTAGGGACAGACTGTGGGGAGCATTCCCAGTGCCTGGGAGGTACCACAAGGCCACAGAGTGGAGTTTTCATGGAAAGAGTAACCAGCTGGACCAGCTTCACCAGTTCAGAGAAACCAGAGATCACCGTCTATCCCATCCACCCCTATTCATATTGAATAAGGAAGTTCGAGAGAGACCTGAAAAGCCCATGTTTTATGTGTCCCTGTGGACTGCAGTCTGCAGCGTGGGAGCCCGTCTTGGTCCAGGCCTCTCAATTCAGACCCACTGGCCCAGACACTCCTCTCCAAGTTGCCGCCCTTGAGGAAACTCGGCCCCCATCCAACAGCACAGAAAGCACGAAAAGGCGATGATCGATCGTCCTCTCTTTTCTCCAAGCTCCTCTTCACAGCCTTCCCCAGGGACAGCCTTATGCGGACCAGGCCCAGGGAGCCCCACGAACCCTAACCCCAGAGGCTCTGCCTGAGACCCTGAAAGTGGCAAAGCTGGCGCAGGGGTGGGGTGGGGGGCAGAGCAGGGCAGCCCAGCAACAGCTGCCTTCCTGGGGAGTCACGCACAGAGGACACAAACCCCACACAGGCCTTTTCCAGGCCCCGCCGTCCACCATGCCCGAGCGCAGGGAGCAGCCCCCAGGTAGAGTCGAGAGACGCTGTGGGGACCCTGCTCGCAGTCTGGTGTCATCCTCCGGGACACGTCTGTGTAACCCCCTGCTGTCTCGGGAATCGCTACCCCCGGTGGACACCGACAAGCAGCCTTGCTGAGCGTCCACAGAGGGGTTTCGGGCCCCCAACTCCAGGAGCCAGATACCCTGGCACCGACAGCCTGGCTTCCCCGTCTCCTGGCAACGCTGCGTGCGAGAGATCCTGGGCAGCGTGGGCCTCCTCTTGCTTCCGCTACTCTATCGGGGCCCTGAAGATATTAGAAGTCATGGCAAGAATACACATAACTATACAAAAAAGATCTTCATGACCCAGATAACCATGATGGTATGATAACTTACCTAGAGCCAGACACCCTGGAATGCGAAGTCAAGTGAGCCTTAGGAAGCATCACTACCAACAAAGATAGTGGAGAGGTGGAGGAATTCCAGTTGAGCTATTTCAAATCCTAAAAGATGATGCTGTGAAAGTGCTGCACTCAATATGCCAGCAAATTTGGAAAACTCAGCAGTGGCCACAGGACTGGAAAAGGTCAGTTTTCATTCCAATCCCAAAGAAAGGCAAGGCCAAAGAATGTTCAAACGACTGCACAATTGCACTCATCTCACACTCTAGCAAAGTACTGCTCAAAATTCTCCAAGCCAGGCTTCAATAGTACATGAACCGAGAATTCTCAGATGTTCAAGCTGGATTTAGAAAAGGCAGAGTAACCAGGGATCAAATTGCCAACATCCGCTGGATCATCAAAAAAGCAAGAGAATTCCAGAAAAACATCTACTTATGCTTTATTGACTATGCCAAAGCCTTTGACTGTGTGGATCACAACAAACTATGGAAAATACTTAAAGAGATGGGAATAGCAGACCACCTTACCTGCCTCCTGAGAAATATGTATGCAGGTCAAGAAGGAACAGTTAGAACCAAACATGGAACAACAGACTGGTTCCAAATCAGGAAAGGAGTATGTCAAGGCTATATATTGTCACCCTGCTTATTTAACTTATATGCAGAGTACATCATGTGAAATGCAGGTCTAGATAAAGCACAGGCTGGAATCAAGATTGCCAGGGGAAATAGCAATAACCTCAGATATGCAGATGATTCCACCCTTATGGCAGAAAGGAAGAGGAACTAAAGAGCCTCTTGATGAAAGTGAAAGAGGAGAGTGAAAAAGCTGGCTTAAAACTCAACATTCAGAAAACTAAGATCATGGCATCTCGTCCCATCACTTCATGGCAAATAGATGGAGAAACAATGGAAACAGAAACTTTATTTTTTCAGGCTCCAAAATCATTGCAGATGGTGACTGCAGCCATGAAATTAAAATATGCTTGCTCCTTGGAAGAAAAGCTATGACCAACCTAGACAGCATATTAAAAAGCAGAGACATTACTTTGCCAATTAAGGTCCGTCTAGTCAAAGCTATGGTTTTTCCAGTAGTCATGTATGGATGTGAGAGTTGGACTATAAAGAAAGCTGAGCGCCGAAGAAGGTTGATGCTTTTGAACTGTGGTGTTGGAGAAGGCCCTTGAGAGTCCCTTGGACTGCAAGGAGATCCAAACAGTCCATTCTAAAAGGAAATCAGTCCTGAATATTCATGGGAAGAACTGATGCTGAAGCTGAAACTCCAATCCTTTAGGGCCACCTGATGTGAACTGACTCATTGGAAAAGACCCTGATGCTGGGAAAGATTGAAGGCAGGAGAAGGGGACGACAGAGAATGAGATGGTTCGATGGCATCACCGACTTGATGGACATGAGTTTGAGTAAGCTCCAGGAGTTGGTGATGGACAGAGAAGCCTGGCGTGATGCAGTCCATGGGGTCGTAAAGAGTCGGACACGACTGAGCGACCGAACCGAACTGAACAGAACTGATCAGGGCCCTAGACTACACTTCCCAGGTCGCTCTGCGTGCACCTTTAGATCTCGCGAGAACTCTGGGCTGTCACCCACTTGACCGGGCGGTTATACCGTGGACCGCTGGGAGGTGTAGTTTTGGGCTGGGAGCCACGCTCCCTGGCGCTCTGGCTCTGGTGGCGGAGAGACTACAAGTCCCAGGGGGCACAACGAGACCGCCTGGAGGGCGGGGGGTACGAAAGAGGAACTCGAAGGGCGCGGGGGTGAGTGAGGGGCCGGGGGCGGGGGGGGGCGGGCGCGGGGGCGGGCCAGGGGCTGGGGCGGCCCTCAGGGTGCGGCCCCCCGGCAAGGCTGCAGTGGCGGGGTGGGGCGGTGGCGCGAGGTCCGTCCGCTTTGCTCCTCCGCGGTCCGCACCCCCGTCACCGGCTCCGGACGCCTCCGCCGCGCGGGAGGGCCAGCGAGTGGGTTTATCGCCCCTAGTGTGTCCACTGTGGCTCAGCGGGGTCTGTGTGCGTTGTCATCAGGACGATTTAATTGACGCTTAGTTTCCGTTTATTTGATACCGGGTTTCGGACGCGCGTCTCACAGCGTTTCAAGGCGCAGCGTTAGCGTTCGGGTTAACGCGCTCCTCGGAGGTTCCCGAGAGCCCAGGTGGCCCTTTTGTCCTGTTCCGGGGTCCCTGTGGCTCCGGGGGTAGAGCTGGGTCCCGTCCTTCTCCGCTCCTCCCAGTACCCCCACAGCAGTCTGTGTTAGCCGGAATCTGAACCGCCACAGTGATCTCACCAGCTCCTCGGAGGAAATAAAACCCGGGTTTTCCGGAAAGTTTCTCCTGGCACATGCGCGCCCCACCCCGCCGTGGGCGCTCCTCCCAAAGGCGGAGCGGCCGCGCCTCTAGGGGTCACCGGCACCCCGAGGGCGCTGCCGCCTCTCCTGTATTGCCCAGTTCCGCGAGGTAAGCTGTGATTTGTCCGGTAATTCACTTGAAGAACGCCCTCTGGTCACCGCATCACTGAGAATCCTGCGTCCCCAAGATCAAGGACCCCCTCCAGCGAGTCTCCAGGGGTCCTCCGGCAGCACTGTCTCGGCGCTGCTGAGGCCACAGAGCGTGTCAGCAGCCTGGAATGTTTTCTGTACAGCTGTCAGATCGGTAACTGCGCTGATGATCCTCCATGAGCGCGGGGGGATTTTCGGAACGGGCAGCATGTGAACGAGGAGTCTGTGTTCTCATTCTGTCCCGAGAGCCATGTTCCGCCTCGGCGCCCTTTGCTTGCTGAGACGCTGATGAGCGGTGGCCTCACTGAGGAGCTGGAGATCCAGTGGGAGAAGCAAAAGCAAAGATCAGCAACGTGAACTTTGAAGCGGTTGGCCCCCTGCCCCTCTCCGCTCTCCAGCCACAGCCGCGGGGAAGGTTGGCGAAGCGTGCATTCCCACCGTGATTCCCCGGGCAGGGCCTCCTGTTGGAAAGGCGTTCCTGAGGTTTTCTGGCCAGCACCCAACCCCAGTTGATTGTTGTTGTTCAGTAGCTCAGTCATAGCCGACTGTTTGTAATCCCATGAACTGCAGCACACCAGGCTTCTTTGTCCATCACTATCTCCCTGAGTTTGCTCAAACACATTTCCATTAAGTCAGTGATGGCCATCCAACCATCTCATCCTCTGTTGCCCCCTTCTCTTGCCCTCAGCTTTTCCCAGCATCAGGAAATTGATGAGCCAGAATAATTCCCCTGGATACCTGAAGTGTTACTTGTTCAGAAATCACAGTGACTTCTTCCTTGAAACCAGTTCCTCTAAGGAAAAATGAGTTGTGAAAGAAGACGTGGTACAATTTAAATTCTCACCGAATTTTTAATTACCTTGAACAAGTTTTTGTACCCAATTCCTTAGCTTTTTGGCTAAGATTTTCAAAATTGAAAATGAATTGCAATTATTCAGTTCATGATTAAGTATAATTCACATAAGTGAGGTGCATAGATTCATTTGACCAATTTTGACAAATGTATACAGCTGTGTAGCCAGCACATTGTGGTGATAGAGGGCACTTCTGTCATCCCTAAAGCTTCCCTTGTGTCGGGTCCTCTGGATTGTCAGGTGGAAGCCCTGATCCCCATGTGATGGTGTCTACAGCTGGGCCCTTGGGGGTGCTCAGGGTAAGGTGGGGCCCATGAGGGGATCAATACCCTAACAATAGGAGGAACACAGTTGCTCATACACCAAGGAAGGGCCTGGAGGATCTTTCGAAGGAAGCCTTCTGCAGTCCAGAAAGGGCCTCACCAAACCCAGATCTGCCAGCACCTGGATCTTGGGCCTCCCAGACCCAGTTCTGTGAGGAGCAGCACCTTGTCTACGCTGCCCTGGGCTGACCGAGACTTCCTAAGCCTTTCCAGGCCCGCCTCCCAGAAGCAGGCACAGTTCTGACTTCTGCCTCATTCCTTTGTGGTGCCATGTTAGACCTTGTAGTCTGTGGAGCGGCCTTGGTTGTCCTCAGCATGATACCCGTCCCTGGAGGGCACTTGTGTGGGTTCCTGGCATTGCCTTGGGTGACAGAATTGTGCACATTCTTCCATGTGTGTTCTGTGGGCATGAGACTGCTGTGTGGGCTTGGTGGGCAGAGAGGTGTTTGCTTGTGTCTTCCATTTGCATGTGCTTGAATATTGATGCTGGACCTGTGGCGCCCACTCAAGGCATCTAAGCAGGTCCTTTAGGTCTCTGGATACAAGCTGAGACAGGTGTGTGTGTGTGTGCGTGTGTGTGTGTGTGCGTGTGTGTGTGTGTATATATATGCTCAGTCATGTCCAACTCTTTATGATCTCATGGACTGTAGTCTGCCAGGCTCCTCCATCCATGGGATTTCCCAGGCAAGAATACTGGAGCAGCTTGCCATTTCCTACTCCAGGGGATCTTCCCAACCCAGGGATTTAACCCACAGTTCTTATGTTTCCTGCATTGGCAGGCAGATTGTTTACCACTACTGTCACCTGGGAAGCTCTGCTGCTGCTGCTACTGCTAAGTCGCTTCAGTCGTGTCCGACTCTGTGCGACCCCATAGACGGCAGCCCACTAGGCTCCTCTGTCCCTGAGATTCTCCAGGCAAGAACACTGGAGTGGGTTGCCATTTCCTTCTCGAATGCATGAAAGTAAAAAGTGAAAGTGAAGTCGCTCAGTCATGCCCGACTCTTGGTGACCCCATGGACTGCAGCCTACCAGGCTCCTCCGTCCATGGGATTTTCCAGGCAAGAGTACTGGAGTGGGTTGCCATTGCCTTCTCTGGGGAAGCCCTGGCTCAGTCAATAAAGAATCTGTCTATAATGGAGGAGACTGGGGTTTAATGCAGATAGATAGATAATTACCATCCATTGTTTGAACTTGCCTATTCACATTATTAATGGTGTCTTTAAAATTAACTTAAAATCTTTTGGAGTAGTTTTAGATTTACAGAAAAGTTGCAAACCGAGGCACATTTGTGAAAGCTGAAGCACGACAGTGCTCTGTTACTGTTCCCGGCACTCCAGGCTTCAGGTCACATGCTGCCCCAGGGTCCTCTTTCTGCCCTGGATCCCATGACAGCTATGAGGAGAACTCCTCAGGTGTTTGTAGCACATCCCTGATTTGGGGTTTGTCTGCTGTGTTTTCTTCTAGTTGGACAGGGGTTGTGGGTTTTTGGAAAGAAGACCCCAGAAGTGAGGTGGCCCTCTTGTCACATCACATCAGGGCAGCTGACGTTTGAACGACATCTTGGGGGCCGTCGGCCTGGTCACCTGGCTCAGGTGGTGTCTGCCAAGGAGAGTTGCTCCTTGTCCTGTTCTCCAGTCTCTTTGGCAGCCACGCAGGGAGAGGCAGCCCACCCTGCTGGGGGTGGGAGCTAAGCTCAGGGAAGACCCACCGTCTTCTGGAATTCCATGAGGAGGACGGACTTGTGGGTGTGTGTCTGCACTCTGGAGGGGACCCAGCTCTGTGCTGTTTGGCTGGCTGCTCATCTGTTCCAGCCTTAACCACCAGGACATCATCAACCCCCAGCTCCTACTTTTAAGAACTTCTTCCCTTTCTCACGCTGCCGGCCACTCCAGCTTCTCTTCCTCTTGTAGCGTTCCTGCCACAGTTCTCCAAGGAGCACTAGTTCATTTCATTGGAGAGTGGGATTTAGAGACCAGGAACCAGGCAGTGGGTGTGGGCACTGCTGCTGGGGTCATTGCTTGTAGTCCTCTTAGCAGATAGGTAAGTATATGCCTGTTCACCTGTGTGTCTGTAACCTGTAATCTGTAATGAAAGTGCTTATGTGTAACCTTCTCACCACCATTGCCGTCATTTTCTTATTTGTCTCACCCCAGTGTATTTAGAAAGCAGTTTCAGAATTGTTCACCTGATACACCTCCCCACCTTGAAAAACAAAATTATCAACTTGAGTACAATGTTTTATATTCTGTTTCTTCTTATCATTGGGCTTAACAATTTCCAAAGAGTATTTTCTAAACACTCTCATCCTGTCCCCTCCTGTGTGTTAGTGTCATCCGTTGTGATACAGTTGGATTCGGTGGTCACAGTCTGCTTTCCATCCTGACATTCCTGGTGGGTGTTGTTGATTTTTTTGCGTATATTAAAGTATACTCTATGATATAACTTTCTGTGGGTTTTGGCAAATGCATAGAGTGTATATCCACCATAACAGTGTATTTTAATGAGCAAAAGTGTTTAATATTGTTGAAGTTCATTTTATCAGTTTTTCTTTTTTGGTTCACACTTTCGGTGTTCTATTTAAAAGTCTTTGCCTAACCAAAAATCATGGGCTTCCTAGGTGGTGCTCATGGTAAAGAACCTGCCTGCCGATATAGGTAGACTGAAGAGACATGCGTGCGATCCCTGGGTTGGGAAGATCCCCTGGAGGAGAGCATGGCAACCCACTCCAGTATTCTTGCCTGGAGAATCCCATGGACAAAGGAGCCTGGCAGGCTGTAGTCCATAGGGTCATGCAGAGTCAGACACAACTGAAGCGACTGAGCATGCACGCACACAACCAAAAGTCAAAAAGATAGTCTCCTGTAATTCCTTGTAGAAAGTTAATAGATTCAGTTTTGTGCTTAGGTCTGTGTTGTTCAGTTGCTCAGTTGTGTCCGACTCTTTGCGACTGCAAAAACCAGTTTGGACTGAAGGCCAAAAACCAGGCCTTCCTGTCCTTCACCATCTCCCAGAGCTTGCTCAAACTTACGTTCATTGAGTCGGTGATGCATCCAACCATCTCGTCCTCTGTGGTCCCCTTCTCCTCCTGCCTTCAATCTTTCCCAGCATCAGGGTCTTTTCCAGTGAGTTGGCTCTTCACATCAGGTGGTCTGTGAGCCATCTCTAATTGATTTTTCATATGCTGTGAGCCTAGTTTCACTTTTTTTGGCTGCAGTAGGTTTTCGTTTGGAGAAGGCAGTGGCACCCCACTCCAGTCCTCTTGCCTGGAGAATCCCATGGATGGAGGAGCCTGGTGGGCTGCAGTCCATGGGGTCATTAAGAGTTGGACACGACTAAGCGACTTCACTTTCACTTTTCACTTTCATGCATTGGAGAAGGAAATGGCAACCCACTCCAGTATTCTTGCCTGGAGAATCCCAGGGGTGGGGGAGCCTGGTGGGCTGCCGTCCATGGGGTCTCACAGAGTCGGACATGACTGAAGCGACTTAGCAGCAGCAGCAGCAGGTTTTTGTTTTGGGGCAGGCTTTCCTAGTTGTGGCGAGCGGGATGCGCGAGCTTCTCACTGCAGTGGCGGAGCGCAGGCCCTAGGGGCTGCAGGCTTCAGTAGTTGTGGCTTGTGGGCTCTAGAGTGCAGGCTCCGTAGTGTGGTACTGGGACCAGAGGTTGAACCTGTGTCTTCTGCATTGGCAGGCGGATCTTTAGCCACAGGACCACCAAGGAAGTCCTAGGCTCACTTTTTATCCCATGCGAGTAACCAGCTGTCCAGCACCACTTGTTGAAAGAATTTTCCTTTCCCCATTGAATTGCTTTGGCACCTTGTCACAAATCATTTGACTGTTTTTGTGAGGGTCAGTTTCTGTTACACTAATCTCTGTTCATCAGTCCACACTGTCTTGTGACAGTTCTGCTGTAATTTTGCTTGGGATTATATAAAATATTGGATCAATTTAGGGAGAAGTTAATAATATTGAGTCTTCTAGTTCATTCACATGGATTAATGGAGATATCACACATATATATGTGTGTGTGTTTGTGCCAATATATATATATACCATTATAGTATATCTTTCCATTATTTGGATCTTGAACTTCTCTCAGCAGTATTTTGTAGTTTTCTGTGTACAGCAATTACACGTTTTTTTATTAAATTTATTCCCACCAATAGATTGTTTTTGGATGCTATTGTGAATGACATTAATATTTATTTAAGTTTTATTTTCCAATCACTTGTTGCCAGTGTATAGAAATAACAATTGATTTTGCATTTTCACTTTATATTCTTGGAACATTGCTGAATTCACCTACAAATCATAGTAGGTTTTTAAAATTTCCTAGGATCTCCCATATGAACAGTCATGCTGTGAGCACAGAGGCAGGATCACTCCTGTTTCTAATCCTTGTGGCTTTTGCTTTGTTTTCTGTCGTTACTGCTCTGGCTTGAGCCACAGGGCGGTGTTGACAAGACCTGCAGAGGCTGAGTGTCCTGGCCTTGTCTCGGTTAGCCTGTCATGAGCTGTGGGTTGTTTGGGGATGTCTTTCTTCATGCTGAGGGTATCTCCTTCTGTTTTCAGTTTATTGAGTGTTATTATGAATGGGGCTGAAATTTTGTCAAAGGCTTGTTTTGCATCTGCTCAAATGGTTATATTTAGTAGAACCCTTTTATTCTGTTAAAGTGGTTGATGACTGGTTTTGATGTAAAGTCAGTCTTAAGTTCCTGGAAGAAACTTGTTCGGTCGTGTTTTGTCACCTTTCAGTATTTGCTGAATGCAGGCATGCAGTTTGCTAATGTTTTGTTAAGAGTTTGGGGGTCTGTGTTCATGAGGGATGTTAGTCTGCTTTTTTCCCCTTGTGATGTTTTTGTCTGGTTTTGCTGGTCTGGGTCTGAGTCCTGCCTGCTGGGCTTATAACTGAGTTGGAACATATGGCTTCCCCTCTGCTTTCTGAAGGGCTTTGTGTAGTATAGGCATTGATTCCTCCTTAATTTTTTGATAGACTTCACCATTAAAGCCATCTGGGTTCATTGCCTTTTCTTGTGGGAAGTTTTAATGTTATTAATTCAGTTTCTTTTTTAAAAAATATATTTATTTTTGGCTATGCTCGGTCTTTGTTGCTGGTCATGGGCTTTCTCTAGTTGTGGCAAGCGGTGGCTGCTGTGTCGTTGCAGAGCAAGGGCTTCTCAGTGCGGTGGCTTCTCCTGTTGGAGAGCATGGGCTCTAGTTGCAGTGCACGGGCTCAACTGCTCCTCGGCATGTGGGCTCTTCCCAGCCAGGGATCGGACCAGTGTCCCTTGCATTGCAAGGTGAATTCTTAACCACCGGACCACCAGAAAAGCTCCCAATTTCTTTAATGTATATAAAATTGTTCAGATTTTTCTTCCTCATCTGTGTCATTTTTGTTAATTTGTGTATTTAAATAAATTTGCTCATTTGGAGAAGGCAATGGCACCCCACTCCAGTACTCTTGCCTGGAAAATCCCATGGACGGAGGAGCCTGGTAGGCTGCAGTCCGTGGGGTCGCTGGGAGTCGGATACGACTGAGCGACTTCACTTTCACTTTTCACTTTCATGCATTGGAGAGGGAAATGGCAACCCACTCCAGTATTCTTGCCTGGAGAATCCCAGGGACGGGAGAGCCTGGTGGGCTGCCGTCCATGGGGTCGCACAGAGTTGGACACGACTGAAGCGACTTAGCAGCAGCAGCAGTAGGTTGTTGAATATATTGGCGTAAAGTTGTTTATAATATTGACTAATGGTCCCACCAGGTTTGTAGTGTTTGCAGTAATGCCTGTCTGCTTTTTAATTTCTATGTAGATAATTCACATTGATTTTTTTTTTATTATTCTTGCTAGAGGTTTATCAATTTTATTAATCTTTTCAAAGAACCACCTTTTGACTTGGCTTACTTTCTCTAACTTTTGTTCATTTTTTGTTTCATTCATTTCTACTCTTGTTATTTCCCTTCATCTGCCTAACATGGTTTAATTCACTCTTCTTTTTCTGTCTTCTTAGATGGAAGCATAGATCGATGATTTTACACTTGTCTTTTCTTATACAGGCATTAAAAACCACAAATTTCTTTCTAAGCACTGCTTAGTTTCCTACACAAAATCTGATAGGTTGCACTTTATCTTTTTGTTAAAAATACTTGAAATTTTCTTGTGTTTGATCCACGAGTAATTTAGAAGTCTGTTGTTTCCTTTACAAATATTTGGAGATTTTCTGAGTATCTTTAGTTATTGATTTATATTCTGAATATATTAGAGAATATATTCTGTATGATTTTTACCCTTTGAATTTGTTGACACTTGTCTTATGGTCTAGCATATGGTCTGTTAGTGAATATTTTGTTTGCACTTAAGAATGTGTCTTATACTTTTGTTGAGTGTCATATTCTATACTTGTGAGTTGAGTCAGTTGATATATCCTTTTTCTCTTTTTCTCTACTCGTCCAGTCAGTTACTGAAAGAGGGATATTAAAGTTTCCAATCACAGTTGTGAATCTGTCTTTTTCCTTTTAGTTCTGTCAACTTCATGTATTTGGAAGGTTTTATTGAGTGCATACAAATCAATATAAGAAGATTGATTATCTTCTTGATGAATTTACTGTGTTATTGTTGTGAAAGGTCCCTCTCTTCTCTAAGGCAGTTATCTTCTTGAAGTCTGCTTTGTCTGGTATCAATATATTGGCATGAGTGTCTTACGCTCAGTAATTGTATAGACTATCTTTTCCATCTTGTGCTTTCAATATTCTGTGTCTTTATGTTTCAAGCTTGTTTCTTTTTTTAAAATATTTGCTTCTTTTAAATTTTTATTTATTTTTAAATGAAACAAAGATGAATATTTTTAATGATAAAAAGTACAGTTCACAAAGAAGATAGACATCATAAAGCCATTTAACATGAAACAACAAAGGAACAAAGATACATAAAGCAAAAATCAGAAGAAATATAAGGGAAAAAAATATAATCATAGTGAGACATATTAACAGTTCTCTGAGAATATTTTATCAAGTGCAGAAAAAATAAGAATAGGAGCATCTTGAATGATGTCATTAATAATTTAAATATAATAGATTTCTACTTATATTAATTTATATTAATCTTATATCCTACATAAAATGTTTAAAATTTTGTATATCATACGTTATTAGATGTCCATAGGACATTTAGAAAAACTGGCAAAAAGATAAACATTACTAAATTTCAAAATGTAGAATTCTTTTCTTGTGTGTTTCAGTTATACATAAACATATTATTTTTTATATTTTCCGTTGTAGGTTATTACAAGATATTGACAGTAGTTCCCCATGCTGTACAGCAAACCTTTGTTGCTTGTCTCATATCTATTTTTAAAATTAGAAACCTAGCAATCTATTCATACTAAGTTAAACAAGTAGAATCAAACTGTCATAATTTTTTTTAGTTAGGCAAAAATTCATAAGTTTTCTAAAATATGTATATTATGCATATTATTTATATATATCTATACAAGAGTTAAACTTGTTTCTTATAAAGCACATATCATTTGGTCTTGCTTTTTTATTCAATCTGACAATCTCTATTTAAAAAAAATAACTTTAATAACTATCATTTATGAGGCACTTTATATGTATTATGTACTTTCATTTTTTCCGGATATTTTATTGCAGTAAAATATACATAATATGAAATTTACCATTTTAACCATTTTTAAGTCTATAGCCTGTAACATTAAGAATTTTTATGATATTGTACAATACTTACCACCATCTGCCTCTAGAACTTTCCATCTTTCCAAACTGAAACTCTATCCCCATTAAACACTAACTCCCATTCCTCCTGCCCAGCCCCTGGCACCCACCCTCCTACTTTTTGTCTCTATGGATTTGCTGCCCCTGGTGACCTCATATAAGTGGAATCACACATTATTTGTCCTCTCGTGACTGGCTTATGTCACCTTTTATTACGTCACCCATGTTGTAGCATGTGTCAGAATTTCCTCCTGTATAAGGCTGAATGATCTTCCATTGTATGGATGGGCCACATTTTGTTTATTCATTCACTGATGGATATCTGGGTTGTTTCTACCCTTTGTGTGTTTGTGTGGCTATTGTGAATAATGCTGCTGTGGACACCAGTGTACAAATGTCTCTTAAAGACCCTGTTTTTTATTCTTTTGAGTGTATAATCACAAGTGTAATTGCTGGATCATATGGTAATTCTGTGTTTTATTTGAGAAAGTGCCCTGCCCTTTTCTACAGCAGCTGCACCACTTAACATTTCTCCCAGCAACAGAAAAGGTGGTGGAAATTTCTCCACGTTCGTTTTTTCTGGCTTTTTTGGATAGCAGCCATCCTCACGGTTGTGGAGTAGTATATTTGCTGCATTTCCCTAGTGGTTAGTAGTGTTAATCTCTACTTTTTGATGGAGTATTTAGTACGATTATTAGAGTGTTTGGGTTTAAGTCTACCATCTTCATGTGTGATTTCTGTTTTTCCATCTGTTTCTCTATTCCTCCTTTCCTGCCTTTCATTTGGTGAATCCAAGTTTTTAAAAATTTTGTTTGATATTTATCGACATTTTAGTTCTGCCCTTTTGTTACTTTTTTAGGGGTTCCTGTAGAGGTTTAATTTGTCATGGTCTACCTTAAAAATTAATCCTATACTTCACAAACAATGTGAGATCTGTATACAGAGGGTCCCAGTGACCACCTTCTACTTCTTGTACTCTTGGAGGGATGTTTTACTTCTTGTGCTAGAAAATCCTACCACACAATTTTTGTCTTTAGCTAATATTCTTTAAAAATAGAGGTGTACTATATTTAATTTTTAAAGTCTCAGATGTCTTTGTTTACTACATTGAGAATTTCTGAGTCCAGTGGCTAAGACTGTGCTCCCCCTGCCAAGGGCCTGGGATCGATCCCTGGTCAGGGAATTAAAATTCTACAAGTCTCTCTGTGCAGCCAAAATAAAAAAGAGAACTTCTGTAGAACTGCACCATACTTGGCCAGACATGCTAAATGTATTAGTTGAACACTGTAAAACAAGCAGTGCCCACTGGCTTCAGGAGAAACATTTGGACCCCAATTCAGTGTGGTGGGTAGATAGGTGCTCTGGCACCAGGCCTGGCTGGTCCTCACCCTGCCATGTACTCGCCATGTGGTCTTGTGGAAGCCCGTTTTCCCCTCTTTAAAAGGAGTCTATTGCAGGCATTGTTGAAAGGGTCGAATGGGTTAATATGAGTGAAGAACTCAGAGTGGTGCTTGGCGCACAACGGGTGCTGTATGATCTCCAAGTTGTGAAAATACATATCATAGGAGAATAAACCTCAGGTGATTGATTTGATCATCCTTCAGGGAATGCTTTAGAGATGAAAGGGGCTACTAAAGTAATGTTCAGTGTAACTTACTATTTTAAATTAATCTTTTTGCGACTGGAGTCACATTCTTAAACGAGAATAGTGTTTGGGCATCCATCCCCTGTTTGTTGCCCTGGGGCTGATTCTTGCCCAGTGGAGACAAGACCGTCATGGCCAAGCAGTTCTCTCCATGTGCCCTGCTGCTGACCAGGGGCAGGATGTTGGAAACAGCCTCTGTGCCCACCATTGGGTTTTTGAATAAAAAAACCATGCAGTGCAGTTAGTTGTTCCCAGGGTAGAAGAATTAGCTCCAACAAAGCGACTCTCCCTCAGGTGGCAGTTATCAACCAAGAACAAGCTACAGGAAGCAGCTGCCTGAGGACACCTGAGAAGGGACACGGCAGGCAGGTTCTGAGGGCAGCTTAAACTTAGAGGAAGTGGCAGGCCCAGAGTGTGTTTCCTGTTTGTATGTCGTAACTTTGAGGGCAGTGTAGTTGCAGCGGTGGTGTGGGGTGGTTAGAACTCTGGTGGAAAGACCACGCCCTTCCTTGTTAGACAGGGCGAGGAGCTGGGCATGATGCAGCTGCTTCAGAGTAAGAGAATTCCCAGAAAAATGAATTCTGCAAATAAATTCTACTCCAATTTCTGGCCAAGCCCTGAACCAAGCATACACAGGGCAGGTGGGAAGCCACCTCGACCAAGAGTGAGGCCGCCACTTATCACAACATTGATGGTGACAGTTTCCTTTTTGAATCTAATGAAATTAATTACCTACTAAATCATAACCATAAACTCTCTTCCCTTGCTTCCCTTGTAGCTCTGTAAAGAATCAGCCTGCACTGCAGGAGACCTGGGCTTGATTCCTTGGTCAGGAAGATCCCCTGGAGAAGGAAATGGCAACCCACTCCAGTATTCTTGCCTGGAGAATCCCATGAACAGAGGAGCTTGGCAGGCTACAGTCCATGGGGTCACAAGAGTCAGACACGACTTAGCGACTAAACCACTACCACCAAATCAAAACCATTCCTCTCTTCAGAGGAATATAATTGAATTCAGAGTCTCTGCAACATAACAGGTTGCAGAGTCTTTGCAATCCAAAGTTACTCCACATACAAAGAGCTGGGGTGCTGTGAACCATCCTCAAGGGAAAATCAATCAACAGACTGTCATCATGTAATGACTCGGGTGTTAGGTGATCAGACAAGCACTTCAAAGCCAATGGAGTAACTGTGTTCAGTGACGTAAAGGAAAATACACTCCTAGTGAACAAAAACATAGGAAATCTCAGCAGAGGGATAGAAAATGTTTTTTAAAACCAGTCAAATGGAAATTTTAGAATTGAAAAATATAACACTTGAAATAAAACATTCACTGAATGGGCATAATAGACTGGAAAGGACAAGAAGTATTCAGATGGGGGAAAGCAAGAGGAGCCTTAGGGACTCAGAGGGCATCGACGAGTGTGAAGTGCACAGTGACTGTGGGGCCCGGAGAGGAGGCGAGAGGCGCGGTGGGGCCGGAGAAGCGCTTGAAGAACAGACTCTCCCAGTGTGGCGAAAAACATAGACTTATAGATTGAAGAAGCTCAAGGAGTCTCAAACCGGGTGAATATGACTAAAACCACACCTGGACACATCATTTTTAAGTTACTGAACACTTTAAGATTCGCTTTAAAAATCTTGAAAGCAGCCAGAGAAAAACAACAGATTACATACACACAGTGCTGCGAACACTAGAAACTTACCATCAGAGGGCCAGTGGAGTGCTGGAAGAAAGACAGTCAACCTCCCAGCAGCATGTGCTAAATACAGATATTTTCAGAAAAAGGAAAGCTGGTAGAATTTGTTGCCATCATCTGTGTACTGTCAGAAATGCTAAAGGAAGTTTTTCCTGGCTGAAGGTAAATGATATGAGAGTGAAACTCAGATCTTTATGCGAGTGATGAGCATCAGAAAGAGTAAATACTTGGGGGAACGTCTTCTTTAAAGTATGTATTTAGGGACTTCCCTGGCAGTCCAGTGATTAAGATTCCACACTGCCTATGTAGGGAGCACTAGCTCAATGCCAGATCCGATAACTAAGATCCTGCATGCCACGTGACTCACCCCGCTCCCCACCAAAAAACGTGAAATATGTATTTAAAGAAAAAAATCAGAACGTGTCTTGAGTTTGTAATGCATGCAGGTGAAATATGCATGATGGCCATCACATGAGCGCAGTGAGGGGTCCACAGACCTGCAGGTTCTGCCTTGGCGTGTCGTGCTGCAGTGTTCTAAGCAGGCTGTAAAACGGGGTCAGGGCAACAACCATGAAATAATGCGGAGAACCATAACTAAAGAACTAGAAGGTAAATTGAAAGGGAACTTAAAAAAATTCAAATAATGTAAAAGAAAGCAGGAAAGAGAGAAGTAAAACACTGGAGAGACAAGCAGAAAACAAAACAGTAGCCTTAAACCCAACCACAGTGTCATTATACACTTGCCAAAGCCCAGCATCAAAAGTGATCCTGTTCTAAACATGGACTTGAGGCAAGAGTGATGTGCCCATGTAGGTTCATCAGAGTGCTTCCCTGGGGCAGGATGTTAATAATGGAAGAGGCTCTGCTTGTGTGGGGGCAGCAGGTGTATGAAACTCTCTCACTTCCTGCGTAGTTTAGCGATGAGCCAAAACTGTTCTAAAAAAATAATCTTTTGTGTGTTAAGACAAAGGAACAAGTAGAAAACAAATAATAAAATGGTAGGCCTGAGTCTAACCACAGTGATATTTACATTAAATATTAGTGGACTAAACTCTCCAGTTAAAAGTTAGAAATGATAAGAATGGATAATAAGCAAGACCCTATGACATGCTGTCTATGGGAGATTCACTTTAAACATAAAAATCACAAGCTGAAAATAAGTGGATGCAAAATGTGTATGTTTACAAATTGCACAAGAAGGCTGGAGTGGCTATACTAATATCAGGTAAAGTAGGTTCAAGATAGGGAGCATTACCAAAGAGAACCGGAAAATTCTAGTGATAAAGAGGTTGTTTCGTCAGAAAAACATATCAGTTACAAATACACCCAATAAAGGGAATAATAAGCAATTACACAATCATAGGCAATTTTAACATCTTTCTCTCACCAGTTGTTAGAACAAAAGACCTAAAGAAATCAGTGAAGACATAGAGGGTCTGAACGGTACTCCTGGAGTCTTGACCTGAGTGGTGTTTGTAGAGCCACACCCATCAGAAGCAGAACACAGATTCCTTCAAGTGCATGTTCTCTAACGTAGACCAAATGCTGTGCCCTGAAACAAGCTTCCAGGAAAAGTAAAGAAGTAAAGCTGCACTTATTTGCCTAGGACATGATTATTTACATAGAAGATGCTAAGAAATCTGAAAAAGTGCTTAGGATGGAAAAAAGCAAGAACCATTAGAAAAAAATGGGTGCAGTTAATTTTATGAAAATGAAACATTTGTTCTTCTAAAGAGACCCATAAGAAAATGAAAAGACAAGTCACAGAATGGGAGAAATGTCTGCAGTACACATACCCGGCAAAGGACATGTGAAGAGCTAGCACGTAATAACAGAAAGACAGCTCAGCCGAACACGGTGGCCCAGAGATGTGAGTAGACTCATCACAAGAGATGTAAGGAGTGTGAGTGGCCCACAAGCAGGACAGAGGTGCTGACCATATCTAGCTGCAGAAACAGATGGGAACAGAGGAGAACCGCCACCCACCTGCCAGTGTGTGATCACGACTTGGTGTGGCCGGAGCAGGTGAGGCGCTCGGAGCTGCAGAGGCTGCATGTGGAGCCATGGCCGGAGAACAGCTGGGCATTAGCTTCTCAGAGTTACCTTGGCCCAGTGCTTCCAGATGTTGACCCAAGAAGGAAGGCAAGTGACCATGCAGGAACAGGCCCAAGAATGTCCCCGGCAGCGTTAGCCAAAATGCGGAAACACCCATGTGGCCATTGGCAGGGAGTGGGCAGGGGAAGCGTCCTTACAGTGGATGCCACTGAGTCACAAGAGGGCAAAGTACAGAGGAATTCAAAGATCCCCGTGGCCATGCTGATGGGCAGGAGCCCAACCCAAGGTGCGTGGATGGTGCGGTCTTTTCCCCTGAAATTCCAGGAGACACAGTCCACGTGTAGTGGTGGGGTCTGAGAAGGGGCAGTGTGGTGTGCACACTATCAGTGGTGTCTGTTAAGAAGCAGATGGAGGTGTCGGCTGAGCTGATTCCTGAATCAAAGGTGGCAGTGTGTGTGTGACACCAGTAGTTGCCACCGAGGGGACTTCACATCCTAGAAAGGGGCCGGTGCCCCAGGGAAGAGCTGGTGTTTTTAATGAGGGTACTTGACTCCAGACTAGGGGAGCACCATCTGCTCCATCAGCCTGGACTGAACCCAGGACAGAGCGAGCAACAGGACACACCCCTGCCTGGGACCCCTGGGCCCCGGGCCAGTGGACGGAGCCGCTCATCATCCCCCAGGCCCAAGTGCGCTCTTTGGGACACACCCTCCCTTGAAACTGAGCTCATCTTCCTCATGCACAGCTTCCTCCTACAGCTGTTTTTAATAAGAGAAAAGTCTTTTTAGAAGTGACTTTTGTGTGTTTGGGACAGATTATAATTGTGGTTCCCACCTGGCAGAAATTGATTAAAAATCCAACTAACGTTTACTTCCAGGATCGTGCAGGCTAGTGTGTTTCCCTGGTTACTCTAGAGATGTGGCAGCATGAGCACTAAATCACCTGGGCTGTCTCGTTTCAAGTGGTTTCCGTGTTAGGAAGTTTACTTGAGGCTGGTGGTCCTATTTTGTCTGTTTGCTCTCTGGACCCACCGGCCACCAGAAGCTCTTGCCTGGGACTCCCTGTGCCGTCGCCCCAGCTAGAGGTTGCTCACACGCCCTTCTGTGATGACAGCAGGTGGGCAGCTTGTGTTCCTCTGACCGGCCTGGCCCTTCAGAGGCACACCCCACTGCCGGACAGTTCTGTCTCTGGGTGAAAATGCTGGAAAATGAATGCAGGTCTTACGAGGACAGGATGAAGTGGCGGGTAGAATGGCCAGCTCCCCTGACCCCTCCGCTCAGGTTCAGCCTCCCTTCTGGGCAGCCCCAGTGCACGGGTGGCGGAAAGCCAGTGGAAGGGAGTGAGTCTGTCGGATCCCGATCCGGGCAGGCTGAGCCCTGGGGGCTCCTGAAGGGAAGTCTGGTCAGACCCTGAGCCCCAAGGCCAAGGCCCAGACGTTTTTGGCTGTGCTTGACCAGCAGCGGGGCCTCACCTGTCCACCTGGATTTGCAGGCTGGGCTCCAGGGTTGTGACACTCTGGAGCCAGCGACCAACCCCCTGACTGCTGATCGAGGGTGGCGAGGGCCTGAATGTCTACGGCCCTCATCCAAGAGGGCCAGGTAAGTGTCCTCTGCCCCAGCCCACCTCCCTCAACCATGCCCTGCGCTGGCAGGTGGCACCTGCAGCCACACAGCACCCCTCTCTCTCACAGAGCCTGCAGTCCAGGACATGGCGCTCCGGCGTGCCGTCTTCCTGGCTGGCCTCCTGGTGGAAGTTGCTAGCAGAGCCTCAGGAACTGCGGTAAGCACCTGTCATGTGGCACGTGGGCCCTTCACCAGGGGGTCTCGCCCTTCTACCTGTGGGTGCCACCCTTGTACCAGCCCCAGAGACACTGACTGTACACCCTGCAGGATTGGGGCCTGTGACTCTGGGTGGGCAGCTGACGCACGGGCCTACCCCTGGCCCCTGCTCCTCTCTGCCTGCTAGACCCTCCTTTCCCTCTGCCCAGCTGGACCTCTTCTTGGAGCTGAAATGGGGTCTCCACACAGCTGCCCACTGGCACTGGCCAGAGCTAGTGGGATGGACAGATGCCCGCTCCAGGCTCAACTTGGCCAGGTGACGACTACCAAGTCAGTGACACAGGTGTGCTGAGCAGTGGTTCCTGGAGGTGCCTGGCCACGTCTACACACACCCGGCTGCCCGTCTCCAGGATGGTGGGCCTTCCGGCCACTCTGCCTCAGCTGGGTTGGGTGGGACAGGACAGCTGAGCCTCCCTTCTCAGGCTTGGCCTGGCCCCCATGGCGCCCTCCATTTCTTGGTCACCCTTAGGCGCTCCTTGCCAGTCCTGGGCCAGGTCTTGGGAAACCTGGGTGAACACAGAGCAGAGCTGCCTGGAACGTGCTCTCGAGGCACCTCTAACCATCTGGTCTGTGAATGAAGCACCCACACCACCCACTCCTGCATGTGGGCCTGGCCAGCGTGTTTGCCCCTGAAGTGCTGCCTGGGGCAAACTTTTCCTCTGTGGGGGCCGAGCTGGAATCCCCCCAGGGGGTGTCTATTGCAGGAGCATCACTGAGGCGTCCAGGCCTGTGAGCTGTTTGGTCGGGAGGGAGGGGCAGACACATCATGAGAGCCCACCCAGGCCTCTCACCAGGGAGGCCACGGGAGCCTGGGTTTATCTTCCTGAGTCACCACAGTCCAGAAACACATGTGCCTGTTTTCTTAGCAGCCTCATTTTTTGATTTTCAAAGCCACCAGCTGCAAGTGGCGACTAATAACTTCATGTTTGAAATGCCTGCCCTGTGCTTGCCTGTAGCTCACAAGGCGAGAGGTGGCAGCTCTGCCCCTGATCCAAGAGACCCCTGAGAAAGGGTGGCAGGGAGGCCCCGAGGGAGGGCAGCGGGCAGTGGAGGAGAGGTCTATCCCTGCCCACTAGGCTGCTCCAGCACATCCCTGACGGGCTCTCTGGGTCAGCCCGAGGGAGTCTCCTTCCTGCTCTTGGGAGTCTGGGTGCTGGGGAGAGTGCCCCAGCAGGTCCCAACCGGACACCTCAGTTGTGATTCAATCTCCAAACGCTTGCCAGAGAGCAAGTGCTGTCCCAGGGAGGGTCTGTGCGGTGTAGTCGTGTGTCCTGACCTCGCTCTAGGTCAGCAGGTGCAGTCCCCAGATGCTGACTATAAGAGGCTGGGCCCTGGGCGTAGGGGTGAGCTCTCTGGGAGCCCCTCTGTGGATACCACCCTGGGCCTGGCCCACACACACCACCTGGCCACAGAAACTCACTGCTGTCTCCCCTCTAGGGTCAGCAGCCTGAGTGCTGTGTGGATGCGGGGAACATCAACGCCACCTGCCCAGGCACTAGCCTGTGTGGCCCAGGTGAGCTTTGGTGTGAACCAGCCTAGGTGGCCTAGGGAAGGAGGGGCTGGGGTGTGGGCAGAGGCAGCAGGGTTGATGGGGCCTCATGATGGGAGTTGAGGGCAGAACCCCAGGAGGACACGGTGGCCTCGTCCTGGGAGGTAGGGGCAGGCAAGACTGCCTGTTCCCCGCAGCGAGTTTCAGCTGGGTTGAGACAAGCTGACGTAAGATAGGAGCAGCAAAGTACACAAAACGTGTGAAGTTTTACGTGACTCAGGAGGAAATGAAGCCCCAAACGAGTGGCAGAACCTCAGTGCTAACACATCAGATTGAATGAGGAGGTGACTGTGGGCAAGTGACTGAGACACTGGGGCAGCTGAAGGGGATCGAGGGGGATGGTGACAAGGCCCCTGAGTCCTGTCTCCTCCTGGTTGGGGGAAAGGGGCAGCTCTCATGGGGTTTGTTTCCTGCTTCTGGGAAGAAAAGGGAGGTCAGAGCACCCTTCTGGCACCTGCTGTTTTCTCATTGCCTCACCTCAAAACAATCTCTGCGCTGAAGTGGTGACATATTCTGGTTTCCTTCAGTCCCCACTTGAGACTTTACCTTCAGATAGTGTCACATATTGAAAACCAAGTTGGTAGCCATGGAGAGATTTGGGTTAGAAGTTGTGGGACAGGAAATCAGCAAAAGGGAAAGAAAGCAGATGGAACCAGGCAATCACCGGCTCCCACGTTGTGCTGACCCTCAGTCCTGGGACAGGCCATCCCATAGACCACGTCAGAAAGAGGGTTGCGGGTGGGCTCCATCCACAGTGAGGCCTCTGCATGTGGGCAGCAGGTGGCGGCAGCATGGAAATCCTTGATACAACCCGATTTTCTCTGGAACTTTCCAGAAGGCCCGCATGGCAGCAGGTTGCCGTGACCTGTTGAGTTGACTGCCCTGAAGGTCACATCCGTTTGCAGGGCTTTGGGAAAAGGCAGTTTTGGTTCTTGGTGATTCCAAGTCAGCAGGTGGACGAGAGGCAGAAACGTTAGTTTAGAGAGTCAGAGCCAGACTCTGGAGGAGCTGGGGATTTCAGGATCCAGTCCAGTTTATGGGGGCTGGACCTCAAGGTTGAAGAGCAGGACTGGAGTCTGCTGTCCACCAGCCAGACCAGTCTGCTACTGAAAGATCACTTCTCTCTACAGCCACCCCTTTCCACCAGAGAAAATCACAGTGACACAAAGTGACTTAAAAATAAGTCTATGCTCTTTAAATTGGGCCTGATTGTTTAAGAAATTTAGCCAAAGCCGTGATTGACCACATAGGCTCTTTTGAAGTCTACTTTGCTGGCCTCTTCACAAGGACTCTCAGATGGGACTTCTGAAGGCCTCTCGAATCCAGGAAGCCTAGCCGAGGACTCACCTCCAGACCTCACCTTAGTAGCTTTAGGTTGGGGTGAATTCCCCCTTCCTGAGTCCCCATGTGCCAAGGTTCCCGGCCTTTCTGGGCGGTGACCTTCCTTACTCACTGGGAAAGGTGGAGAGCCAGTGAGCCAGGCCCTGGGCTCTTTTCCAGGTGCTGTAAGGCTCCATAAAGTCAACCTTTGCTCCTTAAGTCTGGTCGCTAGTCCTGCCCTGCACACACAGCCCAGGGCCTCCTCGTGGTCAGCTACCCTGGCAGTTTTGCCAAGGAGCCCAGTTACCTTAGGGCTGGCTGAGGGAGCCCTCGAGGGTATTGCTGCCTTGGTGACAGGTCTGTGCCCAGGACCCCACATTCCTGGGCCTCCTTGAGATGCCCTGACGTCTGCCCCTCCCAAGAAATGCCAAGTGAAGGAAAAAGAGTCCACCTGCTTCAGAAGAGAAGCCCGGTTCTTACAAGAAATGAAGGCCTATTCCTAATACTTGTAGATTCCATTCTTGTAGAAGCCATTTCCAAGACGTCCAGTAAGGGGCCCATGGGGATCCCCAGGCAAGAAAAGGCAGGCTGTGGTTCCTTTGGAGGGGCTTCTTTTTCTGAAGTCCATCCTAACTTCCAGAATGGGTGAACTAGTGTTCTGGAATAAACATAGTTTTACAAACGCAAAGCATAGTGCTCCCTGAAGGCAGCCAGCTGGCGTGGCTGTGCTTCGAGCTGCCTCTCCTGTCCCCTGGCACAGGCTGCTACGGGCGCCCGGCCGAGGATGGGAGCGTCAGCTGCGTCCAGTGCAGGAACGGAACCCACAACAGCTCCGAGTGCAGAGGCCGTACGTCCTTCCGCCCCCCTCCCCACCCCGTCCTCCGGCCTGCTTCTCCCCAGGGGGCCACACCTCCGAGTGCTGGAGGAAAGGGTGGGGATCCGGGGTGTTGTCCCCCGTCCTGGGACACTGTCCCCCCGTGGCCCCCAGAGTCCCCTCCCTGAGTCCTCATGTCCCTCAGAGCAGCTGTGGGGCAGGGGCTGCTCTGCCTCCATGGCCACCTCCCTTTCTCCTTTCTGGGCCACAGTTGCATTTGGGCTGCATCTCTGGCTCCCCGGGGTCCTCCAGCAGCACTGACTGCTGTGCTCCCCCACAGTTGCCGGCCGAGGTGCACAGTTCCCTGTGAACAAGAGCGCAGGGATGCCTGGGTGGCAGAGTGTTGGTAAGTGTCTCAGCTCACCACGCCAGTTCTGGGGAGATGCAGGGCACCATCAGAGCTGTTTCCAGTGCAGACACAGTCACCCGTGCTGGCCACAGCAGGGCCATGTCCACAGTCAAGGGCACACTCCACCCCAGCCAAGAGCTCTGCACAGGACCCCGCCCTGCTCACAGAGCAGAGCCTGTGGTCTGGAGGCTTTATCAGCTTTGAAGTCAGGGTCTGGGGTTGATTCAAAAGGGTGGGTGTGGCTGGGGTCACTTGGCATGGGCCCCCACATGCCTCTGAACAGGCCATACGTCTTAACCTTTTGCCTTGCTCATAGCCACCACCCTGCCCAAGCCCCCCAGTCCCTGGGAGCCCAAGACGTATGGTTTTCCATGATGGGAAGACATCCTGAGGAACCCCAGCCCTGTCCCTGGGGGCTCCTCTAGGACGTAGGTCTCTGAAGAGACTACAGACACTGTAGGCAGAGAAAAGGGCCCACTACGCCACCTGGTCCTCAGGGCAGACACAGGAGCCACCTCCTGGGCACTCTGGGCCCCAGCCTGCTCCTGCTGCCAGGAGTCCCATCGTACCTGAGACACCTGCGGAGCCACAGAGTGGCCAGGCCATGGGGGTATGGTACTCAGGCCACCCGAGGCCACTGCAGTCAGGGGGCAGGACTTGCCCTGGGCCTGGGGTTGATTCAAGAGGATGAGTGAGGCCACCTCCTCTTCTGAGGTGTTGGGGGTTATGATTGTCCAGACCCTGGTCCTTCAGCAGAGGACATGTTGACCTGGACCAATGGTTCAGGCCTTCCCTGCGAGTCTCAGAACTGGAAGCAAGTAGCCTTGTGCTGCTGTGGGCTGAACAGCAGCGTTAGGGCAGTTGGGCACAGACAGCCCCTGCCTCTTGCGATATGGGGCTGGGCCCTGCAGCGGAGGGGGGTAGGTAAGGCCCATGCAGTCCAGTGTTGAGCCCATTTCCTTTGTGGCAAATCTAGGCCAGTTTAGCTGGAAGTCGTCCCTCCTGAGGCTCCAGTGTGGCCATAGCTGGCCTCCTGTCTACATGGCAGGGTCAGAAGGGCGCTTGCCACAGGCTTCTGAACGCAGAGTCCCCCTGCTCGGCATCAGTCTGCCGGCTGTCCTGATCCTGTGGAGGTGGAGATGGCTGGTGTCCTCGTGCTGGGAAGGCCACCCGGGTGACAGTCGACAGGCAAGCCAGGGTCATCCTTGTGCCAGAGCTGTGGGGCCCTGAGTGGGTGCCAAGTAATGAGGAGGGGATGGAGAGCTTGAGCTGGGGACCCTGGACCTCTCGACAGCCCACCCCCTGAGAACTCCCCAGCTGACGCCTGGGGAGTCAGCTGAGTGCAGGGGACCTCTGCATGCAGGACCCTCGGCCCTGCGGGAGCCCAAGTGTGCACACCACCAGCCCTCACCTTGCTTGCAGGGGGCCCTCAGGTGGCCGCCTCCCTCTTCCTGGGGACGTTTCTCATCAGCTCGGGCCTCATCCTCTCCGTGGCTGCATTCTTCTACCTCAAGCGAGCCAGCAAGCTGCCCAAGGTCTTCTATGGAAGAAACAGAGGTACCCCCTCCTTCCAGGGGTCCCAGGGGAACAGCATGGGGCCGGGCTGAGATGCTGATGTCTGGGGGCAAAGCTTCATCTCAGGCAGCCTAGAGGGGGCTGGGTTGTCACATGGCTCTCATGTCAGGATGGGGGGGTGGTCACATCCTAGGAATGGTCTGTGTGGATGTCATGGGGTCTCACTGTGAAGGTGACGGTGGCAGACACTCTGCAGACTGGCTTGTCTGCTCCATGGAGATGGCAGGATGCTGGGGAGGGTGGTGGGTGGCTTGATTCAAGGCGATAAGGGGACACCATCCCAAGTGCAGGGGTAGGCTGAGGGCATCCACAGACACAGGAGTAGGGACTGGAGTGAGCCTGGATCCAGGGACCCTCTGCAGGCTTGTGGACCCCCAGGCTAAGGGATACACGGACACCTGCCTAGGCTGAGAGGACCCCTCCGCAGGCTGATGGCCCCTCAATACCTGTTTAGGCTGAGGGGACCCTTCCTAAGCTGAGGCTCCCCCAGGCTATGCCCCCTCAGGCTGAGGGACCCCCACAGGCTGAGGGCTCCCCAAGTGAGGCTCCCTTAGGCTACGTGCCACCCCCCCGCTCAGGCTGAGGGAGCTCTGTGGCCTCCAGGTGACACCTGTGCTCTCCCTGCAGCTCCCGCCCTGCAGCCTGGCGAAGCCGTAAGTACCCAATGGGCAGGCGGAGGCCCTGTGTCTGTACATCTGGGTGTCTGTCCGTCTGGACTGGTGGTCGTCCTGCCCACAGTTCTCACTGTGCCTTTTCTCTTTTCAAGGCCGTGATGATTCCCCCACCTCAGTCCTCAGGTACGTCAGCTCCTCCTACCCCACATCCTATCGGGTGCCTTGTCTCTGGTGAGAATTTCCCTTTTATTCCTCAGATGCTCAGTGTGTCAAGGGTTCCCAACATGGGTCCAGAGTCACCTCTGCCACCCTCTGCCCTTCTCCAGGACCCCGCTCTGCCCGAGCCAGGAGCTGGTGGCTCGCACCGGCTCTCCTACGGCCCCTCCAGGGTGACGGGCACTTTAGTTTGACCGTGTCATCTGTGTCACGGTTGATGCCGTGAGTAGGGAGGTCGCAGCCACAAGCCACAGAGCAGGCGTCACCCGCCTCCTCCCCAGACTGTTCCTGCCACCATGCAGAGATCTGGAGTGGGGACAGGTGGGGACGTCCTCCTTTGGGGGACAGAGAAGTTACTCTGTCAAGGCTAGATCTGCTCTGTCCGGTGAAACACACATCTCATTTCTTCCGAGTGGCGCCGTGTCCAAGCACAGGTGCCTGCATTGTCTCCCGCAATGGCCATAACAAAGTCTGCAAATGGGGGCTCGAGAGGACAGAAGTGTCTTCTCTCACAGTCCTGGAGGCCAGAAGTCAGAAGTCCAGGTGTGGGCAGAGCCGCTCCTTCCAGAGGCTCTGGGGCGGGTCCCTCCTGCCTCTTCTGACCT
Organism: Bos indicus x Bos taurus; assembly: GCF_003369695.1. NCBI lineage: Eukaryota > Metazoa > Chordata > Mammalia > Artiodactyla > Bovidae > Bos > Bos indicus x Bos taurus. Next base: position 50,731,236 of record NC_040091.1, read on the forward strand.
CTGGGATTGCAGGTGTCCCTGGGCTTGTGGCCACATCCCTCTGGCCATTGCCCCACCTTCCACTGGCTTCTCCCCTCTGGGTCTCCTGCTCTCTGCCTCCCTCTCATGAGGACATTGGACACTGGATTTAGGGCCCATCAGATAATCAGATCTGCCAAGACCATTTCTCCAAGTGAGGTCACATCCCCAGCTTCTGGACCTTAGGACGGGTACACTGCAGGGGGCCACCGTCCACCCTCTAGCACATCACGACCTGTGCCTTTGTGTTTCAGGAGAGCCAGACCCTTGCCCTGGCCAAGGGGCTTCAGGTTTCCAGGAGGTGGAGCTCAGTGGGCTTCCACCCCCATTCCCCTGTGGCTGCCCACCCCCACTCCCGTGAGCCCCAGGGAAGTCTGCTGCCCTCCTGCCATGTCAGGCCCTGCTCTGACCCCGCCTGTCTCTGACTCTATTTCAGTGCGGAAGCCGCGCTACGTCCGGCGTGAGCGGCCCTTGGACAGGGATGTGGGCCCCACCACTGTCTCCTCTGTGGAGGCCCGGGTGAGCAACGTCTGACCCCAAGGTCCACCCACAGCTCCACGCACCGCAGAGGAGGGGCCCCCATGCACAAAGGCTGGGTGCTGCCCAGCGAGGCCTCAGGATGGGCCCAGACATGGCCTTGGCTTGGCTCGTCTGATTACAGCCACATATGCAAAGGGAGAGCCACCCACCTGCAGGGCTTCCTCACCACACGTGGCACTCAGTGTGACCAACCTGGAGCATCACTCCAGCCTCTGCCCCTGAGCCCAGGTGGGGAGCCAGGCACATGGGGTCTGGGCCCCATGAGAGAGACAGCCTGCAGGACCCCGGGTGCTCCTCCGCCCTGGAGCCCATGGTGAGCAGATACGTTGCATCCTTTCTGAGAGCAGTGAGGCCCAGGCCTTTGAGGTTCCAGCTGCGTCCACATGGAGGTGGGACCTGGGGACTACCTGCCCACCCCAGGCTCAGGCACCACAGGCTGTGCTGCGTTGCTGCCCAGTCCCAGGAGCTGCAGGACTGAGCTGCTTGGCTTCCTGCTGACTCCTGTCTGTGTTCAAGCAGAAACGCATTTTGTACAGAAGTCCAAGAGGCACGCTGCCCTCATCTGAGCCGTGCCTGGGCCCCAGGCGCTACAGGTCCTCATCCACCTGGGGATGGAAACTGGCCTGAAACTGCTGGAGGTCAAGGTCCCCCAGGGATGTGTCCACCCAGGGCCACATTTACCTGTGACTGCTGCCTGGAAGCCTGGACTGGCTCATCACGCCAGCCTCCCAAGGACCTCGCTGGCTGGCAGTCCTGTCTGGCTGCCCCCACCCTGAGGCACCAGCCAAGGTTCCCGTGGAGACTGGAGTGTTGGGGCACCCGCTGCATGCGGGTGGAGTGTGGCCTGGCCTCCCCAGAATCTCTACTGGGACTGCTGTCTCCTCCTTCAGGATCTGGTCCGAGTCCGTGCCGCCCAAGGCAGGGCCTGTGTGGCCAGCCTCCCAGCTTCTGCACCGTGATTCCCACTGGAGCCTTTGCAGTTTCTGGACATGAGCTCGGTCACCAGGACATGAATGGATGACTAGCTGGTGGTCATGAGGGGCAACCACCTGAAATTAGCGTCAATAAACCACTCAGGCCTTTCTTACTGCTCCAGGGTTCCCTGTTCCTCAGCAAGGAGGAAGCCTCTCACGGGAGATGGGGAGCTCCTGACGAGGACCCAGACCCCCACCCTGCAGGCAGCCCCCAGTCCTGAGGATGTTATGGGAGAAGGGGGCTTGTCCCAAGTGACCTCGTGTAAGTAGGAGATCCCAGTGGCCCCCAGTTGTCAGGACGGAGATAGGGAAGCGTGTGGGTGCCTCTTAGGGAAGTTTTTCTGTGAAGAGACCGTGCCTGTGCAGACACGACAACCATGGGGCACCCATGGTGCCTGGCTCACAGCCCAAGGAGGAAGGTACACATGGGCACAGAGTGCAGGCCAGCATCAGCTGTCACCTTTGGGAGGCGAGAATGGGTGAGTGACCCTTGGAGGGGCTGGCGAGCACGGGGATGTTTGCCGACTGGTGGCTTCATCCCAGGCATCCCAGCCCGTCCTCAGGACAGAGCGGGGGCAGGGCAGAGAGCCTGGACTGCCTGGTCTGAGGTTTGCAGCCATTGCACACCCCCCCGGAGGGTGTCTGTGTGGCCCTGGGCCTGGGCACGTGGGAGTACATCAGCATACTAGGGCTTGGGGGGGGCTCCGCCCTCTCTTCTGGGGACAGCGGCCTGGAACCACCTGCCTCCGCAGCCGACAGCCTTGAAGGGCTGTGGGGTTCCCATGGAGGTCCTGTGGATGCAAGATGACCCTTGGCTTCCCCTGGGAACCTCAGAGCCGCCTCTTCTCTAATTTTCCCAGCCCTGCAGCCCCCAGCCTCAGCTTTGCTCCACCCCTGGCTGCTGCTGCTGCTGCTGCTGCTACTAAGTCGCTTAAGTCGTGTCTGACTCTGTGTGACCCCATAGACGGCAGCCCACCAGGCTCCCCTGTCCCTGGGATTCTCCAGGCAAGAACACTGGAGTGGGTTGCCATTGCCTTCTCGCCACCCCTGGCAGCAACACTCAACTCTGAATTTGACCCTGCAGCCCTCTGCCCCCACACTTGAGATGCTGCCCCTGACCTTCCAGGCCTCTTGTAGCCTGGCCTCTTAGGCCCTCAGCCACGCTGGCTTCCCCTCTGCCGCTGGACACCCTGGGCCTTGGGTGTGACTGTCTCAGGCCCCCCAAATAGTTTCAGGGACATTCCTGGACTCTTGGGCACATGACTCTGATGGGTATCCAGGCCAGAAAGCAGGTGGGGGGTGAGGCAGCTGGCAGGGACAGGGTGTCTGTGTGGGGACCCTGCACAGTCCCCTCAGTTTGTCACCTGTTCCTCACCTGGACTCCATGCATTCATGTAAAAAGCCCAGATAAGGCCAATTTGTGGGGTCTTTTCTGGGCAAAGCAGGCAGGTGGGGCACCTGTCCCCTCCTAGTGCTCCACCATGTCAACCACCACAAGGAGCCCCACGTCCTAGGAAGCGAGCTTGGTGTGGGGCTGGGCAGTGGGCATGGCCCTGGGGTCATAGCTGCAGCTCGTCCATTCATTCATCTCATCTGTTCACCTGGTGCCAAAGAAGCACCCAGAGCCATCAGAGGTCAGCAAGAGGCAGGACCAGCTGTAGAGTTGGGAGGTGGGAGCACAGAGCAGAATGAGCAGGGCCTGAGGATGGGACATGAGAACAGAGGCCCTGGTGGGGCCTGGGCACCGGGCCCCAGAAAGAGCTGGCCCCCAAGGCCAGGCCAACTGGGAACTCGGCTCACTGCTGGGTGTGGGAGGGACAGGACCGGAGGAGTCACCTTGTGGCCAGAGGGCAACTCCGAGCTTTTCAGGAGCCAGAGTGCAGAGGGTGGGGTGGAGGCCAAGCCCAAGTGCACCCCCTAGAGCCCCTGCTGCAGCCCAGCCTCTGTCTCCCAGGCTCTGGCCTGTGGGGCACACCAGAGTTTACACCCATGTTGAGACCTTTCCCCAAACTGGCTGTTCTCTGTGCCCCCTGCAAGACCTCAGAGTCTTGAAGCCAGTCCTCGAACAAGTACTGGGGCTGGGGAGCCATGGCCAGGGTGGGCCCTGTGGGGCAGGCCTGTCCCCTGCTCATTTGGCCAAAAGTAGCTTGTGCCTCCAGCCTAGGACTCCCAGGTGTCCTGAGGTCTTGGGGACCCCTACCATCTGAGAGCCATGATTGGACAGGGGTGGTCACTGCAGGCCTTGCTCTCTGCCCAGTCTGGCAAGTAAGCCCCAGCTTCATGGTCACCTGCCAGCAGCCAGGCTCCCCTCACACGTGCATACACGTGCACACACACACACAGGTGCACACGCAGCCAGCCGGAGTAAGCTGGTAAGCAGCTCACCTGCTCACATGAGGCCCTCACGCTCACGAGATGTAGATATTCTTCCCTCGTCATGATGAGAGTGAGCAGGTGTGTGGGGCCAGGGGATCCCTGAGCGCCATGGTCCCGTGTGGTGAGACCTGGCCCCACCCCGATGGCACATCCCTCGGGCATTCCTGTCCCCTCGCCTCGGGCACTGACTGTCCACTGAGGAGCTCGGGGTGATCTCAGAGCTCAGATATTCCCAGAAGCCCTTGGGGAGGTGTGCTCAGAGGACCAGGACACTTCCTGGAGGAGCATCAGACCCTGAGTCACGATACCCGTGGGAACCAGAGCCCCGTCCTGCTCAGGCAGGCCCCGCCCTCACAGAGACTCCCCATCCTCTGGGCCCTCACCAACCCCGCTGGCCCTGAACCCTCGCCAAGCCCCTCACCGAAGCTCTTCCTGCTCCTGGAGCACACAAGGAAGCCCTGGTCCTCTCTTCCTCTCCTGTAGTCGCCCCACACCTCAACCTCCTGCGGCTGCAGTCCTGGCTGCCCCTTTCCTCTCACTCCGGTTCCTCCTGGGGTCTGGGCCCAGGCAGCCTGCTCCAAGGCTGTCAGTGCTTCTCCTAGTGCTCTTGGGGCTGAGCAGCCTCTGGGGGTCCTGAACCATCCGCTGAAGGGTCAGGGTCGTTCCCCACCAGGGTGGACCCCTCTCCCAGCCTCACCAAGCCCAACACTCACTCCCAAAAGGCTCATGATTGGGGTTCCATATCAGGTCCTGGCCCCCAAGGTCAGATCAGGTGCACACTGAAGTGTGGTATGTGAAGCTGGGGTTGGGGGTGGGCAGCGAAGCCACAGGGTGGAGAAGAGAGCCTCCTGTGACCCTGTGGCCAGGAGGATCAGGCAGGCTGACTGTGGGTGGTCACAGCCCATGCCACTGGCTATTAAGGCCCCTCCGGCACAGCCCTCACTCCCTCCATCCTGGCCCCAGACAGGCCTGGGCGCAGGCTGGCCCTGTGGTGTGCTGGGACTCGGTATTAACCTGCTGAAACCGTTCCCTGTTTCCCAGGGAGACTTCCGGATCCCCTGCCTGGGTGGGCACTTCCTTGAGTCCCTTCCCTACCTACGAAACTAAGGTCCCCCCAGAAGATGCTCCCCTGAAACAAGTCCTGTGGCCAGCTTGCTGCCTGACACACCTTCACCCCTGACTCACCCCTCACTCACCCTGCGGGCACTCCCAGCCTGACCTCTCACCCCACTCCCCGGACCCAGAGCAAGGAGTTTTCTCCCAGCCCCCAAAGGCTGCAGGTGGGAAGGGATGAGCACAGCAGAAGCCCATTTGGGGCCCGCTGTGCTTTTGAGTGGCAGCCACATGGATGAGGTGGGTATTGGCGGGGAGGGGCAGGAACAGGGGCTGCTGGGGGAGGGTGTCAGTGAACTGACTGAGTGGGGGGCCTCCTTGCAAGGACCCTCTGGGGGCCCACCCAAGGAGCTCAGGTGCCCCCACCTTGAACAAGGCCAGTGAGCAGGTAGGTCTGTTTCTGGAGTGGCTGCTCCAGCATCTCAGGAGCTGCAGAGTAGGGAGAGGTTTTACCAGGCACCCAGTCACCCGCTGAGACCTGCCCAGACTGCAGAGGCCTACTGACCCCCAGCCCCACCCCAGGTTCTGACCTCTCACTTCTGACTCCCCACCCTCTACTGCCCAGCCTGCCAGGGAGAGGATGGGAGGCCAGCCAATCCTGGAGGCCCTGGGCCACGCCCTGGCCAGCGTGATCCCAAGCGAGCATATAAATACACCTGCCAGGAGCCCACGCCCATAGAACTCACACCTGTCTCGGACAGTGCTCCACACCTGAAGGAGCGCACACATCCCACACCCCACCTGCCCGGCACAGCTGCGGACGACAGCTCTGGAGAGGAACACTAGTCGGGGAACACAAGCCAGCCTGGACCAGAGGAGACGAAGCCAGCGCTTCCAGGACAAGTGAGCTTGGGGCCTCAGCCTGGCCGAATCAGCCAAGAGGGTCATGCCCGGGCCCCTCTAACCCTGGCTACCAGGTAAGTCCGGCTCAGCTGGCACTCCCGTCTCACCAGTACAGATTCAGGGTGGAGCACCTCCTCAGAAGGGTGGGGCCCAGTGCCAAGGAACCAGTCATGCGGGGAACAGCTGGGGGAGGACGGCTGCAGTACCCCAGACCCTGCTGAAGCTGTACCTGGCCTGTGGCAGCTGCTGTCACCAAAATACATTGACATCTCACACCTCGATGCCAGAGCACTCGTGACATCACAGTGATACCACCGTGACTCACAGTGGTCACTGTCAGGTGGCAGCAATACCTGAGCCTTTGTGGCACGTCACTGCAAAGTCATTCCACCAGCCCTCCTGTACTGACCAGCCAGTCAGGCTCAGGTCACCTCTGGGGGGCTCATGGGCTCTATGGGGTCATGTGGTCAGGCCTTCCCAAGGCCCCGGCCTCCTCTGTCCATCATAAAGGTGATGGGTGAGTCACCCCCTTACCTGCCCTCCTCCAAGCAGGACCCATGTGGCTGCCTGGGGTAGAGACCTAGGCCCAAGAAGGAGCAGCAGGCAGGTTACCTGAGCCTCATCAGGGAGACAGGTTGGGCCTCCCATGGAGAGGGTAGTAGGTGAGGAGTGGAACATCCCACTGCCTCCTGGATGGCGGCTGTGGCTGGTGTGACCCTCCTGGGTGGCGGGCCAGCCCAAAGAGGATGCCTGGCTCATCCACCCTCCCCGCTCCACTGGCCAAAGGGTGACGAGCATTTCCAGGCCCTGAGGGCCAGCATCAGGCTCTTGTCACCAACCAGACGAGCTGGCCCTACAGGTTGAGGCCACGGTGGGGAGACAAAGCCCCTCCTCAGGCCATGGCCACCACCCTTGCTTAGGCCCCCTGGTCTCCCGCAGCCTGTCCAGCCAGGCCTGGCGCCCACCTCACACAACTGCCTGCCAGTTATTGTGCGCCCACCAAATAAGCCACCCACACTGGAATCTGTGTTTAAACCAACCTCACCTGGCCCAGAGCCACACTCTTCCTGTGACAGCCAGGGGCCCCTCTGAGATGCCTCTTCTGCACTGTGGCTCTTGGTATCAGATGACCAGGGTCCAGCCTGGCAGAGCCCTGATGTAAATAGTAACTGTCGTGGGCCGTTGTCATCATCACTTTTATTTCTGCCCAATGGCACGGTCAGGTAGGCCAGGGCTGGTGGGAGGGGTTCACTGAGCAGTGGCCCACAGGGCCCAGCCAGGCTGGGGCACCCCAGGGTACTGACCCCTGATAAAGCACGTGAGGAGCTGGGGAGCAGGTGGGGGGACTTCAGAGAGGTGCCCACAGGCATCTCTGAGATGATGCAATGAAGAGGGATGGGGAGAGAGTGACTGACTGACCTTGCAGGAAAGGAGCAGTCAAGGTCACTCACAGTGGTCTCCATTGTCCCACAGCCCAGAACCATGTCGTCAGGCCCACAGGTGTGGCACACGACCATGCCGCCTACCAGCAGGAGCAGCCCCACAGCCACAGTGCCCAGGTCCCCCAGCTCAGCCAGCAGCCCCAGGTCTCCGGGCACCCCAGGCTCAGAGAAAGTGGCCTCCCCTCTGGAGTGCTCCATCTGCTTCTCGGGCTATGACAACATCTTCAAGACACCCAAGGAGCTCTCCTGCACCCATGTCTTCTGCCTGGAGTGCCTGGCACGGCTGGCGGCCGCCCAGCCCACAGGCCAGCCAGGTAGCGAGGCTGTGCCCTGCCCATTCTGCCGGCAACCCACAGCTGTACCCGCTGCTGGAGCCCCTGCACTGCGCACCAGCCGCCAGCTACAGGCCCGGATGCCAGCGCACCTGCAGCAGGAGGAGCCTGTGTGGTTAGAGGGTACCAAGCTGTGCTATTACCCATCGCCCTCTGTGCCTGGCCCGGTGGAGCCCGGCTTCATGTGTGTGGACATAGGCCCAAGCAAGCCCCCTGAGCCTGCTGTGCCTGTGCCCACCCCAGACCCCGCCCACCGTCGGGGGCCCCTGGCCCGCTGCTGGGTGCGCTGCAGGGACTGGAGGCGCGTGGCGCTCATCACAGCCCTGCTGCTGGTGCTCTTCTGTGTGGTCCTCTGGCCCGTGCAGTGCGCACTCAAGACTGGGAGCCTGCGCTGCCTCCCCCGGCCACCCTCCACCGCCGCCACCACCTCCTCGCTCGGGTCCCTGGCGTACAATTAGTGTCACCACTTCCACCCACCCCACCCCTCCAGGATCCCAGAGGAGCCCCCACATCTCTGAGGAACCCCACCCCATTCAGCACACACAACCCCCCGCTCTCTGGGGCTGGGTCCTATGGGGTGGACAAAATGGTCCCTGGAGCATCCAAGAATCAGATTGCTATGGGCTCCAGAGACCACCTCCCTAACCCCCATCTTGCAGATGGGGAAACTGAGGCCCAGAAGAGACAGCTTGGCAAGGCCCCTCCCTGTCCACACTGTGAATCACCTGTAGGACCTACCCCTTGCTGAAAAGGGAGGGGGCTTGCCACCCTCATCTTATTTTCACATTTCACCATGGCTCCTCGCTTCCCCAGGCAGGGCTGGCCCCTTCCCTTGGGTGGCCATGGGGACAGAGGGCAGTGGCAGGGAGCCCAGCTCCCCAGTGCCCATCCTGCCCTCCTGAATTGTACATTTTTAAATAAACTATTTTGTACCCACAATTGATAAGGGGTCCTCACCCTCTGTGTTCTTTCCTGTACCATTAAGCCACTTTTTCCAGAAAAGCCCAGTCTGCCCCTTCCACAAAGGCTCTGAATCCAAAGGACACCTCCTGGATTGGACTCCCAGCAGCCCCTAGCGTGTGTGGCCCAAGTTCTAGGGGGTCCAACTCCGGTCCTGCCTGGGCTGTGGATGGGCTGGAGCAGTTCTGGGCTTGGCTGCCTCCTGGGGCTGGGAGGCTGCCTGAGGGAGACAGTGAGGGCCGGGAGCACCTGGGGCAGGGGGTGCCGGGATGGGGCCTTGGCCTGGTCCAGAGTCCTCCTTCCCACCCCCACTGTGCTCACAACAGGCTACAACCCCCAGAAGTCATGATCCCACAGCCCTGCCCAGAGCCCTGAGTGGAGGGCTGCAGGACCTCACGACCCCTGGGAACCGAGGCTCAAGGGTGCACAGAAGCGGAGGTGGCGACAACCAGCGTATCCTGACGATCTACAGGCCTCGGGTTCCTCCAGCAGAGGAGGGCCAGACCTGGCTGGTGAAGCGAGCATCCTGGGGGATGGGCGGGAGTCCTGCCACCCCACCCCTCCCCCACCCAATACTGCTATCAGTCCAGGAATCCTGCACCGCCAGGCTGGCATGACGAAGAGAAGCCAAGCCGGTTCTGGCTTGCATAGGTCTCAGCCTCCTCATTCCTCACCCCAAAACCCAGGACTTCCTGCTCCAACCAGCTGTGCCTGTGGCTCAGAAAGACCCTGGGGAATTGGGCCCAGTCATGGGGACCCACAGGTACCCTTTCTCCAAGCCCCAGCAAAGATGCAGAACTGAGAAGGCATTTTACTGAGGAGACCAGAAAGTCACAGGGCCATCCATAATGGGAGGGTGCCAGTGTGGACCACAAGCCAGTGATATCGCATCGTCACAAACAAGTCATGCTCTCATGGAGCCTCGCCCTCCTCACTGTGGTCAGATGAGCATGTCACATATTCCCTCATTTAACAAGCATTTATCTACGCATGACTGCAATGTGACAGTCTGGGTTAGGTCTGGACGTGGCAGGACTGAGCCACTGCCAGGCCACAGCCTAGACCACGGCTGTAGGCAGGGCTGAGAAGTAACTCTGAAGGGGCGGGGGCACTCAGAAAGCAGGGAGAGGGTCACAAATGCTGGTGAACAAACTGGCACTCACTAGCTGGTCTCGTGTCCCACATTTAGAGTGACCCTCAGACATGAAGCACACATGTCTTCACCGCAACGTGCAGTTGGTCACTGGCGGCCTCCCAAACTGAGTCAAACAGCAGCCCTGCAGCTCTGCCTCCCCTCCTCCAGGAGTGCCAGGGCCACGGGATCTGCCCGCCCCTCACCATTTCTGGGCGTGCAGACCTGGTTAGGGAGGGTCTGAGGGGCAGACCAGGGACCCCACCCCCATCCCCACCCCGACTCCGCGGCGCTCAGGGCTGGGCGCCTGTCTGCACAATCCTAAACAGTCCTTTGGAGGAACGCGGAGGCCGGGCTTGCTGGGCTCCCGCCTTCTTGCACGGCTCCAGCCCCACTCGGGGCACGTGCACGAGGGGCTCTCACGGCTCTAGGCCCTGCAGGTTCTCATATTCGTGGCGGGGGGCCTCCCGGGTCCTGCAGGCAGAGACAGAGTTCGACTGGGGCCCACCTGCGATCCCGCCCCCTCGTCCCGGTCACGCCCCCGAGCCCGGGCCACGCCCCCGAGGCCTTCCTGTTCCCCTCCCCCGCCCCGCCGCCGCCCCCGGCCGGGACTCTGCCCTCCACAGTCCCTGATGCTCCACTCACGCCGCCGGCGCCCGGGACGGCGCGGGTCCGGGGCTACAGCCGGGGTCGACGGGCGAGACGCCCAGGTTCAGCGAGCCGCGCTCCTCCTGCCGCTCGCGCTGAGGGGAGGGGCCCCTGGTCACCATGGTGACGCCAGCGCAGGCTCCGCCCCGGCCCGGCCCCGCCCCCACAGGCTTGCGGAGGCGCAGCTGTTCGCCCTGGATGTACCGCTGCAGCGCTAGGTACACGAACTTGTACTGCGCCTCGGTCTGCACCATCCCCGAGCGCTGCCGCCGCACCAGTTGGATCGTCTTGGGGACGTCGATGTCGCAGTCTAACCCTGGGGAGGAGCGTGCTCAGGGCGGAGAGGGGCCGGCAGGGAGAAGGTGGGATGGCTAGATGCAACGAGCGGTACCGGCAAGCGCAGGGGGTGGAGCTACGTGGGGCGGGGCCTGCCTGGGGCGGCTCACCCTGCCTGCGAATGACGTCCACCAGGATGTCAATCACAATGATGGTGCCAGTGCGTCCGATGCCAGCGCTGTTGGGACGGACCAAGGAGGCCTGTGGCTAGTTGACAGGACAGAGCCGTGGCCCCTTTCCCTGTCGCACCTGTACCGCTGGCCCCGCCCCATCCCCTGTCGCACCTGCAATGGACTACCATGGGTCCGGCCCCCGGTATGCTGCTGTGGGTCCGGTTCACCTCTTCCAGGAAGCTAAGGACGCCGGTGGGCTCGGCCGGGACGCCGTGGTCCGGCCAACTGAAGTACTGGTAGTGTTTCACTGTGTGTGGCGACTCCTCCTAGGCAGGGTGGGCTGGTGAGTGCCAGCTGGGAGGTCTGGGCTGTCCCAAGCACCTCGGGCTGCTGTGACCCTTGGTTGGGAGGGGCACAGGGACTGAACTGGGGAGAGACAGGGCGAGGCCCAGCGGGGTTTGCCAGAAGGAGTGACCAGCAGGGCCCAGACAGAGCTGGAGGGAGTGGGAGGAAAAGATGGGATTCAGGGTTTGGAGGACCTGCGCTGCCCGGGGAAAGGAAGAAAGACGGTCCTGGGGAGGAGCAGCTTCCAGGAAGTGAATTCTATTTAAGAAGGGCTAAACACAGAGGCTTGCAGGAGCCCCGGTGGTTATCAAAGGAAACTGGCCAGGAGGGAAATGTGCCTGGGAGGGGAACTGGCCAGGAGGGAAATGTGCCTGGGAGAGAAACAGGCACCAATGGCATACAAAGAAGGCCGAAGGTACTGAGATGCCCAGGGAGGAACTGGAAGAAGAGGCCTATATGGGTGTGAGGCCACCCTGGAGCCAGACAGCTGGGTTGAGAACTTGCCTGACTGGGATCACTGCCCAGCATGGCCCAGGCCAGGACTTTGCCCAGTGGGTTGAGCCATGTGGAAGCCACCAAAGCTAGTGGCTTTGGGTGGAGGCTGGGCCAGCCCAGCACAGACCTGGGGACTTCCTGAGCACATCACCCTAGCCCTGAGGCTCCCGAGGCTCTTCAGGCTCACCTGGTCTGGCCTCCACACCTGCAGCTCCCGCACACAATAGCCCTGGGCCCAGTGCTCAGCCATGTTGCACACGTGAAGGTGGCCGTACTCTTGGCTGCCGTGCAGCTCTGGCCAGTATCGGAAACACTTGTTCTGGGGGGTGGGGGCATGGCATTAGCCATGCTGGAAGACCACCAGCACCCATGCCCCTCCTCCCTGCGGGGCACACATAGGGTCTCTCTAGGGCCCTCGCCGTGCCCCAGCATCTCTAAGACTGAAGAAGCAAAGCTGGGCCAGCTCCAACACAGGTCCAGTGGGGCACATGGCAGGAGGAGGGGAGGAACATGAGCTGGAGCTCCTACCCGGCCTCGCTCCACCTCCCTGGTGGTCATGACGATGACATGTGTGTTCTCCTGGTGCACCATGGCCCAGAAAGCAGCCACTGTAGTCGGCAGACAGCCCTGGGTGGCGATGTACACCTTGCCCAGTCCATGGCCTGGCTTCTCCTCTGGGTCACTCTGAAAGAAGGTGGGGTCAGCTGCCTGCTGTTTCCAGGAATTAAAGTGCCAGAGGACCAATTCAAGTTGATGCAAATGATATGCAAAGTAGCCAAAGTGGCTCACACACAGACCATGGAGGGTGGAAGGGGCTTAGGACCAATATTTAATCCAGCAGTTTCTGGATTGGCCCCTCTGAGGACCCAGTGCAGACTACTGCACCCTTCCTGAGTATCTGTTGTCTTTCCAAAGTCCACAGACCATTCCAGGAGCTCCAGGCTCATTATTATGGGGAATGGAGTGACCAGGGTTTGATTCATGTAGGCCACAGGTGCAGCAGGCCAAGTACCCACCCTGATGTAGTTGGCATTGATGTAGTCGGCTCCAGGCACTCTGTCATCCACATCATGAAGGATGACACGAGTGGTATCAACTGAGAAGGGAAGATGTAGCTCAGGTCTCCAGGGAAGAGGGATCCCCGCTGACCTGTGGTGAGCAGAGGCAGAGGACGAAGGGGCAAGAGAGGGCATCGCACCAGTGGTGGGGAATGACCCCTGCCTCCACCCCCAGGACCCCTCTGCCAGATAGGCCCTGCACTTGGTGGGTGAGGACCTGGTCCCCATGTGACCCCAGCCCCAGCCTCACAGGGAAGGATGTTCTTGTATCGATTCTTGGGCTTGTTCTCCGGCCGCTGGCCTTCCTTCCGGGGGTACAGGAGCCGGCATTCCTGCTGCTGCAGCATCTGGAGGAGTGGGGCTTTAGCCTGTGGCCCCAGAGCCCTCAACACCCGCCATACACGCCCTGACCCACACCCCTCTGCTGGCCCTTGCCACAGCCCAGAGGACGGGAGTCTGAAGGGGGGCAGTGGGCAGCAGGCCGACACCTCGAACTCCTCCCAGAAGCCCTGCTTGGCCTTCTCGCTGGCATCCGTGGCCTCGCTGAGCTCCTGCACACGGCTCTCAATGCTTGCAGCGCTGATTCTCGTGGCCTTGAGGGGCTGGCAGGTAGAGGCTCGAGTCCAAGCTTAGCAAGGCCCAGTGGACCCCAGAGCGCCCTGGCCCCCACCCTTGCCTTCAGCCACCCTGCCCCAGGGGCTATGCCAGAGTCCCTTGTCCTCCAGAGGGAGAAGCTCACTCAGACCCCAAGGTTCAGGTGCCTGGGGACATACCTGCCGAAGATGCACCACAACCCCTGACCTCTCCACCATGGGGTTCTTCCTGTAGCGCTCCACCAGATCTCCAAGGGTGTCGAACTGCTCACCACCTCCCACGTCGTACTTCCCATCTGGCTGTGGGGTGGCAGTGAGGGCCTGGTGGCTACCCCCTCCCCAAGCCACACCCCAAACCCCACCCCGCCTCTTACCTGGAAGTGGATCATGATGTGGGTGACACGCGGCTGGCGGTCCACCCTGTCCAGCTGCTGTGTGAGCACTGACAGCACAAAGTCCCCAGGTTTGCTCTGACTCTCCCGAACCAGGAAGCTGCCTGGACGCCCTTTCTCCATCAGCAACTTCTCAGCCTCCTTACCAGACAGATGCCCATGATACCACCTGGCCCAGGGCAGCACACGTGAGAAAGGAGGCCCTGGACTGGCCAGGTGAGGGGCACAGACCCACAAGTAGCTGAAGTCTCTGAGGCACAGACACCAAGAGAGACACACACCCACCTAGACCTCGTGGGCCCCGGGCAGCACCCACACCCAAGCCAACCTGGGTCAGCCCTGCCCACCTCTCGGACCCTTCTGCAAGCCTCCTCCAAACCTCCTCCAACCCAGAAAGCAACACGAGGCGGGACCCTCAGGCCCTGCAGGGCCCCAGGGTGGCCACCAGGTGGCAGCCTAGTCCTCAGCAAGGAGTGGGCCAGGCCAGCCCCACCGGGCTTCCTCAGCCGGCACAGCTGGCTCAGGCCTCCGCAGTGCAGCCAGGGAAACCGAGGCTGGGAGACCTACTCTCCCCAGGTCACCAGGCAGGCAGGCAGACAGGAGGCCGGCTGCAGCTCTTCCACAGGCACCCCTCTGTAGCTGGTGCCTGAGACCTGGAGAACTGAGGCCAAAACCCCTGAGGAGGGAGTGCTTTATACTCCCTCAACTCTGCCACAGTGGTGCCCAAGCCTGACCTTGAGTCCTGGGGGCAGAAGAAATCCAGAGGCCGTGTCCATCGACCCCTGCCCCTCGGACTCTCGCACACACACAAGTGCGGACACAGATGTCGGCCAGATGTAGACACAGCCGCTCACCGTTCCGACGTGGGGTCCTGGCAGCCCAGCGGGTGCCGGAGCTCCACGGGGGCCCCGCCACGCTCTCGGAGCAGCCCCCCATGCTGGCCTGTGTAGTGCTGTACCAGCTCAGCCAGCGTCGCGAACTTCTCCCCTCCATACAGATCGTAGTAGTCACCTGTGTTCTGGATCTTGATGTGAGTCACCTCATTATGGCGCCTGAAAGGGCCAGTGCACCAGCTGCCATCAGGGCCACTGTTCTCACCAACCACCCTCCTTCCCATGAGCACTCAGCTTCCCAAATAGCCCCAGGGGAGTTCTTGCCCTGATTTCTTGGCCTCTGCCATCCCTCTGCCCAGAACAGCCACAGTCAAGGTCAGGTCCCTCCCTTCTGCAGGTTCCTGCCCAGTTAGTGTCCAGGCCTCATCCTGGGTGGTGGGCACCCTGCCCCCATTGCCCCCAGGGAAGCCAGTACTAGGTTTGGCGACTACAGGCTTAACTCTCCCTTGGCCTGGTGGCCGAGGCTGGGGCAGCCTCTCAGGACAGACTCTGCCTCACCCCAGCCCACCTCTCCAGGGGCTCTGAAGGACAGGGGGCTGGACTGCTTCTCCCAGGTGCCCAGTGTGGCTGGGGAAGCCCCAGGTAAGAACAGAATGCCTGTCTCTCAGGGGAGGGAAATCCACCCTGAGGACTTGTCCCACCTGCTGCCTCAGGTTTAGCAGAAAACCCAGAAAAACTTGGAGTGCTTTTGGAAGACCCCCCCCTCCCCAGACTCTAGACTGACCTGCCTCACACAGGGTGGACATGGGTCTGGCTGTCCACTCTGCTGGTCATGGCCCCTCCTGCCCATCCTCCCTACACATTGGCTCTTGTAGGGCTCTGGGCAGATCTCCAGTGAGTGACATCCCCAGCAGATGGGGGTACAATTACGGCCAGTGAGGACCCTCAGAGGGATGAGGGCATCTCGCTGACCAGGGCCCACCACACTGAGCCATCCCTGAAGGTCTAAGTGGCCCCTCCTGCCCAGGGGCCACCTGGCCAGAACACCAGACCCCCCAGATCTTGCATGTCTAGCCCCCAGCAGAGGTCCCTGCTGCTCAGAATGCTGTCCACCAGCCCTCTGGGAGCACTAGGGAGCCTGACCCCCTGCTATGCCCTCAGCTGAGGTTATTCTCACCCCTTGAGGTCCCCCGGGGCCTCAGGCCTGTCCACCCTGCACCACCCACCCACCTGACAGACAGTGTGAAGCCCCCGGGGCAGCTCTTGCTGGGTCTTGCCAGGAAGCTTCCGTGCTGGCCACTGGACATGAGTAGCTGCTCAGCCTCAACTCCACTGATGTTGGGGTGAAACCACCTGAAATGAAGAGGGAGAGCTGCAGATTAGCTGGGAGATACTGGGCCATCCTGACCACACCCACGATGCCCTCTGGGGTGCCCTGTGCCCACCCCCATCCTTGGGCTGTGACCACAGAGTCTAGGGTCTGTGGGGAAGGAGGTGAGGCTGGGAGCGACCAGGGACATAGATGGGCAGAACCTTTCCCACAGTGGCAGGTGGGCAGGGCAGACATCCCCTCCCAGAACACCAGCAGGAACCTCAGCCCTCTGCCGTCTCTCCCCAACTCACTGCCCACCGGGCGTCCCAGCTTGACCAAAGGCACTCGGGATCCCCCATGGCCACCCAGAGCTCCCTTCCTCCCCTCAAAGCCCGGCAGCGGACCGCGGGGCCCCCGCCCCTCCCACCTTCTCCACTCTCTCCCAAGGCACCCTGGCAGGTCTGGTCAGTCATTTGAGCAACGCCCCTGGGAGAAGAGCACAGGCCACAGGCCCAGGTCCACCCTCCACCTGCTGCTGCCCACCAGCCTCCGCCCCTCACCACACAAGGCCATGCACCGCAGGGCTCCCTGTACCAGCTTTCTCTACTCCTGGCCCACATTGCGTGACTGAGACCCTCTCCCCTCACTCTTGGATGCGTGTTCTGCTTCATTGTTCTTCATAGCACTGAAAACCGTCCTGACATACATATTTATTGGCTTATCTATCTCCTACGGGAGGATTTACGGTCCACAAGGGGTGAAAACATTCTGTGCAGGGTGTACACCAGGGTATAAAACAGAGCCTGGGGATTAACAAACAGACATGAATTCAGAAGTGAATGATTAATGAACCTAAGATAGGTGGGTGGTGGGTGGTGGGTGAGGAGCAGGTGGCTGGCAGGAGCAGGTCAGGAAGGCCAGAGAGTCATCATTTATTCTGCTGGGGGTCCAGGCTGAGAGGGGCTCAACTCTGCCCTCCCCTGCTGCTGCCCTGGGACCACCCTTCACAGTTATCCCCATGAGATGGGGGGACAGATCAGGGGGCCATCATCAGGGCTCCACAGGTGCCCACTGCTGAGATCATAACTGCTGTTTTCTTTACCTGGGTGGCTTCTTTTGTCCAGTTAGGGCAAGAATTTCTGGGCCAGGGATTAAATCTACTCGTGTGGTGGCCCCAAAGCATCTCAGGGCAGGGACCTGGCTTGACCCCCCAGCGGGACCCTGTAACACAGTGTCTGGACTTCCACCGGCAACAGTGAGTCTCCCATAGAGGCACAAAGGTCACTGCAGGAGGGTCTTGCGCCGTCTGGTTCAGAGGTGTGTGTCCCTGGTTCACTGTACAGATGATACACGGTGTCCAGGGTGGTCCTGCCCCTGTCCTGCCTCCAGTGGGACACCAGGGCCCCTGACTCCAATTCTGCCACCTGCTACCTCCAGGCCCCACCCAGCTGTTCGCTGTCATAACCTGGCCACAAGTGAGGCAGGGGCTGACATGCCCTGGACAGACCCTATCCTGTCCTGTCCTTGCAGATGGCCCCGCACCATCCTGCTCCACTGAGATCTTTCTGTAATGGGAGTCAGTTCACGCCTCTTCCAGGCCCTCCTGCCCCTCCCTCTGCCCCATCCTGTGCTCCGTTTGCCCCTGCCTTCAGCTGCTTCCTTACTCCTCCAACAAGCCATCTGTGCTCAGTCTATACCTCACAGTCTGATGCTCAGCCCAGGGCAGGTGTGGGGCGTGCAGGTGAATGGGTCAAAATTGAGCACAATCATAATCCCAGTTCCTGGGTCACAGTGGCCACAATTCACTGCTGAAAGCCATGTATGGCCAGTGGAGGCTGTCGACCGCATGTGGGAAAGAATCATCTCCACCATCACAGAAAGGATGGTCCTGCACTGGTCCACACTGCTGAGTCCCCACAGGACAATTTCCCTGGGCTCTCAGGGTCTCCTCCAGCCTTCTGGGGCTGGTGGTCAGGTCTCCTCCAGAAGCACAACCTCCACTTGGGAGTTCCCCACACTCTGACCTGGTTCCCCACCTCACCTGGCCTGGGTCCCCTCCTTCTGACCCTATGGTGTCGGAACCTCCCCACTCTGCCCTCCATGTGTTGCCACATCCACACACCAGGGATATAGCCCTACCTGGGATCTGAGCTTCAAGCTCACAGACACAACCCTTTCCAGCATCTCTGTCTGAAAAGGTAACAGCATCTCTGTCTTGACATTTCCAAGATTTAAAAGTCCTGACAAGGCCCCTGAGGCCCTGTCCCACACAGTCCTCACTTAGTGAAGAGAGTCACTGCCTGACATTGCCCAGGTCCCTGCCCTCAACTCCCCAGCACTCTCCCAACGCTGCACCCTCCTGTCCTGACTTCCAAACGCCCCAGACCAGACCCAACCACTTCTCCCACTCCCCTGGGACCAGTGCCCACTGGCTCTTGCCTGGACTGCAGTGTTGATTTCAGGCCTCATCCGTGACCCCCAGCTGAGCCACGGCAGACAAACAGGTTCTCAGAAAACATACATCAGAGCCGCGTAAGCCTTCTCAGTGGCCCGGTGTGGCTTTCAGGATGCTTGCACACCTCAAGGACCCTGCCCCCACTGGAAAGCACCCTCCCATCCCGTTGTTCATCTCTCTGTTCTCCAACCTCACCCCTCATCTGGCCACCTCCGGCTGGTCCTGCAGGCCATGGCTCACACTTCCTCTCTGTTCATTTTCTGAGAGACACAGCCCAGCCCCCACCCTGCAGCACTGCAGCTGCATCTCTGCCCCTCCTTCCATGCGTGACAGCTGGAACAGCAAGCAGACAGGTGTGTACAGGCTTCTGAGTTTACCTGTCCCCCACCCCCCGCCATGTCTTCACCATCAGATGTGAACTACGGGGAGGGCAGGGTCCATTCTGACCTCCATGGCTCCCCAGGGTCCATGTTCTGAGAGGTTCTGAGAGGCCCAGAAGCCCAGGTGACCTGCCCAGGGCCACCCAGCACTCCCATTCAGCTCTTCCAGGGGGAGGGAGGTATCCTGCCAGCCAGTCACTTCCTGGGCATGTTTTGGGCCTGGGGTCTCAAGCTCCCTCCCATGCTGGCTCTAGAGGGGTAGTTTTTGTTGAGTAGTCCAGCAGGTGAGGCTGCTAGGGAAGGGCTAAGAGCTGCTGCAGGATGAGTTCTAGGGCCAGTCACAGAAGAGCAGGCCAGGCCACCAGGAGAAGGGTGAAGGCTTCCTGCTGCCAGAGCCACTGCAGTGAGGAGGTGGTGGGGGACTGGAACCCAAAGGAAGGTTTCTGACCCCCATCCTGGGGCCACCAACTCTGCTGAACTGCATCCTATCCCAGATGCCCACCCCCAGGCCCCAGCAGCCTCCGAATCCAGTCCGAGATGGGCGATGCCCAGAATGTGGGGGTAAGGGTAGAAGGGGCACCCAAGCCACAGAGCAGGGAGAAGGACACACTGCCCTTTTGGGGACTCTTGCTCATACTTTCTGTCCCTCTGTCCTCCCCACAAGCTGCCCGCTGTCTGTCAGGTGGAAATCCCCAGAGGGAGGGCATCCTGAGCCGTCACAGCAGCTCATACCACTGCCTGCCTGCAACCCCAGGCTGAGGCAGGTTTCACACCCCCCACTAGGTTGAGAGGTGGAGTCAGGTGTCCAGCAGGTTGGTGCAGCCACAGCCCTGGCTGCGGGGTGGGAGGAGGTGGGAAGCTGCAAGTCCCATTTCCAATCTCCACACTAGGGTCACTTCTGTGCCAAAGAGCTCCCTGCTCTGTGGCAGGTCAGTGACTCAGTTCTGCCCTTGTCACATGGTCAGGCAGGTCCGGGAGAGGGGCAGGTAGGGTGGGCAAGATACACTGGGCTCCCCACCGAGTCAAACAGCTTGGGCCCTTTAAGGTCCAACTGAGTCTGGTCGATGCTCAGGAGCCCAAAAACAGCCCAGCCTGAACCCACTGGCCAGTGTCTGGTCCAGCTTTCTGTGTGGCCTTGGTGTCTCATCAATAGATGGGACACCCTGTGACCCTGGGAGTTCCATGAATGGCTTGTGGACATGCTATATACATGGTACCTGCAGGAAAGACACTGTTGGGATGATGGGAGATACACAGAACAGAGGGGAGGGCCCCAGGCTGGAGCTCCAGGGCTGAGGACCACAGAGCACTGTTAGTGTCTGTCTCCAGCTCCCTACCCCTAGCCCCTTCTGGTCCCTGTTTATGCAGGCCTGTCCTGTCTGTGCAGAACTGAATTAACCAGAGACATGCTTTCCTCTCCAACATGGAACACAGGGAGAACTCTAAGGGGCTTAGCAGACCCCCATAGGACCCAGCCCCCTCCCAAGCACCAATATCAACACATCAAACCTCAATGCTAGGCAAGACCTGAGCTCAGCCCTGCCCACAGCCGGAGTCCCGGGGTGAGTGGTGGCAATGGTGATGCCCGTTGACCCACAAACCGCAGGGCAATGGGAAGGGGCCGTTGGGTGAGAGCAAGCAGGAGGGGGGATGTGTTTCGCTTGGGATTTGGTTGGGCCTGCCCAGGCCTGATAGGGCTGTGGGCAGTGACCCAGGGGTCAGAGGAGTGACAGTCCAGATGGTCATCACAGGGTGGGGCGGGAGGGTTGGCAAGGGCAGGCAGAGCCCCACCCGGGGCTTTCCCAGGCTGGCCCAGGGTCACATGAACATGACACAGACATGACCTTTTCTGAGCACCAGAACTTGCCTGGGGAACCAAGAAATGAGGCTCAGGGGAGCCTGAGAGTCATTCCAAACAGATCCCAAATGCCCTCCTCCCTGATCTCCAGCTGGATGTTACATCTTGGAACCACAGGGCTCTACGCTGACAGGTTCTTGGAGATCAACTCACTGCTACTGTTCCTGAGCCTTACAGGGCCATTGGCCCTGCCAGAGGCCACCTTGCCAGGCCCACCACACCCCCTGTAGGGATTCTGGGGCCCTCACCACTGAGGCACTGCCCTAGACCCGCAGAGCAGATCTTGTCCAGCCCCTCACTGATCTAGGGAGTCATTCGGGGTCTTAGGGCAACCCCTCCTGTGACCCCCCAACCTCACCGAGCCCCAGAGAGAGGTGTTCTGGATGTACCAAGTGCTAGGAAGTGGTGACAGGCGTCTCACACCTGTGTGGCTCCCCACTGACATCCACATTCAGCTAGAGTCTGAGCTCACATGAGTGTGTGCACAACCAGGGAGTGGGGACCTGGTAGAAAGGGCAGGAAGTGCCCCTTCCTGCACATGCCCAACCTTTCTTCTTCATGGGGGCAGAGCTGCATCCTGTCCTGGGTTGCACACACACCGTTTCCAGGGATCTCGCCCCTAAACCTGGCCCTTAGGAGAGCCTGGGAAGGGAAGAGCCTACCTTGCAGGTCAAGGGGCTTCCAGGATGCTCCCAGTCCTGAAACTGGAAAGGGCAGACCACCAGGTGGAAAACATCTCTGGTGGCCAAAAAGAAGGCAAGAAGTCCAGGAGAGTGAGAGAGAGAGGGTCTGTCAGTGACTTGACACCTGCTGTCCACTCTAGGCTCCAGTGGCTACCATGCAAAAGCACCATCCATTCCCTAGGGTCAGGGAACCTCTGACCTCCACCCAGGCCCAGCCCCAGATTGAAAGAGTCCTTTCCACCGGCCAGAGTAAGGCTAGGCCTCACTGTCCCAGGACCCAGGAATCTGGCCCTGGCTGTGGAGATGTCACAGGTCACATGTGGAGATGACATGTCAGAAGGTCAGGCCTGGGGTCCACCGGTCAGGAGCAGGAGATGTCCCGGGTCGCATCTCTCCCGCACCCCCTGTCCGCACCCGTTGGCCCGAAGCGCATGTGGTGGGGTTCAGCGTCAGGCCACCGGGTGGCCAGGCTCACCTGCGCGAGGTCATGTCTGCGGGGCTCCAGCTCTCTGGTAGCTCTGAGGGGGCCCCGCCTACCCAGAGGATCCTCCCATCAGAGCCCCGCCCACCGGGACCCGCCCCGTCCAAGGAGCCGCGCCCATCGAGAGGTCCCGCCCCTCCAGTATCTCCCTTAAAGGAGCCGAGCCCTCAGGTCTCGCTGCCTTGCTGGCAGGTTGGGTTAATAGCACCAGTTCCTAAGGTCGCTCCGAGCTTCAGGAAAAGGGGTTCACACCATATTATGGGCTCAGAGGGCGCAGGTGCCAGGCGGCCCTGGACGGAGCTGCACGGAAAGTGATTAATTATGGGTCCTGCTCGTTTTGGTGCTTTCCTTCCAAGAACCTTTCTGGCTCCGCCTCTGTCCTGAGGGAGGAGGGGCTGCACTCCCCACACCCTGGAGGGAGGGGCTGGGAGCGAGAGAAGCGGGCGGAACAGGCCCCACCCGACCTGAGTCCCAGAGACGGCCCCAAAGGGGCGGAGGTGGGAGCCCACCTGATAACTGGGCCCTTTCGTCTTACCCAGTCCTATGTTGCGCTGCTAAGTTCCGTTCTAAGTTCCCTTCTCCCACCTCTGCCACTCTTCCTAGGCAATGCTGACACCTCTCTCCGTGGGCCCTTTACTCCTGCTACAGATGCCCCTGCCAGGTCCAATTGTCCCCGGTGCCCACTGGCCAATCGCGTGGGGGCTCCACCCTTCCTTGCCTGAGCTCCTGAGCTCCTAACTTTGGGATCCCCATTAGGAGCCTCAGCGCCTGCCCAGCACCCCAGCCCCTCCCCTTCTCAGGAGTGGTACACCACACCATGGCTTGGGACCTGCTGCTTGCAACCCTGATCCCAAATCCCCACCCTGAGCTCTTCCTCCTCATGCTCCTGACAACTTTGAAGGCCCGGCACCCTCAACACTGGTTGCCTTGAGAGCCCCTCCTGGAAGCATCAGCTCCCAGAGCACCCATTCCTGGTCCTCCCAGCATGGAGGTCTCCTCTCCCCTCATTCAGCACCAAGCAGAGCCACCTACTCCCCAGTGTGCCTGGCCTCAGCCCAGACTCCCCTCTGCCTGGTAACCCTTGGCCTTGTGGATTCCATTCAGGTGGCCTCAGCTCCTCAAACCTAGCCACTCCAGATGCTGCAGGACGGCCCCCCTAGGTGCTTCAGCACCTCAGTCAGTGTCTTCTCCACCCCATGTCCAGCCCAGCACAGGCCCACCCCATCCCCACCCACCAGGGTTCCCCCCACCCCATCCTGACTCCCCCACAGGCCCCCTTTACCCTTAGTATAGCCAACCTGCTGTCCTCATAGCTCCTCTTCCCACCCTGTGCTCAGACACACAGATGTAGGCAGATATGTGTGCAAATATGCACACATGGCAGGACTTGCCATCCCTAAGGAGGCTACCTGGGGTGCAGGCCTCATGGATCCACCTGGCCAGCTCCACGCACAACAGTGTGCACACTCACTGTGCAGGGTCTCCTTGCCAAAAGCAGCCCCCAACCCAGCACCCTTCCTCCATCCAGAGCCACCTAAAGGAGGTTGAAGCCTGCACGCCACCATGGAGCTGGGCATCATGGCACTCTCAGGACAGAAACCAGCCAAGTGGGAGAGCGTTGGGCCAGGAAGGGCTGAGGGGGGTGGCATTGGTGTGGATACACACAAGCACCTGTTGAAAGTGTTCAGACTTTATTTCACGGTGATTGACACAGACATAGGTTGGAGTTAGTAACAGGACATATAAGACTCCTCCAGCCTCTAAGCCTGACAGCCCAGGCCTGGCTGTGAGAGGGTTGGGGTTGCCACCCCCACCACTAGAGGTGTGGGCAGCTGGGGGGACGGGACCAGATGAGACCTAACATTGCAGTTTAAGGCATTTCTGGCTTCACAGCCATCTCTGCCACCCCTGCACCTGCTCCTTGGCCTTGGTAAGACACCCAGGCTACTCCTGGTCACTTTGGGATAAGGACAACCACTCCTCACCCCCAAACTGGACAGAATGTTTTCTATGTGGTGTCCTCAGCTGTCCTCGGGCCAGGACAGGAAAGACAACAGGCCCGCCACCCCAGGTGTCAAATAAAATCCATACATAAAGACTCTGTGGTTGGTGGCCATGCCTGCACATGCATCCTTGAGAGGGGATGCTGGCCAGAATCAAGCAGTCCACATGTCACAAGTGGCCCTGCTCCTTCTCAGGGCTCCTCATGGGGACTTGGGCGGTGGGAAGGGGTCACAGCCACGTCCAGGGTGGCTGGGTAGATGGGCAGGGCCAGCCGTGGGCCAGGGTGCCCTGAACAGGCCTGGACTTGGCCTCTGCTCTCCAGTGCCCTGGGATGGGTGGGCATAGCTGGAGGGAGGGGCTAGCATGGCCCCAACAATGACATTGTTTCACAGGATTGGTACATGAGGCCCGGGCTCAGCAGGCCCTGGTGAGGCTGGCCCCACCTAGCACAGGCAGGGAGGAGGGGCAGCTCAGCTGGAATCCAGAAAGGCCCCAGCCTACACAGAGGAAGGGCCCCTCCAAACCCCACAGCGCCTTGCTGCTCTAGGGACAGGCCTCGCCAGAGGGAATGTGGGCAACGTGTATATGCAAGGTCTGCCAACAGGCTGGCGAACACAGGGGCCAGCACAAGTGGACACTGTGCAGGCACAGCCTGAGAGGCCAGGACACAGTGTCCTGAGGCAGAGGGTCGCATCCCAAGGCTGCTGAGTGAGCCAAGTCCTCCATGGGCAGAGTTACCCTCCTGACCCTGAGAGTCCCTCGGCACCAAGTCCGTCTCTGCAGCTCGCCTGCCTGGTTAGGAGGGAGGCCGTGCCAGCAGTCCCTCCAGCCGTCACATAGGCAAGAAAATCATATCAAAAAAGCAACAAGTTTACAAAAATAGAAAATAATTACAACAGGGCGGGCAGCAGCTGCAGCGTGGCTCACAGGGCAGGGCAGGGCCGAAGCTCTGGCTTGGTGATGGCGTCCTCCAGCAGGTGCACCGGGCGCTGGCCCACGACCACGTCCCGCAGGCAGCCCACGAAGCCTGTGCCATAGGCTTTGGGCAGGGCCTGGCCTGTGGGCAGCTTCTCCAGGCCACCTGCAGGAAGAGAAAGGAAAGGCCCCAGACCGTGACTCAGTGACGGGCAGTTTGGGCACTGGTAGGCAGAAAGGCTAAATGACTAGGTGAGTTACCAGAGGGCTGTCAGTGCCCTGGGGAGACCAGGAGGCCAGCAGGTGTGCCCCAGCCTCCTGGCCCCACCCTCTCCTGGCTACAGCAGGGGCTGAGACAGGAGGGGAGGACCCCACCCCAACCCCAGCCCAGCCAGCCCACCCACTGTCCTGGATGGGGCTGATACAGTGCCCCTCTTAACTGCCAGCCCCAGGGGGTGGAACCTATCCCTCGGAGACCCTTGCCTGCCCCTTCCCTGGCCTCCCCCAAAATCACTCACCCAGCCACAGGGCTCCATCTGTGTCCAGCTGCGTGGCACCCAGTGGGGAGGAGCCAGTCACAGGGGCCTCGTTGCCCACCTGAAGGGAACCTTCCCTCTGTTTCCTGGGGCATGGGTGGAGGGAGGCCGTCAGGGCTCCAGATCCTGACCCTCATCCCTTTCGTCCCAGCACCACACCCTGGGGACTGTCACCCAGTGTCACCCTGGGGGCCAGGATGGAACGGCACCAACCCAGGAGAGCACCTAGTAGCCAAGGACGGGGGGGACCTCCTGTGAGAAAAGTGTTGCTGGAGGGGCAGCCAGACTCAGACCAGCATCTGGGCAGAGCAGGGACTCCCCTTTCAAATCAGGGGTTTCTTGGCCATCGGTGCTTCTCCTGTACCCTCTTTTCCCTCCCTCCTCATTGGCAGTGACCTCAGGTCGGGCCACCACCAGCCCTACCACGAGATCTCCCCCTGACACACACACCAAACTCCTACCCTGGCCACGAGTGGCCAGGCATGCCCTGGCCGGGCAAGTCCAGACACCACCCGCTGCTATTCTTGGTGGCCCCGGGCTCCCTGCTGACCTGTGTGCCCTGACCCGCAACCAGCGGTTGGTATTCACTGGTACGGTGGAGCGCAACACCACGGGCTGGGAGCCCAGGTCATAAGCCAGTTGCAGGCGCCCGTCCACGATGGCCAGTGCGATGTAGTCAGCCCGCTCCGTGGCCTTGCCACTCCACAGCACCAGCCCCTGTGTGGCCTCAGTGCGCAGGCTCAGCTCAAAGTGGTTGCTCTGGAGTGCCTTCTCACTAGTGGGCAGAGAGCTGGTCAGGACCTCTGGGAGGGTGGTGGGGATGGGGCAGGGGAGGGAGGAAGGTGAGGGGGATGACTCCAGAGGCCATAAGGGCAGTGATGCCACCAGAGCAGCTCGGTGGGCAGGTGGTGGACACGGCCAGTGAGATGAGAGACAGATGGTGGGGCCAGGTCAGCGATCAGAGGAGTGAGGTGGACAGACAGAGGGAGAGATCGACAGAGATGCTCAGAGAGATGGGAAGGCAGTGGGCAGACAGCAGGGGCCAGGGGCCACTGCTCACCTGGGACGGGCCCCGGAATCCAGAGTTTCAGGGCTTAGAAGCAGGAAGAGAGGGAGGCAGGTGAGCAGGGGGGCAGACAGGCTATAGCGCAGGGTGGGGCAGGACCCAGCAGCAGCCCTCCCCACACCCCTCTTCACCAATGGAAGGCGGTGGAGCAAACATCCGTGGAGAAACATTGGTCCCACCCACCCCAGAGGCCTGGCAGTGACACACGTGCACACACATGGGCAGACACAGAGCTGGTGCGCATGGCCCAGGCCAGGTGTAGAGGAAGAGCTCCGACACGAGGGCATGGAATAGTGACCGAGGGCCCTGGCTGGGCCCCCACACACATGCGTGTGTGCACACATGGGGGCGCGTGGACTCACATGCGCACTGTAACACACTTGCATTGTGTGCACACAGATGTGGGTGTGCACATGCTTGCACACCGTGCTGGTGCCCTGTGGTGAGGGGCCTGGCTGCAGGGGTGGAGGGGTAGACTGGCATCCAACACACATCTCGGAAAGGGTGATTCTCTACTTCCAAGCTAGGAAACTGAGCCCCATGCAGCACCCCACAAACCCCCATCCTCCTCCACTGGGGATGGAAAGTTCTACCCTCGCCCTTGGGATGTGCTGCCGGAAGGGAGAGGAGCAGAGGACCAGGAAATGGACTACTGGTGAGAGTGGAGGTGTGGCTACTTACGCTGGGATCTCATTGGTCAGTTCGCTTGGAAACAAAGAGACAGAGACAGTGAGAAGGAAGGAGGGTGGAAGAGGGGCAGAGGTGGGCTCAGAGTAAGGGCAGGTGTGGAGTGTCACGCATATGGTCCGGTGCAGCTGGGCAGATGGGACGGAGGGTTGAGGGGTGCCCGGCTCCAGGAGACATACTACCTCTCGGTCACAGCGTTGAGGTACTCGATGTAGGTCCGTCCATCAAAGGCCAGTGCGTCCAGGTCCCCAGCTGACTTCTCAATCAAGCCTGAGAGACAGTGAGGTGAGCGCAGCCTCTGGCAGGCTCCCTCCCATGTCCAGCCTTAGCCCACATGGGCAGCACTCACCCTTCTCACAGTGCAGCCCTGAGAAGCCTGCAGGACACAGGCACTCATAGGAGGCCTCGCGGGGGAGACAGGAAGCCCCATGGAGGCAAGGCTGACCCTCAGCCTGGGTACAAGGGTGGTCTGCAAAGGACGAGACGTCCACGGCCCGGACCACGTTCTCACGGGTCAGCAGTTGGCGGCCATTCAGGGAGACCTGGGAGGTGGGGCATGACAGCTTCTGTCCTGCCTGTGTCCTCCGGCCCAGAGGACAGAGGCCCCCTCTGGGATGGGCCCTTCCTTGAGACTGTACCAGGGCTTCGCTGCCGCCCGCCCCCCTCCGACCCTGGGCTCCCCAGGGCCCCACCCCTGCCGTACATACCAGCTGGATGGCTCCATCAAAGCCAGAGGACACAGCAGCTGCTCGGGCCAGCTTGCTGAAGTCAGGGGCCCCCCCAACAAAGAGCGGCTCCTTTAGGTTGAGAACGGTGTGTGGCACCTGTGGGGAGGTGCAGGGTAAGGGGCAGTGAAGCCTACCCACCAGCAGGAACACGATGCTAGCCCCAGACCAGGGCCCGCCCGCCTGTGGTGACCCACCCCGCACCCTCCAGCATGGTGGAGGCAGTTAATCACACAGATGTGGCTGCGATGTGGGGGCTTAGTGGGGAAGGAGCTACTCTAGGGGCGGAGGCGGCAGAAGATGGATGAGCAGGATGAGAAGAGACGGTACCTTGCGGGATTTCTGACATCCGAAGAGCGAGCGGGGTGGGGGTTGCAGAGCAAGGGCCAGAGAGCAGTGGGAGCAGAGAGGAAACACAGAGGCCCAGGACAGAGGGGAGAAAAAACAGTCCAGTGAGCGCCAGCCGTGGGGCGGGGGCTGCACGCCTCCCAGGAGGAGGAGGGAGGCGGGGAGCAGGGGGGTGGCCCAGGAGACACTGACTCACCGGGGACTCCC
The DNA here is from genome assembly GCF_003369695.1 of Bos indicus x Bos taurus. Classification (NCBI taxonomy): domain Eukaryota; kingdom Metazoa; phylum Chordata; class Mammalia; order Artiodactyla; family Bovidae; genus Bos; species Bos indicus x Bos taurus. Next base: position 50,759,436 of record NC_040091.1, read on the forward strand.
CCAGCACGCGAGGCCCATCACCAACCCGCATGGCTCCTTTGCGTCCATTTCGCTCCAGGGAGACCCTGGTCCAGGCACCCAGGGCCACTGGCTCCTTGCTCCTGGAGAAAAACAGATGTCGTGAACAGACGGTGGGCTCTGACGGTCTACCCGCCAGGGGCCCCAGGAACAGAGAGCGTGGGGCCCAGTCCAGCCCCCTGCAGCGCCCCCGCCCACCTGATGACCGCTGCCCCCTTGCCCAGATCGTAGCGGAACTCCAGGAGGCCATTGTGCAGCGCCAGGGACACAAAGTCGCCCTTGCCATCTGTCTTCTGTCCATTATAGAGGAGCAGGCCGCTGGGGCTCCGAGCCAGGAACACCACCTCCAGCGCCATCTTCTCCCTGGGGCCACGGGAGGGTAGGCGGGTGACCTGATGCCCCTCACTTCACAGCTGGATGGGGGCTGGGGGGTGCTTCCCCTCTTCCACCCGTCTGCCCACTGACCCCAGGTCCCGCTCAAAGGTGTGCAGGCCTTTCAGTTCCAGGTAGGAGAAGCTGCTGAAATCAGCCAGGAACGGCTGGTTGTCCTCCGGCTCTGAGACTGTGAGGACAGGAGAGGGTCACACAGGGTTCTAGGCTTTGATTCCTGGAGCCCCCTCACCTCCCACCCTCCCCACCCTGAGCACCGCTGCCCCCACCTGTCTGGCAGAGGCTGCCCTCCCGGCCATGGGGGCACTCGCACTTGGCCTCTCCCTGGGGCAGCACGCGGCAGGGGGCTGCTCCATGGCAGGGGTTCGGCTGACAAGGGTCCTTCTCGTCGGCACAGGTTGGGCCTGGATGGAGGCAGGATGGGTTCCAGGAGACCTGAGCCCTGCCCACAGACACACAGACCCCCAGCACCCAGCCCCGTCTTGCCCTTACCAAAGCGGCCAGGTGGGCACTGACAGTGGAACCTGCCTGCCTCCAGGGCCTGGCACGGGGCCCCTCCGAGGCAGGGGCTAGGCAGACAGGGGTGGTCCCCGCACTTGCCCACTCCGGAGCTTCGAGTCGCAGACTCTGGCCAGCTGCTCAGCTCCAGCCGCTGATTGTTGACATCCAGCAAGCGGATACAACCCCTAAGACCGATGCTGACAGAGGTCCGCTCTAGCACCCTGCCACCAAGATGAGGGGCAGGGGTCAGAGACCAGAGGCATCCTCTTTCACGGCCAACTGTGACACTTGCGTTCCTCATGCAGTCGGGACCGCAAGTCTGGGCTGCTCCCCATCCCCACCCCACAGCCTGCTCACAAGACGGGCAGTCCCACAAACAGGACAGAATCAGGAGGGGGCTGGGCTGAGAGTCAAGTGATGGGACTAAAGGTCAAGGCCAGCCCAGCCCCTCCTTGGTGGTCACACTGCAGCTGGGTCCTCAGGATCAGGACAGAATCAGGGTCGCTGTCAAGGGCTGGGGCTGAGCCCAGGGTCACAGCAATTGTCCATGCCCATCCTTCCACCCCTGTGTTATCCCACAGGGAGCCTGGACCTACTGGATGCCACCCTCAAGGCATCTGGGGTGCCTGCTGGGTATCAGAGCCAAGGTTGGGGGGGGGGTCTCTGGTTGGGGCCACCCCACCCTCCTCCATGCTCACGTGGAAGCCTGATCCTCAGGGACGCCACCCACGAAAAGATCAGTGTCCAGGTTGAGACCGTCAGTGCCACTGGGGCTCTGGCCCAGAACAGGAGTCTCACCGTCCACGGAGAGAGTGCCTTGGCGCCAGTGCCGAGACAGCTCCAGGCGATGCCAGCGGCCGGGCTGCACGGGCACGGAGCTGGTCAGCACCGCGGGCCCTGAGCCTGTGTCGAACCTGGGGCAGGAGCAGGCGCTCAGGACAGCCAAATGGAGCCAGAACCACTGCCTGGCCCTGTCCCCCGCCCCTAACCCCCACCTCTGACCCCCACCACCCACCACCCACCTGAACTGCACACGGCCTCCCAGCAGCACCAGTCCCAGGAAGTCCTTGCCCCGGGCATTGCCGTTGTAGAGCAGCAGCCCCTGGGGCTCCAGCGCCCGGAACTCGAGCGCCAGGCGCAGGGTGTGGTAGGCACGGAGGGTGGGAAAGGCCAGGAAGGAGTGGCCCCCAAAGGCTGGCACGGAGGGGTGCAGGGCTGCAGGAGACAGGGAAGGGCCAGTGAAGGGCATGGGGGCCACAAAGTCCAACCCGCCCCTCACCCCGCCCTGGCCCCCTCTGCTTCCCTGTCCCTCTCTGGCATGGAAGACCTTACCCTTCTCACAGACGGCACCCCCCGTGCCTGCTGGGCAGCTGCAGGTGAAGTCTGCACCCGAGCCCTGGTCCTGGCAGGTCCCCCCATGGAGGCAGGGCTGGGAATCACAGGGCCTTCGGGGCTGCTGGGTGCCTGGGGGCAGGGGACGGCGTCCAGGCACACGACTAGGGGCAGTGGTGGGGGGCTGGCGCGTGGTCGCGGGAGGTGTGGTCCTGCTGACGGGCCGGCTTGTGTGACTGGGAAAGTGGGCCCGAGGGGTTGCAGCTGAAGGTGGCAGGCGGGCCACCGTGGTGGCTCTGGCCGTGGCTGCAGCTGGGGTGGCTCCCGTGAAGAATGCAGGAAACCAGTCTGGGGAGGGGATGCCATCAGGACCCAGAAAGAGAAGGGTCCCCAGGGCAGTGAGGGGATGGGGGGACAGGAAGGTGGGAACCCTCTGAGGGGAGGGAACACATTACGATCCACAGGCGCAGGGGCCCTGTAGGCAGTCAGGGCGCAGGGAGGGAACAAGCCACGGCAGTGCCGGACCAGGCACTCACCGAAGTCCATGAACCGCACATGTTCTTGCAGAGGCCGCCTCACGCCCAGGGACCTGCGCCTGGACGCCTGGAGCTGCCGGAGCAGGGCCCGGCCCACGTCAGACGCCCTGAAGGCTGTGGCTGGGGAGGAGCAACCCTGAGTGTGGTGGAGCCTAGGGTGCCCCTCCACCCCCCGAGGGGGACCAGGGTGGGGGCTCACTGGGATCAAAGTGCACTTCCACAATGGCCCGGACCGAGCTGCCTGGCCCCAAGTCCCGTAGGCGGACACTTCGGAAGTCCTTCTTAACGTCCGAGTTCCGGAAGAGGTCATCCAGCTATTGGTGGGGAGTGAGTTAGGCTCTGGGAGGCTGCCCAGGCTGGAGCTGGGGACCACCCCCCAGTGCTTCTTTTGGTCAGTCCTAGAGAAAGGCTGGTGGCTTGGCAGGGCTGCAACCCCAGCCCCACACTTACTGCGCTCTCAATGCTCCTGGCAGTCTCCCCAAACAGCTCAGACTTGGGGTCTGCCATCTCCGGCGTGTAGAACAGTTCTTGCCCCTCGACCCCCTCAAGCTCCAGCACACCCTGGAACACCTTGGTGGCTGCAGAGGAGGGGCCAGTGAGGTCCTGCCTGGCACCTGCCTGGCTTCTGAACCAGCCATGGGCATAGGCCCCAGCAGCAAGCCACGCAGGGTGCAGGGCAGGTGGCGGTTAGTCAGATGGTCATGAGGTTAGTGGGGACCCCAGGGCAGGGCTGGCTTTGGTTACCAGGCAGACTCCTTGGAGCAGTGCCCCAGGCCGGCTTGCAACAGGAAAAACACGTTAGCCATGGGGTCCTGGGCACCCACATGTGTGCAGGGGCCGAGAACACACACATATGTGCTTGTGCTGGATCCCCAGGACCACTGGCACATGTGTGCTATTAATAAAATCAGAAGACCACAAACCCTGGGTGCCCACCTGCTGGGCAGGCCTGTGGCCTGGGAGGAGAGATGGCGTCTCTAGCCATGGCTAGGCCACGCCTCACACTCCACCCTGGCCCCCGGACCCCTACTCACCAGGACAGTTAGAGCCCTCTGCGTCCAGGGAGGGTGTCTTGCCATCTGAGCAGCAGCCCATAGGCGAGTTGTAGCAGGAAGCCCTTTCCATGGGTAGCCCAGGGGTCCCAGCACTGTCTCTTTCCGGGGACTCAAGTCCTGGGGAGGTACAGTCTGAGCCCAGCTGCAGGTGCAGTCCTCCTGGGCCCTGCCCCCAGGTCCCAGAGCCCATGCTCACCTCCTGAGCCAGCCCCACTGGCCTCCAAGTCACCACTCAGCTCCTCGTCACCACTCCCATCAGCGCTGCCAGATTCGCCGAAGGCAGAGGTGACGAGGCTGGCTGCCGGGGAGGGGGCCACGGGAGGCATGGTCAGCACTGGCCTTGCAGTGGTCCTGGGGATGCTGGCCATGGTCCAAGGTTGTGATGAGGCTCGAGAAGTGGGCTGGCTGTGGCGGGTACTGCTGGGAGCCAGGGGCAAGGCGCTGGGGGGCGGCAATGGTGCCTTGTTCAGGTCAAGTGCTGAGGGAGCCACAGATGCGGATGTCACACGGGGACCAGAAGTGATGCCTTCTGTGAGGAGAGAACCCAGGTGGCAGGGCCCAGGGTCAGAGCACAGTCAGGCCTTCCTGGTCAGTCTGGGGCAGTGGGTAAGGCCTCACCCTGGCAGGGGCCGAAGCTTTGGATAGAGATCTCCAAGCCCTGGCGGCAGGCGATGGTCCTCAGCTGGCACTCATTGCCATAAGTGACTCCATCTGACCCGCAGACCTGAGGCACAGGGCAAAGATGCAGAGGGTAGGGCCCGCCCCACTCCTGCCACCCTCCACATTCCCCATCCCTCACCTTGGTAGCATCGGCCCCTGGACAGGTGGGTGTTGGGCACACGCAGTGGGCAGAGCCAGCCTCCTCCACACAGGATGCCCCAAACTCACAAAGCATCTCAGCACAGGTCTTGGGTGGCGAAGAGTCTGGAGCACAGACACAGGAGACTCCACTGGCTCAGGAGGCCCCATCCCTACGACAGATCTACCCCCGAGCAGAGGGGCCTGGGGCAGTGCCAGATCTGGTCCTCACCTGTTTCACAGCCAGCAGGGCCCAGGGCACGGCCATCTGGACACTGCCCACACTTGGGCCCGGCCACCCCAGGCTTACAGGAACATAGCCCAGTCATCTGCTCACAGTCGTCCCGCACGGCACCCCGGGGGTCACAGCTGCAGGCTGGGAGGCAGGGGGAGGAGGCTTAGGTCTGTGCTGGCTTCTCCATGGGCTCCGGAGCCTGACCCAGCTCCTGCCAGATGGGACAAGGGACACGGGGACAGGGTGGACAGGCAGGAGCATTCAGCTAGGGACTGACCATGGGCCCTGTCACTCACGGGTACAGCCGCTCCGGCCGTCAGTGACGATACCACGGAAGTTCCAGAAGCCAGGCTCACAGCGGTCACACTTGAGGCCCCCCACACCTGGGCGGCAGGAGCACTGACCTGTGACAGGGTCACAGGTGCCGCCGTAGGAGCCGTGTGGGTTACACTGGCATGAGCCTGCAAGGCCAGGGCAAGACAGGGTCACTGCAGTCAGTCGCATGTCTCCACGTGGCAATGGGGCAGGGCTGAGCTCGGGTACTCACTGGGGCAGCCAGCCAGGCCAACACCCTGGGCAACAGTGATGTTGTCCTGGCAGCAACCGTAGGGGGTCTGAGCACAGTGCAGGGGAATCGCAGGTGGCAACGGGGCCAAAGTGGGGCCTGCAGGGAGGGGCAGGGGCTTAGGTGCCAGGCAGGACTGGATGCCCAACCTGGGTGTGACTACTCCGCCTCAACCTCCCCAGCCATCACCACTCAGCCCTCCTGATGCCAATTCCCACTGGAGCCTCTGGACTGCAGCTTGGGTCACAGGTGAGAACCTCATACAACATACAAGAAAGAGAATATCTACATGCAAAAGACCAGCAGTACACAAGACACCACAGATTCTGGATGTGAAGCCCTGTGTACATGCGTACAACCAGAGCCACACTCAGATTAGTGAGCCTTCGCAAGGTGGCAGGACACACACTCAGCACATCCCCCGCATGCAGACACACACAGGAGCACTTGTGCATGCACAAAGATATGACTGCCTGTCACCATCAGTTTCCTCCCATAAGAGAAAGTGCTGAATGGGTGCACTTCATTGGTTCACTGCTGCCCTCGCACACAGTAGGTGCTCAGCGAACACTTGCTGAGCAGCAGGCACACACATCCACACACCACAGTTGCATGAATGCAGATATGCACCAAAACTGCACACTTCAAACACAACACACATGTTCACACACACCCACCACAGCACACACACAACAACTTCGAACAATACACAGACTCCCACTTCCCTCATACCCATAGGCACATGTACCTTTAAGCATGTACACATGTGCCCACTTGCAGCCGAACACACCCACACGCTCACTCACCACGGCAGGCTCCCTGGGCCACGACATACAGCTCTGGCTGTGATTCACACCTGGCCTTCTTCAGCTCACATTCGGTGCGGTAGGTGACTCCATCCGAGCCACACACCTGGAGGAAGGGCATCAGGGCAGGTGTGGGCAGCCATGGCCCCTGCCTCACTGCCCAATCAGAGCCGGGTTACGGGGGATGCTCACCGGGCTCCTCAGGACGCCCTGGCAGCTGAAGCCGCAGACGCATGGCCCGTCCTCCGAGTCCTCATCCCAGATGCCACCTCGCTGCCGGCACAGCTCAGGCTCACACTCGTCGTCCTCTCCCGAGCCCGAGCCTCCGGAGCCACACTCAGCTACAGGGAGGAGGCCAGGTCACCTTGGGGTCCCGGCCAAGGCTGGCACCCACCAGCCCACCCCAGCTGCCCACCAGCATACCTTGCTCACACGGCCCCGCCCGGGCCTCCTCGATCTGTGTTTGCTGCTGACAGGCAGCCTCACGGAGCTCGCATGAACTGCCGTAGGTCACGCCATCGCTGCCACACACGGGGCCGGGTGGAGGGCGCTCACACCGGGGACACACGCACTGCCCCGCTGAGCACACAGCCCCAAAGGCACACACTGTGTCTCCACAGGTCTCTAGAGAAGGCAGAGCCAGAAGGGGGTCAGTGGATACCGGGTGAAGGACGCACGGGATCACAACCCACCAGGTATACCCAGCTCCACTCACGGCAAGGACCAGCCGAGGCCACGTGCAGACTGATCTGGTGTGTGCAGGCGTGGACGTGTAGTTCACATTCACTGGCATACGTGCGCCCATCAGAGCCACACACAGGCTGGGCTGAGGCCACACATTCGGAGGGGCACACACAGCGCCCGGTCTCAGCTTCACACAGGGCTCCAAAGCGGCACTGCCCACAGCGGTCTGGGGAGAAGACTCCATCACCATGGTGACAGGGATGGCCTCCCCACAACCAGGCCCACTAATCCACCACTGACCACAGGGTCCTCGGCGAGCCACTCGGATCTCCCGCCCAAGGGCACAGGCTGTGGCTTCCAGTTCACACGCACTGCCATATGTGATGCCATCACTGCCACACACAGGGTCATAGACGCCTGAACACGCCTTCGGACACGCACATTCGGCTTCCCCATTCTTCACAGCACACATTGCCCCAAATGGACACTGCACCCCACGGCATGGGGATGGGGACTGGTCTGGGGAGGACATGGGCACTCAGCAAGGTCTCCACCTGCTCTCCTAGGCAATGCACAAAGCCCCTAGCCCCAGGCAGCAGACCCCCACCCAGGGTGGGGATGGTGGAGGAAGAGTGGACCAGGAGAAGGACCAGATGCACAGGACACAGCAGAGAAAGGGACAGACACAGGAGAGACATGGACAGGGACACAGACCCAAACGGCCCTGGGCCCCTGTATGAGTGTGGGATGGGGCTGCCCTCTAGCACAGGAGTTTCTTGACTGACTTCAGTGGGGTATAGGAGGGCCAGGTTTACTAGCCCGCTTAGGCCTCTGACCCTTGACACACCCCTGGGACCCATGCATGTGCAGGGGGGAGTCTCTCTGTGGGTGGAGGAGTCTGCAACCCAGAGCCACACCCAGGGCCACACGGGGGAGGAGGTGTCTGTCCACTTGCTCTGAGGACCACAAGGCCAGGCAGCAGTGAGCCACCCCCCCCCTGCCGCGCGGGGGGCAGACCTCGGGCTGTGGGCTCCTGGCGGCAGGCGCGGTACCTCATCCTGCCAGCAGGTCAGGCTGGAAGACACAAGAGGTGGAGCCAAGAGGGAAGGGAGGGCAGAGGAGAGGATACAGACGCAGAAAGAGAGACCAGAAAGATGGACAGACCAACTGACGGGGACGGAGTGAGAGGTGGGCAGAGCCCCAGTGCACGTAGGACACGCTCTCTGCCCATTCCTGCCCCATTGAAGCTCCGCTGAGACTCTGCCTTTAAGGTGGCTGTGTCTCCCAAGAGCGTGGGACCCAGAAGACCTGAGAGCTGCCAGGCAGGTACCAAGGAGACTGCCCACAGACACCAGCCTTGGACCCAACATCCCCCCAGGTGCTGCAGCCAACTTCCTGACAGATCCCAACCCCCAGAGCCCGCCGACAGACAAAAGCCCTGCCAGCCCTCCTCAGAGTGACCAGCTCTCGCCCCCAGCCCAGGAGGAGCATGATTCAGCATGGAAATGGCATGTGATGACAGGCAGCGTGGACCGCCGGACCAGCCTGCTCCCGGCATGGAGCCCGCCTGCATGCTCACCACACGGGCCCTGGTGCTTCATGGGAATGCTACGCTGCTGCTGACACTCGGCCTGCTGGCGCCAGCAGTCATTGTCATACGTGTGCCCGTCATGGGCACACACAGGTCTGTAGGCCCCGTCACAGACGACGCGGTCGCAGGAACAGCGGGGGCGGCCTCGGCGGGACAGGCAGACGGCATTGAATCTGCACGGCTCCGGGCACTGGTCTGGGGGACCAGGGAGATCAGAAGAGTAAGAGAACCACAACAGACCTCCCTGGGATGGGTAGGGGCTCCATGGGCACATGGGGTGATGACTGGGGACCCAGGAGACCTGAGGGGAAGGTGGGGACAAGTAGGTCCCTGGGTCATGCAGAGTCCCAGGAAGGGGCCCTGCCCCAGGAGCCGCCCACCTCGAGGCTGGCACTGGCCAGAGCGCACTTTCTGCAGGAGGATGCCTTGAGCAGCCCCTGTTCGGCCCATGACGCAGTCATTATCGTAAGTAACCCCGTCGTCCCCACACACAGGTGTCCCACGGGGAGGGCAGCTCTCTGGTCGCAGGAGCATCTCCGGCCGCCGCGTGCGTGGGTTCACACGGCAGGTACGGCTCAGGTCACTGAGGAAGCCCTGGCAGGGGTCTGGGGGCAGGAAGATGGAGGTCAGGGCACTGCCGGTTGTGTGCACACACTGAGGGAGGTCGGGCTACACGCGCAGGGCAGCGCTCACCGCAAGGACCGTCGAACTTCTTGAAGATGTTCTCTTGGTGGGCACAGGCGTGGCGTAAGAGCTGGCACTCGCTGGGGTAGTCACTGCCGTCGCTGCCGCACACAGGGCCTTCCGGGGCCCCCAGGCACGTGGCAGGGCACAGGCACGTGGCTGTCAGTCCATCCGCAGAAGGCACACAGGTGCTGCCAAAGCTGCAGGTGACATTGGAGCAGGGGTCCCGGGTCCCTGTGGGCAGAGCAAGGTGGGCCAGCGGCCCTCCGTACATTGGCCAGCGGCCCTCTGCATACCCGCTCATCACAGGCCCGGTCCAGCCTATCGCAACCCTTCACCGCAGGCCCCACCCCCATCCACACAGGCCCCGCCCCTGCCCAGCCCTTTGCAACCCCCCTCACCGCAGGCCCTAGCCCCATCCCCACAGGCCCCGCCCCCGCCCCCCGCATTCCCCTCACCGCGGGAACCGCCCCCATCCCCACAGGCCCCGCCCCCCGCTTTCCCCTCACCGCAGGAACCGCCCCTACGTTCCCTCCACCGCAGGGCCCCGCCCACTCACCGCAGGGCCCGCGGCGCAGCAAACGGATGCGCCTCTGCTGGCTGCACTGCGCCCGCTGCAGCTCGCACTCGTTGCTGTAGGTGGAGGCATCCGAGCCGCACACGGGCGCCACCACGCTGGGGCAGGAGCTCTTCTTGCACACGCAGGAGGCTCGGCCCGGCTCGTCTGCGCTGGGCTCGCAGACAGCGCCGAAGCCACACAGCATTCCTCGGCACGCTGCGTGTGGGGTGGAAGATGCAAGGGGGTGGGTAAGAGCCTCTGCCACCTCCAGGCTTCCGGTCATCACGCACACGGACCAATGTCTGCACACCTGCCCAGACCTTGCATATGCGTGCCCACCCATGTTCGTGCAAGTGCTCACAGGAACCCTGGTGTGCCCATCGTGGCCAGGGCCTCAAGCCTCCCCCTCTCATCAATTCCCCCTCCCCCGCCCCGCAGAGCTCTCCCACCAGAGCCTTCTCTGCTCAACTGTGGAAGGGCATCGCATCTGCTCCTGACCCAGTCCCCACACAGAGAGCAGACGGCCCCCAGGCCAACTCTGTCACAGGGAATTAGCGCCTTCTCATCAGAATTGACGCCCCTCATCCAACTGTGACCTACTCCTCAGAGCCTGGTTCTCCCCACCCCATCCCTGGGAACTGCTCCAGTGACCACCCCCACACCTGGCCCCTGTCACTTCCCCAGGGACCACCTCCCCTGCCTTTCAGGGTCAGGCCTGAGGTCACTCAGCTGTAGGACAGGGGGTGGGAGTATCTGAGGTCGGTCGCATGCTCCACCCTGGCCCAGGACCCAGTGCCCTGCCTGCTCCAGGGCTCCTTAACTCTTCTCACTCCTTCCTCCTCCTGCTTCTCTAGAGGCCTCCCCTCTCCTCAGGACTGTCCCCACTTGAGCCCTTCTCTGCCCACTTCCCCATCTTCCATGCCCCCCAGCCAGCATTCCCCAGGGGCATGCTCTGCTGTGGCTCCTGGCCTGCCTACCCTCCTAGGCCTCCTAGCTGCAATCTTTCCCTGGGGCCCGTTGTACTCACTCACCTCATCCTTCCCCACCTGTCCTCCTGAGCCCCCACCTCAGGTCCTGCCGCCCCACATCACATTCAGCATGACCTCCTCAGGGACCCAAGCCTACACAGGGCTTTGCAGACCCCTTCTCTTCTGTAAACATTTTATCACTTTTTTTTTTGGCTGTGCAGGATGCAGGATCTTAGTTCCCTGACCAGGGATCGAACCCCTGCCACCTGCTTTGGGAGCTCAGAGTCAACTACTGGACCACCTGGAAATCCCCTCTTTAAACATTTTAATTCCTGACTTTGTAGTGTTGCCAGTGCACATCCTCTCACTGAGCTACAAAGCCGTCAGGACAATCCCTCCTGAGCATAGTGTCAGGGCAGGGGCAGGTGAAATCCTCAGGACCCCTGCCCAGGATGACACCCTGCAGGCAGGGTAGGCCCATTACTGATTGCAGCTGTCTGGATCTAATAAATGTTTAATTGGGTCCAGTTATCATTAATAAATTATGGAGAGCAGGGGTGCACCCCCTCGTCACTTCCCAGGGGGCTCAGGAAGTGGAGCAAGAGGAAGTACCCTCAATTCCAAGGAGGGTGGAGCCACATAGGAAGCTGGAGCTGTCACCACAGCAACAGCCCACCTGGGCTCCTGTGTATTTGTCTGGGAGTCCCTGCCCCCACCCTACACAGGCTGAGTGAACAGGGGCTGGAGGCAAGGGTGGGGTCAGCATGGATATCCCAGCCCGAAGTCCCTGCAACACCCCTGTCCTAACCCTACCTCATATGGGCAACCACCCAGATCCTTCATCGGATCCTGGAGCCAAGATTCATCGGCCATGTGACTACAGGCAAGTTATCACCTGGCCAAACCTCAGCATCTCCTCCCAGGAATGGAGACAATAAACCTACCCGCCCTGGGTTGTTGTGAGGCTAAATAGGCCAATACCTGCGAAGGCTCACAGAGGCCCAGGATGCCACTCTGTGGGGGTCAACCTCTGGAGGACCACAGCTGTAAGAGCTGCCAACACATCAGCCACTCCTCTGTCCAGGCTCAATACTGTGTCCACTCTGACCCCTCTTTTCACTTTCCATCTCAACCATCTCCTTCTCTCTCCCCTCAGCACTTCCTTTTACCTTCAGCCCTCTCTTGCCCAAGGCCCTGGGGTCCCCCAGGCCAAATCCATGGGCACTTCCTCTGGCTGGCTGGCTGCTTTATTTGGCTTCAACTAGACCTGCTGATCAAGGTCTCCCCCAGGATCCTGACCCCATGGTTGAGGACGTGGTCACCTCACTATACCACAGGCTCCCTTCTTAACTGCTCTGTGTCTGTGCCCTTGGGCTCAAGCCTCACTCTCCCTCTGGTCACCCTGGTTCAGCTAGACACTGCTCAAGGTCCCAGCCCCTGGGCCAAGGACACGTGCTTCTGTATGACCACTAGATTCCTCGTCCTCCGAAATGTTCATCCTCGTCATGTAAATTGCCCCTTCTTAGGGCAGGTGGAGTGCCCAGAGACTTGCAGGTGGCGTGGCCCTTAAGGGTCACCTCTGGGGCTTGGCCTCCTGCAGGAGCCTCACTCCCTGCTTGCCCAAGGCCCCCCTCACAACATGCAATGCTGGAGGCGGCAGTGGCTTTTTATAGCCTCTGGTTAGAGCGGGTATATTTAACTCTCTCCCCACACTTGGGTATGTTGGAGGATGAAGCTGATGCCCTGAGCCCTGCCTGTGGCCAAGAATGTGCAGTGTGTGTGCCTAGGAGGAGTGACGACGGTCATGGGGTTGGGGGGAGGGTAGCTGTCCCCAAACATGTGATGAGTTCAGAATGCAGGTGTGGGGCCCACGTAGAAGGCTGTGGGGAGGGGCAGTGCATGTGTGAAAGCAGAGACATGGCAGGTGAGACATGGCAAGCCTTGGAGCTTGAGGAGAGGAGACTGAGGATACTGGGACAGAGGGTGTTTAAATCCAACCAGCTCCAGGCCTCTTGCTCACAGATTATGGGAGACAGTCCTGGGCCCAAACTCCCTGTCCAGTGCAGCCCTGCCCCTTCCCATGGATTATCCCATTATGGATGGCTCTCTGTGTGTGTACTTCGGTGGACCTGGGCAGCTGCCTGCCCAGCAGGGTTCCCAGGCACTGAAAGCAAACTTGGGAACGCCCCTGTCTCCCAAGAGGACCCCATCCACCCCTGCCCTTCTGCAGCACTGACAGCGTCCTCTCCTCTGCTTTCACATTAGCTTAATTACAGCAGCCTGCACAGCAGGAGGCACCCAGTGGGCTGGGACCCAGCCCACAAAGCAGGGCAAAAAGGCCAGGCCCAGCCTGCTCAGTCCAGGGACAGAACCCCCTATCTCTCCTCAAACAGCTGTCACTGGTCCTGCTGAGACCCTCCCCCTGAGCCCCTGAGCCCCCAGCCCCTTAACCCCTCTGCACACATCTTGTCTTACAACCTGGGGGCTCCAGTCCCAACTTTGAGGCCAAGATGCAGCCAGGCCCAGGGATTCCAGACTCCACGTTCCTTTTGTTGTCCACTACTATGGACTCCTCAGGTTTCCTCCTCCAGGCTCCTCCTGCTCCAGATACTCCTAACACATCTGCTGTACATACTCCAAGGATGGCTCCTGACCCCCCCTCCCCCACACAAGAGTGCCACTGCCCATCCAGGCACAGAGTTCCAAGTTCAGTCTGTCACTAGGTGAACCCCTACTCACCATCCGGAGGTGTTGGGGGCACTGGCGTGAAGTGGGTCCCAGGTTTGTCTGGAAAAAAAACAAATCTCAAGTTAGCTCCCCCTGAGCCAGTCCTTCCCTAGCCTGTTCCATTGTCCAACCTGGTGGTTGTCACCTTTGCCTGCACACATCCCTCCCCTGGCTCTACTCAGAGTCATGAAGACTGGCCAAGGCCGGCAGTAGACAGACAGAGGCCTTGGCTCTTCTCTGCCCCTCCAGCTGTATCATCCTGGCCTGACACCTGTCAGGAAGGCCCAGTGGCAGAGGTGTAGGCGCCACCTATTCCTTAGATGAGCCCCAAGCCCTTCCAAAGCCCCTATTCCCAGTGTAACCAGCTGCCCCAACTCCCCAGATCCCAAAGAAAGTTGTCAATGCAGCTCAGGATGAGAGCTGGCCACCATCCTCCCACCCATCCCCCTAGCCCATGGACAGGCTTCTGGGGACTCAGGCATTCAGAAAACAACCCATGGTCTTCCAAGAAGATGCAGCTAATGGCCTGTCCCTAACCCTGCCTGTCCCCTAATCTTTGGGCTGAGGAAGGGGACCTCAGCCAGCAGAGGCAGGGTCACTTGGGTCCAAGAGGCAGTCACACCCGCAGACACATACAGTTGTTGAGGAAGAGTAGCACCGCGAAGCCAAGCGTGGCCGTGGCCAGGAGGATCAAGCAGACGTTACACGGGATCATGAAATACCGCACCAGGACGGAGACCCCGTGCCGCTGCCGGCGGTCCCGCTCCAGCAGCAGTGGAGGCATGACCCAGGCTCCTCAGCCCCCACTCTTGAGGTGTGGGGCTTCTCACGGGGTGCCCTTGGGCCTCTTCCGTGCCACTCTCTCCATTCTTGGACCCCTGGGGCAGTTGACAGCCGCTCTATTCTCAAAGCTCAGCTCCAGTCACAGCCAGGGAGTGGGAAGCACCAGCCCCCTCCACAGCCCTTGAGGCTCATAATGGGTGTGCAGAATTCTCCTGGAGCAGAATCCCAAAATTGGACTCGGAGGGAGGCGGAGGAACAACCAAGGGCCAGCACCACCCCTGCTGTCCACACCGGTCAGGGCCTGGGCCAGAGGCTCTGGCAGCTCTCGGCCGGGCTCCAGCTGTGCTCAGTCTTCCCAGAGCCAGCCTCGGTAGTCCCACAGCCCCGGATCCTGCCGGCCCGGCAGCCTGGGAGAGGCTGGTCCGAGAGGGACTAGCGGCGATCGGCCCTTCGCCCAGGACTCAGCTAGGCGCGGGGCGGCGGGTCCCAGCTGCTCAGTCCCCAGCAGAGGCGGGAGCGGCGACGGCAGCGAGCGGGAGGAGCGAGCGCGCGTCCGGAGAGAAGAAAGAGCCGGCTGCCGAGGGCCGCGCCCGCTCCCCGCGCCCAGGCCGGGGCTGAGGCGGTGAGTGTGGGGCGAGGGGCGCCGCTGAGCGAGGGCGGGGAGCAGAGACAAAGGAAGACGCCTCCGGGGACCCCAGCGTCCGCGGGGAGTCGCGGCTTGCGCCGCAAGAAGGATGGGGCGGATGAGGACTGGAAGGCGGCGGCACAAAAGGGAACGCATGGGCTGGGAGTGCTGGGGGGCGGCTGTGGGGACCGGAGCTGGAAGGGAGCAGGGTCCGGGGAGGGCGCAGAGGTGGGGCGCTGAGGCTATGGAGGGTGCAGGGTCGGGCTGGGGAGCCGGGGGTCGGGGTGGGAGATGAAAGGGAGTGGAGGCTGGAGCTGGAGACACAGGTGTGGGGGTGGGGTGGGGGGGTTGCAGAGAGGGTGCGAGTAGGTGGGCGAGAGTGGGGCGGGACAGGGACGGGTTCCCTCCCGCTCCCAACCGGTTGGGCTGTCTTGTGCGTGTGAGTGACGGCGCGGCGGAGTGTCTGTCTGAGTCCCCGCAGCGGGGCTCGGCCTGCACCAAAGACCCGATTCTGGGCTGCAGGCTGCGTGTCACCGCGGGTGCGTGTCAATGTCTCTGCTTCTGCTGGCCCCACCCTGGTACTGTGGGGGTAGCATCTCCAAGTACATATACACAGGTGGGAATTGGGCTGGGTTCAATTCAGAGGGTGGGCCACCCCACCCTAGGAACTGACATCAGCACCTCAAATTATCCCCGCACTCCCAACTTGAGTCCGCAAGGAAAGAGGATCATGCAAATGAGTCCCATGTAAATAAGCGTTATGCAAATAGCCGGGGCTCCAAGCCCGGTCCCAGGCCCGGAGCGCCCCCCAGAGGCAGTCCAGGAAAGTCGGGACCGTGACGTCACAGCGGGCCAGGGCGCGCAGCCCACCTGGCACTCGCGTCCTCCCCACCACGTGTCCAGTCGCCTCACGATCACGTCCCTGGAGTTCTCCCACACACACCCCGCTCACTCCCTCCTCGTCAGGTGGGGTCTTCACACCCCCCAACCATCCTCGGCTGGGACAACCACCTGCCAGCTAGCTCTCAGTTCTGTCAGGTCCATCTCCTTGGACTCCTTTCCGTCCCACGGCCCGGCACACTGCTGCCAAACCCCAGCGGGGTCAGCCCACCCTGTCCGGGTCCCCCATCACCCACGGCAGAGAAGCCCTGGAACCTAGGGTTCTACTGAAACTTGCAGGAAAAGCCAATACACAAAGAGCGACAACGCACCCAGAGCAGCAATCAGTCAGGCTACTTGGAGACCCTGCTCTTGGCTGTCCTCACTCTCTCCTCAGAGGGGCCTCCCACCCTCTCACCTCACCCTGGCACTGCCCACACCACACTGATACTGGCGGTGCCCCAGACTGGGAGCACCCAGGGCAGGGTCTGACTTTTTATCTCCTCCAGGCAGGGCTTGGCCCAGAGCCCAGAACATGGTGTGGTGAGTTCAGGCAGTGACACATTTCCCGTTTACTTTTCACTGCAGCCCCCCTAGGACTGCAATCTGATCCCTTGATTTGGGGAGGGGTCCACAGTCAGTGCTACGAGTTAAACCATGGACTTGCCCACTGAACACATGCCTGTACAGGAGCCCTATTTGCTGCTGCCACTGCAGCTGTGGAGCATCATGGGTGGGCCATGGGAGGGAACCAGAATGTGGGAGGGGTAAGGCCTGGGATGGGGGGGCGGGAGCGGGGAAGCCTCCCCCAGGCAGAGATCCTGGAATCTGCCCGCAAATGGGCTGGCCTTAGATGCTCCCATGGTGGTGGTGCTGGGTGCCCTGTCGGGCTTGGCCTGGGGTAAAGGCAACCACATGCAGCCTGGTCCCTTTCAGCTCCAGTCTGAGCCCCTACAGGGGTTGGATGCCTTCAGAGAGACAAAGGGCCATTGAGGCCTCAGATCCAGTCGAGGGGGAGGGGGGCTCAGGCTACTCCGGCTATTTTGGGATCTCCAGACTCAAAGTCATTCAGCCTTGACCGGCCCACGCAGGCTAGGTCCCGGGAAGAGAGGATAAACCAAGCCAAGAATCAGACCCTCTCCAGGCTTAAACACAGCAACATGCTACTGCTCACGTGTACACACACACTCCATGTTCCAGGTCTCCCATATGCGGACATACGTACAACCACTCACTCAAGTCTGCACAGGCACTGTGCAGTCACACACACACCTGTGTGCATACACACTGCACACCTTCATGCAATGCAAAATTTGCCCCTCATCCACACAGCACACATCGGGTGTACCCCCACATACACGCGTGTGGTTGGGCCCCTCCAGACGCTTCCCTTGCCCTGCGAGGAAGACCGGGAACGAAGTCCACAGAGAATATGAAGTCCCACCTACTGGCCTCCCTCTGATCCCTTTCGCTCCGTAGGGGAGGGGCCGGCGCGCTCCAAAAGGATGGGGTGGGAGTGGGGTGGCACCGCCCTCCCGGCAGCAGACACACTCTACGCATGCGCACACACCTTTGCTGTGGGGACCTCCGCCAGTCTCCACTCCTGGGCCCTCGAGGGTACCCCGCTAGTGTGTAAAGTGTATCCAACAGTCGAGTGCCAGGCGGCCTCCAGCCACAGGTGTCTGGCCGCCCTGGCGGGGGAGGGGAAGAGGATGGGGCAGGGCGGCCCCCTCCCCCAGCCTCCTAGAGTCGGGTCTCAGGGCCATCCCCTCCCCCTCGGCCTCAGCAGACAATGGGCGTTTCACAGCGGGACGTCGCTGTTGGACTGGGGCCAACCGCTGGGAAGGAGGCGGCGTGCAGCCCGGCCCCGATCGCCCCCTCAGGTGAGGCTAAGGCCGGGAGGGGCCCACTTGAGTCCGCGGGCTGTATGCCCACCCACGAGCCCCGGGCAGGGCCCACACTGCTGGTTAGCCCGCGCTGTCGGGAGGTGACATTAAGTGAGAGCTTGTGGAAGAATTGGGGCTGGGTCGCAGGGCAGCGGCCGCTGACCCCGGCACCCCTCCTCCTTCATTACTCAGCATTCATCCTGCCCGGCCCCGGCCAAACTCCTCCGGGGGTGGGCTCAGTGCAGGAGGCAGGTGCCGAGTCGGGTGAGCTCTTTGCCCCTGGAAGGTTACCCTGTAGCAGAGATTGCCCTAGATCGCAGCATCTACGTGGGGGATGACTGTACAGAGACCCGAAGGATGGGGTCGAGGGATTTGCACATCCAGGCAGAGCCAACTACAGAGGCCCAGTAAAAACAAGCTCAGGAGACTGCACGAGACCAGGAGAAGCCAGCCTGGTGAGGTCTCAGGGAAACAAGGGCCAAGGCCAGACCCGCAGGCCTGGGGAACCCAGGGCCGGGACGCCTGCCAAGACAGGCTTCAGCCACCAGGGGGCGCCAGCCGAACAGAGGAGGGGGTAGTAGACACCTGGAGAAAAGGTAGAGCCCACCAGGCTCCTCCATCCATGGGATTCTCCAGGCAAGGGTACTGGAATGGGTTGCCATTTCCTTCTCCAGGGGATCTTCCCCACCCAGGGATCGAACCCAGGACTGCCACATTGTAGGCAGATACGTCTGAGCCACCAGGGAAATCAAAGGTAGGGCAGCTGTCCCCAACCTTTTTGGTACCAGAGACCAGTTTTGTGGAAGACAGTTTTTCCACGAATTTGGAGTTGGGTGGGGAGAGGCTTGGGGATGATTCAGACGCATTACGTTCATTATGCCGCCACTGATCTCACAGGAGGCAAAGCTCAGCTGGTAATGCCAAAATGGGGAGCAGCTGTAAACACAGATGAAATTTCGCTTGTTCACCAGCACTCCGACCCCTCACCTCTTGCTGTGTGGTCTGAATCCTAACAGGCCACTGACCAGTAGCGGTCCATGGCCTCAGGGTTGGGGACCCCTGAGGTAGGGGATGGGGTGGAGCTAGCTGATCCATACCTTCTGTCCCTCCCCTCTAGGACAGCCCCAAATCCATCTCTTTCGGCCAGGTCCTGCCCATGTCTAGGAGGAAACAGAAAGCTGGAGGAGCCAGGGTGGCACCCAGGTGTGGTCAGTGCCGGTGAGTCAGGAGACCCTGTATTCCTGCTGAGGGCCATGGCCAGGCCAAGAGAGATGCACAGTCCAGCACAAAGGTCTGAGTTGGGGGGCGGTGCTTCTTGGAGGTATTGACCAGCTGGATGTCAAGATGAAGAGGAGTGGCAGACAGACACCTATTGGTGAAGGAGGAAACAGACAGACCAGGCTCCATCTTGAAAGCAGGACTCCATCTTGGGCTGGACTGTGGACTCTGAGCTATATGCCCAGTATCTATGGAAACGACACACCAACTGGAAAACCAGACCCCCCGGATGGAAGAGTCCCAGGGCTCGTTCCTAGACTCTCTGTTACCTAAAATACCCTAATTATCTGTGTAACCAAATAAAATCATAAATTCTATTATGCTTATTGGGGTATGCCACAGGGCTATTGATAATTGTCCACTGTTAACTACCTAGGCTTAAGGCATATGAATCAAGGGTTAACTTTGATTGTATCTTTCTTTTCCTTTGTTCAGACTAGTTTCAGGGAATTTGAGGAGGTGGGTTTGGGCACATACACTTAGGGTATATAGTGAAGTCGCTCAGTTGTGTCTGACTCTTTGCGACCCTATGGACTGTAGCCTACCAGGATCCTCCCTCCATGGGATTCTCCAGGCAAGAGTACTGGAGTGGGTTGCCATTTCCTTCTCCAGGGGATCTTCCCGACCCAGGGTATATAAGGTTTTCAGAAAAACTGGTCGGGGTCCTTGGCTAAGAGGAGACTCTGCCTTGGGCCTGCTGGTGTAATAAACTGCACTCCACTATCTGCATTGTCCTTCTGAGTGAGTTTGTTTCCCAGAACGTGTGGCTACAACATTTGGTGCGTTGGCCGGGAAACTCCTCACTTTGAGGAGACAAGTCCCATTTGGGACTACTCTGAGGCCTTGTGGCTCAAATCTTCTAGAGGGGGGAAGGCACCTCGCCCTTCTGGAAGGATTCTGCTTCTCAATGCCCGGACCTTTCATGTTAGCAGGTAGTGGATGGCAGCAGGGGAACTGAGTGCTCAGGTGAGGAGGAACCCACCCAGCAAGGTGGAAGAGGGGGCCTGATCACCGCCCTGGGAGGGACTAGAAGGGGCACAGACCCACAGGAGCCTGGAATAGGCAGGTGGCAACGATTGCTTGGTACACAGGTTGATGAGTGTGTTAGGGCTTAGGAAGGAAACTTGTGAAGGTCATTTAGGAGGTGGTGTCCATGCCATCTTGGGGAAAATTATTACCAAGCAATTGCCAGGGGATTTTTAGGAGAAGAAACTTGGTTTCTGTGTGCTCGCATTCTGCCCTCCCCAAGGAGATGTCCCATCTGCTATGAAATTCTTGACCCCCTCGGAATTCTCAGGATAGGAGGGGGATACATAAGTGAGTACGAATTGGCTTTTCCAGAGATGGCCTGGGACATGGGATATTTAACCCATCTGTATTTTCATCCGCACCTGATCAAGCCCACCGAGGCAGAATGGACTTTAAAAGTTAAGGGAGAAACAATCTTGGATCACGTGGTGGTCTGGTTTGGTTGTGCTGACCGGCAGGTGAAGACATGCCAATCCCCCTTCTCCCTCTGGGATCTGGCAGGTAAGGCTCTTCTCACCCCAATTAGGAAGGTGGCAGAATGGCAATTTAAGTGTCATTGAGTGGAAATATCAGAAGTACATAGGGTACTGAGAACTTCGTAGACAGAACGAAAGGAAAAGTAGAAGGTCCGAGAAGGTAAGCAAGATGAGGGGAAGTGAATCTAAGGCAACTGTATTGGAGTGCATGATTAAAAATTTAAAGAAGGGATTTGGAGGAGACTGGCCACCTCATGCAAAGAGTTGACTCACTGGAAAAGACTCTGATGCTGGGAGGGACTGGGGGCAGGAGGAGAAGGGGATGACAGAGGATGAGATGGCTGGATGGCATCACCAACTTGATGGAGGTGAGTTTGAGTGAACTCCAGGAGTTGGTGATGGACAGGGAGGCCTGGCATGCTGCAATTCATGGGGTCGCAAAGAGTTGGACACGACTGAGCAACTGAACTGAACTGAACGGGGTGAAGATGAAGCCTAACCGCCTCCACATACTCTGTGAGGTCGAATGGCCCCCTATGGGAGTAGGATGGCCACCAGAGAACACCATGAACTTAAAAATAGTGGAAGCCGTCTATACAGTAATCACAGGAGAGCCCGGACACCTGGATCAATATCCATATATTGACTCATGGCTAGGGTTAGCTCAAGACCCTCCTACTTGGACAAGGTTCTGTATCCAGAAGGGAAAGGGGAAAATATTAATGGCACAAAAATTGACTGATGATAAAAAAGGAAATTTTACAGGATTTGGACGGAAATGACCTGACCCCTCCCCCATACTGGATAATGACACGCCTGCCTCCCAGTGCTCCACCAGGACCGGAGGCCACCTTACTGCCCCATCCAGGGTCAGGTGAAGTTCCTGCAGCAGCCACTGCTCTTCCACCAGCTCTCCCGGAGTTCGTAGAGCTGCCGTTTCGGCAGGCTCCAATCCCAGCAATGGAGACCTCTGGTCAATGTCCCCAGAATTCCACCTCAGCTGGACCTCCTAGATTGTATCCACCTCTCCCGGTGAGTACTGATGGGAAGGGGGAACAAAACACAGCAATTAGACAGAGGCTGCACTCCACCAAGGAACAGGGGGAAGAACCCCACTACAGATGCCCCTTAGAAAGCTACAACAGCCTCCAGTTCAGGACACATGGGGCACTACCATCAGCCCCTGTAGCCTATTATTACTAGCCATTTTCCTCTACGAATATATTAAACTGGCAGAGACACGCTCCACCGTACTCCGGGGAGCACAAGCCGTGATTAGGCTATTGGAGACTATTTTTCGAACCCACCGCCCTACATAGGATGACATAATCCAACTACTAGTCTCCCTTTTCAGCACTGAGGAAAGACACAGGATCCTAACTGAGGCCAGAAAATGGTTAAGAAAAATAGCACCTGCTGCTGCTGCTACTGCTGCTAAGTCGCTTCAGTCGTGTCCAACTCTGTGCGACCCCAGAGACGGCAGCCCACCAGGCTCCCCCGTCCCTGGGATTCTGCAGGCAAGAACACTGGAGTGGGTTGCCATTTCCTTCTCCAATGCATGAAAGTGAAAAGTGAAAGTGAAGTCGCTCAGTCGTGTCCGACTCTTAGCGACCCCATGGACTGTAGCCCACCAGGCTCCTCCGTCCATGGGATTTTCCAGGCAAGAGTACTGGAGTGGGGTGCCATTGCCTTCTCTGAAATGGCACCTGAGGGTACCGCAAACCCGCAGCGGTGGGCAGAACTAGCCACCCCGGATGAGAGGCCCAATTGGGACTGTAACACAGAGGAAGGGAGGGGCCACCTGGAGAGTTATCAGGTGGCTATTTTACAAGGTCTCAAGAGGGGGGCCCGAAAAGCTATAAGTATCACAAAACCCTCTGAAGTGATTCAAAGGGAAAGCGAATCACCCTGAGTTCTGCGAAAGACTATGCGAGGCCTATAGACTTTATACGCCAATAGACCCAGCCAGAGGCTGCTGGGTCTCAGATGGTGATAAATGCAGCCTTGTGTCTCTAGCCTACCCTGAAAATGTCAGATGGGGGGACACCAAGTGACTCATGCGTTTTTATACATCCCTGAATGCCCAGTACCTTTGTTAGGAAGAGACTTGCTGTCTAAATTGGGGGAACAAGTCACTGTCTCCCCAAGAAAGACCCACTGTTCGAGTGGGCTTAACCACCTATTTACTCTTCCTCTCAGTAACCCCTCAAGATGAAGGGAGATTGCACGATCTCCCAGAAGGGAAACCGGACAGGCTCAATGGTCAAGAGAGAGAGTTAACTCAACAATTCCCTGAGGTCTGGGCAGAAGACAACCCCCCCAGGCTTGCAAAACAAGTCCCAGTGGTAATAAAACTCAAACCCAGTACAGTTACATCAGCACCCGCCTTGGGCCTGCCAGACCTTGCTAAGCCATTTACTCTTTACATGACTGAAAAGGACAAGGTGGCTATAGGAGTGTTGTCCCAGACTATGGGGACATGGGACAGACCTGTGACTTACCTCTAATCAGCTGGACAGTGTTGCTACTGGGTGGCTGGGATGCTTACAGGCAGTTGCTGCAGTTGCCTTACTGGTCCAGGATGCAACCAAGCTGACTTTGGGCCAAGATTTGTTTGTAAAAGTCCCACATGAGGTCAACACTCTCCTGCAAGGGGACCTCCATAAATGGCTGTCAACATCCCAGATTACTCAGTACCAGGGACTGTTATGTGAGAACCCCCATGTTACTACTGAGCCTTGTCAGGCCCTGAATCTGGCCACTCTCCTTCCTGTGGGAGAAGGTGGGCCCTCACATGATCGCAAGGAAATATGCCAGCAGACCTGACTTGAGAGACCAGCCAATCCCGGACCCAGATTCGGTCGTGTACACCAATAGCACCAGCCTGGTGAAACAAGGACAATGACTGTCAGGATATGCAGTGGTCACAGAAGAAACCATTGTTGAGGCTCCCTCTCTGCCATCACACTGCTCCATTCAACAGGCTGAACTATATGCTCTAATCCAGGCCCTC
Source organism: Bos indicus x Bos taurus (assembly GCF_003369695.1). Lineage (NCBI taxonomy): Eukaryota > Metazoa > Chordata > Mammalia > Artiodactyla > Bovidae > Bos > Bos indicus x Bos taurus. Next base: position 50,782,854 of record NC_040091.1, read on the forward strand.
CAGCTGTCAAAAGGTAAGAAGACAAACCTTGACACAGACTCCAGGTATGCTTTTGCCACACTACAGGGCTCTGTATAAGGAGAGAGGCCTTTGACAGCTAGTGAAAAAGATAAAAAATAAGGAAGAAATTAAGACCCTATTAGATGCTGCCTGGGAACCAGAAAGGATTGCAGTCATACACTGCTGAGAACGTCAAAAAGAGGATACTCCCCGGGCTCAGGGAACAGACTGGCAGATAAGACCGCTAAACAAGCAGCCAAGGGCTTGGGGGTGACAAGTGAAGCCCCTGTTAAAGCTTTCATATTGGCGGAGCTACCTGAGCTAACACTAGACTCTCCAAAATACACTGAAGCTCAAAACCAACTAGCCAAAGCAGAAGGGGCCATCAAGACTGAAAAGGGATAGTGGGAATTGCCAAGTGGCAAATTATGGGTACCGGAGGAGCTGGCACCCACTCTGGTAAGCCAAACACACCAAGCGACCCATCTATGCCATGATAAACTGGAAGAGATAATTTGAAACTATTTCTTTGTTCCCCTCCTCTCTTCCCCATGCAGGACAAAATTTCAGAACTGCACTGCCTGCTTACAGGCCAATGCTGCCTGTTGGCACAGACAGAAACCTGCAGGGATTCAGGTAAAAGGCACGCTGCCCTTTGAACACCTGGAAGTGGACTTCCCTGAAATGAAACCTCACGGACACTACCATTACCTGCTGGTCACAGTATGTACGTTCTCAGGATGGGTAGAAGCTTTTCCTACCCTCACTGAAAGAGCATCAAAAGTAGCCCGGTGCCTGCTTAGGGAGATAGTTCCCAGATTTGGATTTCCTACCAGCATTGGATCGGACAATGGCCCGGCTTTTGTAGCTGTTTTAGTATAACCAAGTAAGCAAAACTTTAAACATCAAGTGGAAATTACATACAGCATATAGGCCCCAGAGTTCTGGGATGGTGGAAGGAACCAGCCGGACACTTAGAGACACTCTCCAAGTGGATCTTGGAGACTGACGGTTCCTGGGTGGACTTGTTTCTGACGGGTCTGCTCAGACTGAGGATGACCCCACAGTCCCATGAATCGTCTCTGTACAAAATTGTGTATGGGAGGCCCCCTCCCATAATAAAACAGGTGTCAACAAATTTGCCTCAGGTAAGGGGAGATGAGATTTCACAGCAGATGGAACAACTGGGTAAGGTAATAAATCAGGTAACTAAGTTTGTACAAGAAAAGGTGCCGTTCCCCCTTGGGGAACAGATTCACGAATTTGTGCCCAGGGATCGGGTGTGGTCAAGGACTGGAAACACGACTCCTTGGCCCCCCATTGGAAGGGTCCATATGCTGTTGTTCTAACCAGCCCTACTGCAGTTAAAGTTGCAGGTGTCACTCCCTGGATCCTCCACATGAGGCTGAAGAGAGCATACCATGCAGACCCGGAGGACGCCGAGTGGACTGTGCAGAGGGACCCCTCTGATCCCCATGAAACCAAGATCATCTTAAAGAAGAAACAGAGATGAAGCTCTACAATCAACTGCTGCTACAAGGACTTGCTGCTATCATCTTGAGATTGACCACAGTTTCAGTACAAAGAGGGACCTGTGCTATAATTAAAGTTGAATGTTGTGTGTATATTCCTGATTTATCTGGCTATAGATCAGCTACCCTAGATGACATGAAAGGTCAGGTAAAAGTTATGTCTGATACATCTTCCTTTTTGGACTTCGGTCCTATGTTGGGTGAAGGGTGATTGGTGGAAAACTATATTTACCATTGTTATAGTTGCCTTCATAGTTCTGCTTTGTGGACCCTTTATTTTACAATGTATTATGAACTCTGTAACCCAAAGGTTGATGTCGTTCTCCCAAATTGGAGGTCGGAGAGTCAGGGTGCAATAAATCCCTATGAATGATGCTCATACTATGAGTTAAGAGCATGAAGAGGAGGGATGAAGGAGGAAACAGACAGACCAGGCTCCATCTTGAAAGCAGGACTCCATCTTGGGCCGGACTGTGGACTTTGAGCTATATGCCCAGTATCTATGGAAATGACACACCAACTGGAAAACCAGACCCCTCCGGATGGAAGAGCCCCAGGGCTCGTTCCTAGACTCTCTGTTACCTAAAGAATACCCTAATTATCTGTGTAACCGCATAGAATCATAAATTCTATTATGCTTATTGGGGTATGATCACAGGCCTATTAATAATGGTCCACTGTTAACTACCTAGGCTTAAGGCATATGAATCACAGGTTAACTTTGACTGTATCTTTCTTTTCCTCTGTTCAGACTAGTTTCAGGGAATTTGGGGAGGTGGGTTTGGGCACGTACACTTAGGGTATATAAGGTTTTCAGAAAAACTGGTCGGGGTCCTTGGCTAAGAGGAGACTCTGCCTTGGGCCCGCCGGTGTAATAAACTGCACTCCGTTATTTGCATTGTGCTTCTGAGTGAGTGTGTTTCCCAGAACGCATGGCTACAACATTGGAACCAAGAGAAGCTGGGAACAAAGGGACAGAAAGACCGACCAGACAGGAGAGAGCCGCGTGGGTAGCTGCAGCAGCCCTTCTAGTGGTCCTGTGAGGGCCTGCTGCTAGGTCCTGCGTGGACGGGTGGGTGAGGAAGGAACTGATGGCTGGATTCACGAGTGGACTCTAGCAAGCTTCACTTCCCCCCCTCTAGGAACAGGGGTGGACATACATCCTTTCCCCACTTGTGGGTCAGGACAGGCCATAATCTGGCCCAGATGTTGTGCCTTTATTTCTCCCCAATGTACATAGAAATCATGTACCTGTTGCCAGAGGGACAGGTGCCTCAGGGAGCCACAACAGGTTGCCTGCTTCTGGGCCTGGTATGCAGAGGGGGCAGTGCAGAGGAAGTTGCTAAGAGGAGAGGTAGGGAGCTTCAGGCCCACCTCACATCAAAGGCAGACCCACCTCTCCTGACCTGCCCTGCTCCTAACTTAGCCAGACACAGGGTCCAGCAGGCGTGAGGGGACAGGGAACCCAAGTGATCCCAGGGACTCTTCCTGTTCAATGCAGCCCTTCCATCTCTGGCATTGAGAAACCCAGCGGCAGAGCCCACAGGAGCAGGGGCCCAGCTCTCTGCCGGGGATGGGGTGGTGGGAGGGGAGCACAGCTGGACACTGGGGCAGCAGGCAGGAGACGGCACCCACAGAGGGCCCACAGCCCTGTTCCCAGAACTCTGGGACACAAGCCAAGGTTGCCGGCTACCATCCCATTGGCAGAGCATCTGCAGGGTCCCCTCCCCAGGCTGAGTCCTGCGATACAAGGGTGGCAGGAACCACAGGCCACCAGCTGGAGTTTCAACCAGAACTGTTGTGTGGTGGTTGGTACACCTGAGGTTGCAGGCACACGTGCATACAAATGTACACACACACACATGTGCAGGCCACACAGCTGGAAACAGCCGGCTGCCTGTGAGGAAAGAGAGCTTGCCCCTCCCATGCCTCAGTGGGAGGGGAGGTGGGAGGGACCATCTTCCCCTTCCCAGGTCCAGCTGTAAGCAGCCCCTAGCAGGGGGCCTTCCTCAGAGGAAGTTCTCAGGATCTGCTCTGGAGGGAGAGGCCCCTTTGAGGGGAGCTTCCCTCCCCATTGGAAGCTCCACCAGAGGCCAGGTCACCCCTCCCCGGTTCCCAGCCACAGCCTAGAATAGGGCCCAGATCCCTCCTGAGCCCCCTGTAGCCTATGGGGACACAGTACTCTCTGATGAGCTGGGTCAATCTCATCAGGGTAGCTGTCACTAACTCTCATTTCTGAGATCCCTTTTTCTCTTTGTGAGAGGTGGGCGCTTCCTGGGACTCTGGAGTGTTAAGTGCTATTGGGGCTACTTCAGGGATTGTGCCTGCAGCCCCCAGCTTGCTGGGCTGGGCCTCAGGGGCCTGTGTGGGGAGCCACAGTTCCCCTATCCCAATGCTGAGGGGGTTGCTGGGGCCAGCAGAGCAGTTCAGGCCTCTGGGCTGGGAGGGAGGGCAGCTGGCCTGGGCCTTCTGGTGAAGGCAAAGGACTTGGGGGGCAGGGGCAGGAGAGAGGTCAATTTCAGCAGCTGTCTTCCACCCCACTGTGGTGATGGGGTGGGGGCAGGCTTTGATTCTCAGGGGATTGGGGGATTAACCCTTTAAGAAGGAAGCAAAACAGGCTGGAGGAGGCTGTGCAGGGCAAGCAACAGTTGGCTAGATCTACAACCCTGAAGTCTGGGCTCACGCCCCTGCTAACCTTACCTGGGGCAGCCCCATCCCACCCTCTGCACTCTCCCTACCTCAGTCTGAAAGGATTGGTGGGGCAGGGGGCTAGAGCCCCAGATCCAGACCAGCTAGCCCTGACCAGGCGATCCAGTTCTTCCCAGCACCCCAGAGAGGCTGCGAGCACCTCCATGGCTCTGCCTTCCTTCCACAGGCAGGCCCCACTGGAATCTACTCTGTCCAGAGCCCTGGGGAAGGCAGGTACAGACAGCAGGGGAGAGGACAGTTTCAAAACAACTTTTTTTTTTTTCCATTTCCAATCTGCTGGGGAGTATGGAGGCGGGGGCTCTTCTCTGGGTGGGGAGCAGGGTGATGGGGTGGGGTCTGGAAAAAGTCAGGAGCTGTTTCCACCAGCTCAGGCCTGCGGGAAAGGAGCGCACTGCCTTGAAGTGATGGATCCAATGCCCTTTGATTTCAGCAGCAACCCCCTCCCCACCCCCCACCACGCCCCAAGCTCCTGGGGCCGCCCCAGTGAGGGTATCAGCCAGCCCGCTGTGGTCCCACAAGCCCATGCTCTCGGAGACTTCCTACCGGGGACCCTAGGTGAGAGAGGACAGTGCAGGAGCAGGCCACGCTCCACCTGAGCAGATGCCCCGCCCCCAGTGGCTGGAAGGAAGGAGAAAGCCCAGGCGCGCAGCCTCCAGCCTGGGCCTGCCCCAGCTCCAAGGACCTGCCTGGGGGAGGGGCTGAGGACGGCACTGGGGCGGGTCTGGAGGGGGTGGGGTGAGAACTTACGTCTGGAAGAGGGAAACAGGGACAGGAAGAAGCCACCTCCCCCCTCGGCAGGGAGGAATGTGGGGGAGTAGGGCGGGCTCAGGACTTGGGGGTACAGAAGCTAAATGCCAGACAGCAGAGGGAGCCAGCTCTGGCCCTGAGGAAGCCAGCCCTGGAACCTGCCCTGGGCTCCTACCTGCCCCGCTTTGCTCTGCGGAGCCAGTCCCTGTCTGGGGGTGTCTGTGTCCACATCCGGCTCCCAGGCCACAGGGCCTGCACCAAGGCCAAGGCCGGCGGCCCGGGACCCAGCATCTCTCTAGCCTGAATATAGCCTAGGACTACCTTCCCCAAAGGCCCAAGACTGGCGTGAAGGCCCAAAGGCTAGCGTGGCAGGGAGGAAGGGAGGGTGCTCACTGGAATCAGGCAGGCCAGTCTAGGCTGTGGCCACCAGGACCCCCGGCTTCAGGACTGGGCAGGGCTGGGCTGGACTAATGCCAGACTCTCCGACCCTGTTCCTGTGCCAGGCCCGGAGAGGGCAGACAACACTTCCTTTCTCTGCTCTTGGCTCGGAGTTCGGGAGGGAAAGGCCTGGGGAAGGACCCCAAGCCTGCATCCCTCCTAGGGAATTCAGGGGGGCCCAAGGACCAGTCTTTATTAGGTGGGGGAGAGGAGGGTGGTGGGAGTGTACAAGTGTACAAGTCCAGACCAGGGTATAGTGGCCAAAGGCTGGAGGAGATGCCCGCTCAGCTGCCAGCCTGGGCAGCTCATGATGCGTGGGCAGCTGGCACTGGAAGAGGCCAGGCCACTTCCCTGACAAAGCAGGGCGTGAGGGTCTCCTTCCTTCCTGGAGCAAACCCGCAGTCTCCTTCACCCACAAGTGGTGCAGAGGGAGGGACACATACCTGTCTCAGTTATGCTCGGAATGTGGCTCCCCAGGCAGAGGATTGGGGAGGAGCTTCCTGGGGACTGGAGGTTGGGGAAGGGGCCCAGAGCCAGGAAGACCCTGCAGGCCCTAAGGGAGAAACTGAGGAAGGCGAGCCCAGTGGAGCTGGGGACCAGGTATGCCTCCCAGCAACAGGTACCCCTGCAGGAAGCAGGGTCCAGGTGGGGATGAGGTGGGGGCATCTAGGGGGGTGGGCCTCCAGGATGTGTCCCCTGACCTTGGCTCCTGTGGGCCTTTTAGGGGCAGGGGACATTTGTGATAGAGACACAGGTCTTGGGGTGACCTCCACAATCAGTAGCTTCACAGCCTTCACTCGGGGCCCTGAGGGACGGGGGCAGCTATGGGGCCCCAAGGAAGAGAAAAGGGTCAGGGTCAGATGAGAGGTCATTGTAGCTCAAGCTCGGCCCATCCCTAACCCTACCCCCCATGCTAAGGTGAGGCTTGGCTCCCTGGAGAGCCTGGGGTGGGGTCAGAGGTCTTTATCTCTTACAGAATGGGAGGTATCGCTTACAGAATGGGAGGCAGGCCCTTCTCCTGCCTGCTCCCTGCTGTGGGAGGTGGGAAGAGGGCTGTGTCTTCCTCAAGCCTGGCACCAACTCCTGGGAGCCTTGTCCTTCAGGCTTTGGGGATCCTTAGAGGGAGGCACCCCATCTAATCTACCCTCTCCCTGGCCCCCTGCCCCTTATGGCACTGCTTTCCTTCCAAAGAAGGGATCCGTGTCACTGGCTCAAAACTTCCAGGGCTCCCCAGAGCCTTACAGTGGACCCCAAGCTTCTCATTCTGGGTCCCTCCCTCCCTGGGGGCCTCCCCTCCACCACCATGCCCACACTGGCCCAGCTGGAGTTGGGGGCCTAGACTGGTCCCTATCCGGGGTAGCCAGCAGACAGCAGATGAAGTCTCACTGGGGGCTCTCTCTGCAGACCCTCCTTTCCAGGGGTCCTGTGCCCAGGCTGACATATCCAGAGCCAGGGCCTGGCCTGGGTAGAATAGGACCTGGCAAGATGGCAGACCCTCTTCTGCCTAGGGTGGCCCCCCTGCCACATGCCCTCTGACCCCACAGACCCTCGAACTAGACCCTTCCAGCTATGGAGTTAATGACTTGTCTTCTTGATCTTGCAGAAACAGATTTTCTGCAGCCTGACCCCTCTTCCCACCTCTCATTAGTCTCCAACTCATCCTCCAAAACTGGGGATCACACCCTACAACCTGCCTCCTCTCCATGCCACTCTCCCATATTTCCCCTAGAGTAAAGCTTCCAAAGCACAGTCAGGGTCTCCAGTCCTCACCTGGTGGGAGGGCTATGCTGGGACCCCTCAGCTATGCTAGTGCTGGGAAGGGACCAGGGACACAGCCCTGCTGGCATCTCTGTGCGATGTTGCATCAGGACCATAGATGCAATCCCAGGAGCAAATGACTGCAGGCCGAGCAGGATGCTACAGGGCTCTCCACTTCAGGTTCCACACCCCGCCACACACACACACAGTCTGCCCCAGGCCAGATGAGTCCACCATCCAGGATCCCACAAAAGCAAGCCAGCACCACAGGAGTTAAGTTGGGTAGAAGATGGAACTTCCCTACCGGCCAACAGAGCAAGTCACAGGGACAGGGTCGCCTTCCCAGGACAGGAAGTCAGGGACCCTTCCTGCTGCCCTGGGAGGAAGCGATCTCTCCACCTCCTCCCATACATCCCTCCCCAGGCAGCCATGAGGGGACAGACAGGATGTGAGGGCGACAGGCAGTTCCTACTTCTCCCTGCTACATTCCTCAGCCAAGGATCTCAGCCCCCAACTGGGATTCTCCTGGGGTGAAGGGGATGGGTGAGCCATCATGTGAGGGAGGGTTGCTCTTGAGCCATTCAGAATAGACACATGGGGACAGCAGACAAGGAAAGATGCTCCACCTCTGTCAGGGGATCCCACAACCCCTCAAACTCCTAGAAGCAGCTCACTCCACATAACTGTCCCTTCCCAGAAATGGCAGGCCTCTGGGAACACATAACAGGGTAGCCTCCCCTCCAGCACAATCTTTAAGCCCCACCCCAAAGGCTCAACATCTGGGCCCCGTCTAGACATGTGTTCGGGCTTCTGCAGAACACAAACAACTGGTGTTCGTTCACCTGGTTCCAGCCTCTTTCCTAGAACAGGGAACTCCAGGAAGGGGCGTGCAGAGCTGGGGAGGCGGAGGGAAGAATGGGAGGCCTATCCCTTTGCAGGTCTGAGACTCCAAGATGACAGATAGTGGCAACACTAGGGCCAGGGTGGGGAGTGCTGCTTATGTTAAGAGTCTGGAGCTGAGGTGGCCAGGAAACCAGGGAGCCAGGACCCAGAAAAGGAGGTCGGACCACAAGATGCCATGTGCCCTAGCCTAGGACAAGCTCCCTTCTGCCCCCAAGGCACCTGCTCTGCTCGGCCCCACACACACCTTCCACACAGTGCTCGACCTCCTCCAGGTTCCGCAGGGTGATGCGCATGAGGCTGGAGTTTAGCATCAGCTCATTCTTGTGGGCGGGCCACAGGTATGGCGGGGCAGGGTTCACAAAGAAGATCCTGGTGTCTCCAGTGGACACCTGGTTGTCACAGATGAGGGGGTCTCCGAAGCCGCCAATCACCACTTTGTTGCCTCCGTCCAGCAGGCTTTCCTGGGCCACCACATCTTTGCCCTTCAGGTACCGCCAGACCCGAACCTAGGGTGGACATGAGGGGGTGTTCAATTGTCGGCGGTTCTCTTCTAACTGGGTGGAGCGGGGGAGATGGCCACAGAGGCCAGAGGCAGACACCAGACTGGTGCCTGGACTTTTCCTTCTTTTCCCACCTCATTTGCTCAGGCCAGATGTCCGGAGTATACCCAAACCCTGGGCAGATATGTGGAGTCAGTGCCCCAACCCCCCAGGAGGAAGCTGCAGGGAAGCACACACACATGACAGACGCCACTGCCCTTGTTATACTCCAGGATACCTGGCCTGAGAACACACCCCTTCCCTCAAGAAGCAGCTCCCTAACCCTCAGGTTTAGATGACCCCAGCCACCCCAATTCTAAATGTCACACCTCACAGCCTTCCACACCTTACTCTCCCTGTCAACCCACCCAGTACTTGGGCCCACCTCTGGAAAGAGTCAGGAGCAACTAACATGGATGATGAAGTTTCAAGGTGACGGGCTCTGAGCTCAAGGCTCCTGTCCAGCTTGGCTCCATGCAGCCCTGTGGGTGGGCTAAGACACGGTCCAGCCAGGAGGTGAAAGACCCCTCCTCCTGCAAGGCTCCTACAGTGAGTGCTGCCAAGGCAGCCTGTGAACCACAAAATCAAGTTTGGGCAGCACAGGGCAGCCCCACCCTCCACACTCTGCTCTTGGGGCCCTGAGGGCACCTGCTCAGACAAACCAAGCCCTGGTGTGCCCACAGACTACTGGCAGTGGGGGCAGGAGGGCCACAGGCACTGCAGGCAGAATGAGCTGCCCTAAAGGAATAGGCCCATGGGGACTGCCCGGGAATGCTGTCCCTGAGAAAAAACACCCCTTTCTTCAGGATCTATGGGGGCCGGGACTTCTGGAAAGAGGAGTGAAAGACAACAGTGGCCCGTCCACCTGGCCACCCCTGCTGGGAGCCTTGGGTCTGCAAAATCTACAGGGACTCCCTCCACCCTCCAGTGGCCCAGGGATGGTGGGGCTGCCAGCTCTTCCCCCGCCCCCCATGCCTAGATACAGAGTAGGCTCTGGAAGGCCAATAACCAGCAGGGGAGAGCTGGGCGGCTTTCATCGCCTCCCCCCACCCCAGCCACACCCAGGAGCAGCGGGGAGGAAGTCGGGAAAATCCTGCAGGGACTTGGCAAAGTGCCCTGGCTGTGGTGGAGGGGAGGGGGCCTGGCGGGGGATCCCAGCTGTAGTCAGCACAGGCCAGTCTGAAAGGAGCTGCCACCCCTCCCCATCTCCAAGGAAGAGGAATGATCCGATTTCTGGTCAGGGAGGTGGTTTTAGGGGCCAGAGAGGGGCAGGGGCCTGGGTCCCTTCAGTCCTCCCTAGGAACAGATTGTGGGAAAAAAACCACCAGACCTACCCCGGGAGCTCCCAGATTCAACTGAAGGAGAGGCCAGGCAAGGCCCCTCTCCCTAAGGCCAGGGGAGATACAGCTCTCCCAGGAGCGGATGGGGCACCTGCCCTGCACCCCCCGCACTTGAGGCTCAGCAACGGCCCCGCCCACTTCTCTGCTCTGGCCCCACACCCATCACTGCAGCAAGCCCCACCAGGACCCCCGCGGTTGGGAGATTAGGTGTGCACCCCTCCTCTCTCTCCGGACCACCCATTCTCACCTCTGCGGAGAGGGCGACAGCACTGACCACAGGCCAAATCACCACCTCCATCCCAAGCAGAAAGCGTCACCTCCCCTCGTCCCCTTTCCTTTGGCCGGTGGGGAGGGGGCGCGGTAGCCGAACATTCTCCGGGGGGCGGGGCGCACTTGTTTCCAGAAAGGGAGTGGGTTTGGGGTGAAGGAGCAGACACTATCGGGTCTCCAGGGCCCGGGCACCGCGAGCGGGACTGCAGCGGCACCGCAGGAACTTTCCCTCCGGCGCTCGCGAGTTTTCTCAGACCCGCACCCGCCCCCCACCCCTCCCACCGGGGGTCGGCGGTCGCCAAGGGAGCAGGAGCCGGAGCTGGTGCTGCGGAACGTCTGGGGCTCGTTCCCACGGCCCGGGACGGGGGTCTCAGCGCGCGGCCGGCATCGCGACGGGAAGACCTCCGGGCTAGGGGTCCGGGATCGCGGGGGAAGGGCCCCCAACCAGGGCTTCTAGAAGGGTCTGAAGGGGCTCAGGGTCCCGGGGGTCCCCAGGGGGCCCACCTTGCACGAGTATGTGTGCTGCACCGGGTCCACGTTGAGGATCTCCTCCACGGTGCCGGTGAGCACCACGTTCGCCTCCTCCTCGCGCCGCTCCAGCGCGCGTTCGGGGCACGTCCCGTCGGCGCTGGGCAGGGCGCGCACGGCCACCACCAGGAGCAGCAGCAAAGGCTGCAGCAGGGCCCGGCTGAACGGCCGAAAGCTGGCCATGGCGCGGGCAGAGGACGGCGGAAGGCGGCCGGAGCAAGCGCACGGACCGGGCCGCGCCGGGGACTGGACTGGACAGGACGGGACGCAGCTCGGGGGAGGTGGCGGGAGCGCGGGCGGTGCGGGGGCGGGCCTTGGGGCAGCACCACCCCCTTCCAGCCCCCACCCCCCACCCCCCCGGCCCGCCCGCCCCCGGCCCTCCCGGCGCCCTGCGACCCGCGGCAGCCGCGAACAAAGCGCCGGGAAAGCGGCGCCGGGCGGAGGCCTGGCTGGGGGAGGGAGGGGGCCGGTCTAGGTTTGGCCAAGGTGGGTGGTGGGCCTGGCCAGGCCGAGGGGCGGGGTTGGGGCGGGCTCGAGGGTGCTCTCCCTGCTGTGGCGCACTCCCACGGACGCCCCTCCCCCGTTCGCGCGGACGTTCCACCCCCCCGCCCCCCCGCCAGGAAATGCGGCTGAAATCGGGTTAATGCATAATCTGGAGACGACGTGACGGGACTTCCAAGGGGCTCCAGGCTGCGCCAGGGCTGGGGCGGCGGGGGCTCCCTGGCCGCAAGAAGGGGCTGCCAGATCCGAGGCCCTGCGGCCCCTCGCGCCCTAAAGGGCTGCGCCCCTCCCCCGGCGAGAGGAACCTGACGGGGGACCCTAGCCCCTCACAGGAACTGGGGACGGAAGCTCAGCCGCCCGGGACCACCGGCCACCGGGGACCAATGCGGGCTGGGAGCTGCGGCGATTGGTCGCAGCGAAGCGCAGCCCCGCCCACCTCGCGATCCCGGGTCGGCTCCCGGCCCTCTGCAGGGCTGCGGGCTCCCCCTGTTGACTGAGGTGGGAATAGCAGCAGCGATGGACGGCCAGCCACGCCCCCTTCCCAGCTCCCCCAAGGCTCTTCTCCAACCATTCCCGCTACTTCTCCAACCATTCCCGCTGGGTCCAGGGGGTAAACTGAGATCCAGAGTGTGCAAATTAGAGCCCGACTTAGCTGAAGATGGTGGGAATGGGAGGAGAGGAGATCCCTTCTGTTCCTCCAGGGCTGAGTCTGCTGCACACCCCCTCATCCAAGCCAACCACAGATCTCTGAGCCAGAGGCCATGAAGGGTGAGCAGCCCAGAGGCATCTTGGAGAAGGACCCTACCTCGCCCAGACCCTGCTGAGGGGATTCAAGAAAGGAGGGTGTCACCGAGAGGGCGTGCTCACACTTGTTAAGTTACAGTATGACAAAGAGGTGAGGGTGGGGGCCCAGGAAATGAGGCTAGAGCCAGGAGTCCCCCTACACACACACACACACACACACACACACACACACACACCTGCGTGTCTACATAAGTGTCACAGGCAAGCCAGACCTGGGGGTCCCCCAGCTCAGATGCAAACTCCCACAGATCAGAAAGAAGGGGTCTGGGTCTCCAGCCAAATGCCCCTGAAGAGTCCGAAAGCTGAGATCTGAGTGTCCCCAGAGTCATGGACTTTGGCCCAAGAGGTATAGGTTCTGTGTCCCCCTCCCTGCCCACCGCATTCTGTCCAAGGCTGACTCACTTGGGAAACTGGCACAGAAAGAAGCATCTAGTGTGGAAGCAGGTGTAGTTTGTTCCCCTCCCATCCATGTGAACAACAGGAACCCCCATCCTGGGTGCCCCCTCACCTGCTGGCTATGGCCCTTCCATGATGTGAACTCTGAAGGAGCAGCTTACCCTAATGGTGATGTGTGTGCCCAAGGCCCAGTCCCCAATTCCCTCCAGACCAATGAAGGCTGGACAGTGTATTCTGATGGGTCCCGGAGGCCCTCAGCCTCCAGCTGGTGTGGGGGAACCTCCCTTACCACTGGCCAAGGCAGGCCCTAGGGACTCAGCCCCTCACCGCTTCCAGGGACACTCACTGTGTGGCCTTTGGGACCCAGCCAGGCCTTTTCCCTCCCTCTGCTATCTGCTGACCCAGCTGTGAAGGTGGAGACCAGTTGTGCAGGGCTGACTGAGGCTCAACCGGAAGACAGGGATGGGCTTCAACAGACCTGCCTCTTTTTATTTCTCTAGAAGTTAATTTCCCAAAGAGGTGGGGACACATCTTCAGTTTCTCCAGAGGGTCACCATTTTGATCCCACAGGGTTTGTCCCTTAACTTGGCCACCCTAGCCTGGTGACCACTCAGTGACCCTGAGTCCCCTCACCCACTCCCTCCTCCACCCTTCCCCCAATCTCACCAGAAGGGTGCCGAATGGAGGGCTGATGACATGGGGTGCTGGCCAGGGTGGAATGAACACTTCACATTTGGCTTTGCTACAACTTTATTCACTGCGCTGCATGGGGAGCCCTCCCTAAGGCCCTCCTGGCCCTTCCCTACCCACCCCGAAGACGTAGATTCATGAACACGGTGCACCCCTTCATGAGGCCGTATTCCTCCAGCGGGTGCTCATCATCCATGGGCCTCCCTTCAAAAGACAGCCAGAACTGGTCCGCTTGTACACGCTCCTTTTGGCACACCTGCTGCTTGAGCTCAGCCACAGTCTGCTTCAGCTGGACCTCATAGGGGCTGCTGCGACCCTTGTCGTTCCTCACCAGGATGGAGATGCAGTTCTGCACCACCAGCAGGACGGTGCTGCCAGCTCTCAGGCCCTGGAGGACAAGGGGCACCCCTTCCTGCAGCACCTCCCTGCTGTCAAGGTGGGCCAGGCGCTGCTGGAAAGCAGGCACATTGATCTTCTGGGCGATGAACTGCTTCAGCTCGGATACCGTCATGGAGTCCCTCAGAGGCACCAGGATCTCCTGGCCCCCTAGCATCTTCACCGTCAGGTCCCCGCCCTGTGGGCATCACACAGATTCAGAAGTCCTGGGACTACTGCACGTGTAGCACTGGCAGTGGGACGAGTGTCAGACCCCGGGGATGCAGCTCCCTCCTCTCCACCCTTCCCACCCACGGAGATGGGGACCCCAGGCACTGGAGAGTGCAAGGGAGCAGAAGAGCTACTACCCACAATCTTCATGTCAACTCTCCAATAAAATACCCCCCTGCCCTGTGCTGATCCCAAGGGATCTCAGAGTTGGCGGCTGGGCAGAAGCCACCTTTCAGGACCCAGACCCTGATTTTAGAAAGAGCCCTGTCCCTCCCCTCACACTTAGGGAACCGGATGCTTTGAGTAGCTCTACCTGCCTGTGCATAGTAGGCATTCTTCCCCTGGGAGATGCCACCAGGCAGGGGAATACAGAGCCCCACCTGTCAAACCCGCCTCACCACTCACCATGGCCGTGGGTTCTGGTGCCAGGCTCTCTGCAGACACTGGTTGGCTGCGGCTGCCTCTCTGCTCTCGGCTCTCTTCAGCCCTGGCAGCTCAGCCCTTTAATAGCCTGAGCAAACCACGTCAGAGTTACATAGGCTAATTCAGCTTCAGTTTCGGTTTCCTTTTCCCAGGACAGCCCCAGAGTGAGAAACAGAAACAAAACAATGCCGATGATGATGACCCGAGGAACTGAGGTGGGCTGGGCAGGGGGGCTTTCCACCTGACCAGCTGGGTCTGGGACTGTGATAGCACTCCCACCTCTAGGATTGAGTGTTCAGAAATCCCTGCATGTTCCACACCTTGGGTCCTTTCCAAGATGCACACACATCATAATAACATGAGCTAAGAATTAGAAACTTTCACTTTCCATTTACCAATTTGTGAAATTACTAACCTTGAAAAATATTGCCAGGGTTAATTCCAAAATAACAAAACATTGACAATCTATTCAGAGATAATCACTTTGTGTTTATGACAATATATGTTCAGATTGTTTTAATGAAAAAGAATGTATCTTTTCTATAAAAATGAACTCATGGACACTCTTGAGAAAGTGAAAATACTACACAAAATGGAGGAAAATATTTGCAATCCATGTGTCAGATAAGAGTCTAGTATCTGCAACATATAAGGAACTTTTACAACTTAACAACTAAAAGATAAGCAACTCAATTAAAAGTTGGGCAAATGACTTAAATAGACATTTTAAAATAGAAAATACATAAATGGCCAAGAGCCACATGAAAAGATGTTCAACATCTTTGGAAATGATGGGAACCAGGGAAATGCAAATCAAAACCAGATGTACTGTGTCACACCCCCTAGCATGAATATAATAATAATTAAAAAGTGAATAATAAGTGTTGGTGAAGTTGTCAAAAAAATGGAATCTTCATACATTGCTGATGGGATTGTGAAATGATGTAGCCACTGCGGAAAACAGTCTAGTCATTCCTCAAAAGGTTAAATAGAATTTTCATATGACCCAGCAATTCCACAACTAGGGTATGCCCACAGAACTGACAACAGGTGTTCAAACAAATGCTCACACCCAAATGTTAACAGCAGCTCTAGTCATAGAATGGTTGAAATGGGGGGTGGAACCAAACCCATCAGCAGCTGGAGGCACAAAGTGTGGTGCCTCCTTATAGTAGAATGCTCCTCAGCATAACCAAGGATGGAGCACTGACACAGGCTGCGGTGTGAATGGAGCTCAGTGACAAATAACAGACACAGGACACAAAGCATGTGATTCGACTGATATGAAATGTCCACAAGAGGCAAGTCCATAGAGACTGAAAATACCTTAGTAATTGCCAAGAGCTGCGGGGAGGAGGCATGAGGAGAGACACTTCTTGGAGCTAAGGCCTCCTTTGGGAATAATAAAAATGTTTCATAACTAGATAGAGGTGATGGTTGGACTAAATATACTAAATGCCACTGGATTATATACTATAAAATGGTTAAGTTTATGTTACATGAGCTTCACCTCAATAAAAAAGAAAATTGAAAAAAAAAATCCTCCTGCTACTCTCAACATTTTGTACCCTGCTTCATTCACAGTTCAGTTCAGTCGCTCAGTCGTGTTGGACTCTTTGAGACCCCATGACTCAAAGACTGCACCACGCCAGGCCTCCCTGTCCATCACCAACTCCTGGAACATCTGGAAGTTCTTGATTCCTGTACTGTTGATGCCTGGCTTGGAGAATTTTGACCATTCCTTTGCTAGTGTGTGAGAAAATGAGTGCAAATGTGTGGTAGTTTGAGCGTTCTTTGGCATTGCCTTTCTTTGGGATTGGAATGAAAACTGACCTTTTCCAGTTTTGTGGCCACTACTGAGTTTTCCAAATTTGCTGGCATATTGAGTGCAGCACTTTCACAGCATCATGTCTTAGGATTTGAAATAGCTGAACTGGAATTCCATCGCCTACACTAGCTTTGTTCATAGTGATGCTTCCTAAGGCCCACTTGACTTTGCATTCCAGGATCTCTGGCTCTAAGTGAGTGATCACACCATCATCGTGGTTATCTGGGTCATGAAGATCTTTTTTATATAGTTCTTCTCTGTATTCTTGCCACCTCTTTTGCTGCTTCTGTTAGATCCATACCATTTCTGCCCTTTATTGTGCCCATCTTTGCATGACATATTCCCTTGATATCTCTAATTTTCTTGAAGAGATCTCTAGTCTTTCTTATTCTATTGTTTTCTTTGCATTGATCACTGAGGAAGGCTTTCTTATCTCTCCTTGATAGTCGCTGGAACTCTGCATTCAGATGGGTATATCTTTCCTTTTCTCCTTTGCCTTTAGCTTCTCTTCTTTTCTCAGCTATTTGTAAGCCCTCATATTTTTATGCAAGTTGTTTTAATGGCTGCATATGTGCATTTGTTGCCCATAGCAACAAAGTCCATTATAGAATAAAGTGTAATTTAGTTAACCAGTCTCATATTTTTAAATAAATATTGGTTGTTCCCACATTTTTACTATTACAAACAGCACATCTCAGGCATATGTTAGCTAAAAATAAAAATAAATACTTAGGGAATTCCCTGGCAGTCCAGTGGTTAGGACTTCATACTTTCACTTCAGGAGCACAGGTTCCATCCCTGGTTGGGAAACTAAGATCCCACAAGATGGAGCCAAAATAAATAAATAAAATAAAAATAAATACCTAAAAATAATTAAATATTTTAAAAATAAATTTTAAACTAAATAAACAAATTTTAAATAAATAAAAGGAATGGGGAAAACCAAATTGTTTTCATATGAATTAATCATTCCATCAATTCCCCCCAAATAATCATAAGGCACCAAAGTTGTTAACATGCATAAAACAGTTTAAATATTGTTTATATTATTCTAAATTTCTAACTTGACTCATTCCTTGCATAAATAATATTAGTATTATAAAAAGAAAGCCACAAACAAAACAAATATTACAGAATGTGAAAATCCCTGTCTTCTTCAAAAAACCATTATTTTGATTCTGTTTTTTGTTTTGTTTTGTTTTGTTTTTTTCGGGCATGGCATGCAGCCAGCAGGATCTTAGTTCCCTGATTAGGGGTCAAACCCATGCCCCTTGCATTGGAAGCACTAAGTCTTAACCACTGGACCACCAGGAAAGTCCCTAGGTGACCATTATTAAATATGGCACAAAGATAAGGGAATGAAACAACAATTCAAAAAAATTTTAAGTAATAAAAAATTTTAAAAAGATAACAAAAATATGGTATATATAGTAATAGAACCTTTATTTTCTTTTATTACTTTATTGAATATCACCTGCTTTGGACAAGAGGAACTAGATGCAAAGGCTTTCGGCAGGCAAAACGATAGCCCTGGAAGCATGTCTCTGTGTCTTGGAGGCTTTTAAGCCACCACAAACTGGGTGGCTTAAAACAACAGAAATGTATTCCCTCACAGTTCTAAAGAGCAGAGGTCTGAAATCCAGGGGGACTAAATGACCAGGATTGTCAGCCTGATTAAAAATAATCTGATTTTACACAGCTTACAGAAGACATAAATAATATGAAATATAAAGGTACAGGAAACTGAAAGTAAAAGGAGAAAAGAAACCTACTGCGTAATGTTAACTAAAGGGAAGCAGATGTGACCGTATTAACAGTTTCACTAACAGATTAACAAAGAAACCTTATAGTCAAAGCATTACTAGATACAGAAGGTTGCATAACAATAAAAGGTTGAGCTCACTGATAAAATGAAATTATTTTTAATTTGTATGCACCTAACAACATGATCACAAAATACATATGTTCTAGACAAAAACCTGAATATCCTATTTATGAAGTTACAATGGCTACTTATAAAGGGGTCTTTGGTTAATATTTGGTTTCATTTACAAACTAACTTAAACTTCCTAAAACTTTTAAAACAGTATCTATATCGTTTAATACACTTGCTTTTATTTTTAAGCCCTTCAGCCATCTAACAGCAGTAGCAACAACAAAAAACTCCCAAGAATATCCATGACCTCACTTATATCTATGCGCCCTCGTCCACTGAGGCTGCTATGGATACAGCCGAGTGGCTGTGCTTCTATCCTGACCCCATAATCTGTGGTGGAGCCAAGGGCCAGAGTGATCTACACACAACCTTCTCTCCCATGGCTTCCCATAAGCTTCCGAGAGAAGATAGGAGCTTAGGCTTGTTCTTCTGACCACTCTGCTGACCCTCTAATCTCCTCTCCTGTCCACCTGCCCCCATTGAGCACTCGGCTCCAAGACTGGCTGCCTTGCCATGGCAAAGAACTACAAAATTCCAGGCCGAAGCTGGTGGCGGCTTGCAGCCAGTGGTGGAAAAGCAATAGGTCAGAAGTAGGTGTTTGTATACATCAGGGAGATAGAGCCACTGTAGGACCTGCCAGAGCAGCACTGGGAGTGAACTCTGAGGGTCAAGGACGATGGCAGAATCTGGTCTGAGAACTGAGAATAGTCAGATTCAGAGGAGGCTGGTGCCTCAGTCAGGCTCCACCACTGGGCAGAGAGTGCTCCAGTTGTGTGGATAGAAAGATTAGAGTGAAGACTTGTTCCCCAAGTTCCACAGGACTGAAAGGCACAAGGAGAAGCGGGAGGCAGAACCTGAGACAAGAGGCTGAGAGTGTGGAGGGAGGAGGCAGGACCCCAGGTTACACTGGGAAAGCAGCAGGATATTGTACTGCAGATGCTGACCTGTGCCCTGTGGGCGGGGCTTCCTGGTGGGCGTGTCCTCCAGGGTGGATGGGAATATTACGGCTACAGTCTACACCCAGCACTTAGGATTGGAAGCTTAGTTGCCAACTCTACACTAGGATGCCCCATGGAGGCCAGGAAGTCCAGAAGATCAACCGTGTGAATTTGGAAGTCAACAAGGACTGTGACAGGAGCCGCTGGAGAAAGTGACAGGGAATCAGGAGTGAACCTTCAGAAGGTATGGGGAGGCCCCCCCCCCGCAGGGTTGCAGTGGACTTCACAAGATGAGATCTGTTAATAAGATGAGGTTCAAAGCTGGGACTTTTTTTGGTGAAGAAGAAACTAGTCTGGACGTGACCAGCAGGAGAGCAAAGCATACCTCTCCAGAGAGTAGTGGTCCAAGGAGACTGGAGAGAGAAGCACCCATGGAAGCCCACAGGGAGGTGGCATCACAGGCAGACAGGGTGGGAAGCTCTGTTACCACACAGAATTGGGGAGACATGGCTTCCCCAGCGTGGAGAGGTGTCAACATTCAATAATGGAGAAAGATGTTGACAATGCCCAGACCTCGGGGGAGGTGCTGTCATGCATCAGGTGTTGGGGGGATGCTCCAACTGCCCAGCACCAAGAGCCGAAGGAAGGTGTCTTGGTCCGCTGGCCTGTAAAAATGAAAGATGCCCCCTCAGGGTTAAGATTAGGGTCCTGGTCATCTGCTTCCTTCTTCTCTATACTGAATCCTGGGTTCCTCCAGCCCTAGCCTCTGCCACTTTATCATCTCAGGACC
Source organism: Bos indicus x Bos taurus (assembly GCF_003369695.1). Lineage (NCBI taxonomy): Eukaryota > Metazoa > Chordata > Mammalia > Artiodactyla > Bovidae > Bos > Bos indicus x Bos taurus. The sequence goes on from NC_040091.1 coordinate 50,802,530, forward strand.
CAACTCCCATGCTCCAGGAGAGACCCTGCAATGACTCTAGCCTGGTCACATGGCAACTCTGGTCCTGGCTGCCTGAGTCCACAGCCTGTTGTCCCTTGGCAGGAGAGGAGGGAACAGGAGGATGGGGTTGCTGGTCATGGTCTATGGTGTCTCTGATATTCAGGGACCCATGTGCCTGTGGAATGCTGAGGGGCAGGGTGCAAGTGCAGGTGCCACCCCCCTGTCAGAGGTTGGGAGGGGCCTGTGCACAGACAGCACCTGGCAGGCCCCGGAGGGACACTGTCTGAATGTTGTGGAATGCTGTCATGGGAGCCAGACGTGAGAAAGACCATCCCCCCACCCCCCACCAAGGCTGCAGCCCAGTGTCTGGACTGGAAAATACACTTATCTTCCCACACAGACTCCCCCACTACTTTTCCTGCCCAGTGGCCAACAGTGGTCCCTAGAGATGCCCCTGGGACCATCAGCCTACTGGGACTTGGCCAACTCAAGCCTGGATCTAGGAGGACAGATAGTTGGCCTTGGATAGCTGCAAAAGTCACCTCGTCAGATGGACAGCCAGTGCGGGAAGCTCCTGTGACTCTGTGAATGCCAGAGAAAGGAAGGAACAAGGTTTGGGGGGTGGGGCTGGGGAGGGGGGTGGGTCCAGGGCTTGGGCCATCTTAGCTGTTCCAGTTACTATTGTTTCGTAACGAATGACCCCAAAGTGTCACAGTAACACCAGTCATGTGAATCAAGAGTGGAACAGAGCACACAGAGCTGGCTGGGAAAGTGTGAGTGGGGGCTCTGAAGCGGCAGGTTGGGATCACCTGTCTGGAAGCTGAGATTTCTAGGTTCCTAGCTCAACACTTATACAAGGCCTCTCCATGAGGCCTTTCCATGAGACCAGTTCGGGTTTCCTCACAGAGGGGTCAGTGGTTTCCAGGAGTGAGTTTCCCAGGACAGCAAGGTGCACGTTTTTCAAGTCAAGCCTCAGAATTCATAGATCACCACTGCCCCTGTCTTTGCTGGTTAATGTCATCACAAAATCTCACCAAGGACACACAGGTAGAGTATTTGGGGTGGATGTATTGTAGCCATCTTTGGAAAATGCAGTGTTCCACGTCAGTATTTCTCAGCACAGTTTCCCCCCTGCAGCCTAGGACTCTCCCTCCCTACTCAGAGCAAGGGAGCCCCTACGGTCCCCAGGAGTCCCAGGTCCTACCAGAGATCAAATCCAGATGTAAAAGGCAGGGAGGGGACAGCCAGAGGTAGGAGGGCCCAGAGAGAGAGTGGGGGTGCAGCCCAGTGGGAAGGACACAGGGATGTAGATGACACCCCTGGGACTCACTCTGCTCTGGGTGAGAGAAGGCTCCTTGTTGGGGCTGGAAGGGCCAAGAAACAGGCTTCTGAAGACCCCAGGTAGGGAGAGGGTGTCTCAGAGGGTAGAGGATACAGTGGGGCTTGTGGCAGAGGTGAATCCAGGTGACTCTGTCCCGCTTGCATGTGCTGGGTGCTTTCAAAATCAGATCTCATTTATCTTCTCAGTCAAAGTGTGAAAGTGTTAGTTGCTCAGTCATGTTCGACTCTTTGCGACCCCATGGACTATAGTCCAGGGCTAAATGAAAAGGTAGCCCATTTTACAGGTGAGGAAACAGGTACAGGAGGGTCCTTCCTTCAGTTGCTCAGTTGTGTCTGACTCTTTGTGACCCTTTTGGCTGTAGCCCTCCAGGCTGTCCATAAGATTTCCCAGGCAAGAATACTGGAGTGGGTTGCCATTTCCTCCTCCGGGGAGGGGGCAGGGTGTCTTCCCCCACCCAGTGATCAAACCTGCATCACAGGCGTCTGCACTGGGCCCCAGACTGGACCCCTGGGAAAGGGTATTGAGGTGGGGGCCAGCCAGCATCGCCACCCACCAGGTAGAATGTAGTGTGGGAGGTGGCCCTTCCGAGCTGCCAGTTGGGCCACTCTGCTGCTCAGAAAAGCCAAGCATGACTCTCTTAGACCCCTCTGGGGACCTGAAGCCACTAGAGCCTGGTTCCCACCTGTCCCGGCCCCTCCTCCCTTGGCCCTGTGGTTCCTTTCCATTCTGGGAATGCCACTTCCTCCTCTGGACTTGCAACTAGCTGCTGCTAAGTCGATTCAGTCATGTCCGACTCTGTGCGACTCCATAAATGGCCGCCTGCTAGGTTCCCCCGTCCCTAGGATTCTCCAGGCAAGAACACTGGAGTGGGTTGCCATTTCCTTCTCCAATGGATGAAAGTGAAAAGTGAAAGTGAAGTCGCTCAGTCTTGTCCAACTCTCAATGACCCCATGGACTGCAGCCTACCAGGTTCCTCCATCCATGGGATTTTCCAGGCGAGTGTACTGGAGTGGGTTGCCATTGCCTTCTCCAGCAGAGCTCACTGCAAAAATACCATCCAGACCACTCAGTGGAAAGAAGGCTTTCGGCTCCCCCCAAAACCTACACATTTCTTTCTGTCTCTGGAAACCATGTCATTATTTATTTTGCTCATTTGCCTTTTCCTCCCACATCAGTTCAGAGTTCAGGAGAGGCCTCCCCAGCCCCAAGAACAGTCAGGCCTACAGTGAGCCTCCAGAGAGGTTTGTGGGATGCAGACAAGACTGCCCAGGCCACCATGGGCTGGCATCCCCAAAACTCAAAACATGATTGTGCCCCACAAGGGAATTCAAAGTGAAAACAACATCAAACACGAAAATAAGCTTAGCCCTCTTTCCTCCACGTGCTTCTTTGAAATAACAAACAGAAATGTAACAATTATCCTTCATTTTTTGTGAGTTCTACTTTCTTGGCTGCTGCTTGGCTCATCACTTTTGGGTAATCCAGAAGAGAGTGACATCACCAGTGACCATACATCATTACATCTGGCTTGTGTCATCATCTACCTTAACCCTGAGATATCACCTATGATTGCTTGGAGACATCACCAGCCTGACCAGTAACATCCTTACATTCCATACCATGACAACATCCTGCCTGTGATGACGTCACTATCTGCTCTGCGGCATTACTTTCTTTGGCCCTGTGATGCCACCCTGCTTCCCTCACGACCTTGGCCAGTCAGCTTCTCTCCTGTCCAGCGGCTGGTGTTCCATGTTCACTGTGTCCCCGGCATCGTGCAGGTGCTGCTGGCGGCGAGGGTCAGATGCGCAGGCTGCGCGGAGGTCCAAGGCCCCCGCGGGATCCGCGGAAGGCGGAGGCTCGCCGGTTCTTCGTGAGCGCATAAGGGCCCCTCGCGAATTTTCCTTTCAGACTTCTCGCTGTCTCCGCTCGGCCTGAAGGTGAGCCTCGCGCCTCCGCCCTCCCGGAGAGGCCCCCTCCCGGCGCATCGCTCGGAACTGGGGACCGGGGCGCGGCGATTTTCCCGCCTGGCCGGCGTGGTCCGAGGCAGGCGCGGGCGGGGTGCCCCGGCTAGCCTTTGTTGCCAGCGGGGTCTGTGGGCCGGGAGCTGACTCGTGACTGACAGCCGGCGGGGGCAGCGGCCGGGGGCGGGCTGCCCGGCGCCGGCGGCTCATTGGCTGGCTCGAGTGTGGGAAAGAACGCGGAGAGGGATTCCCACGCCCCGCAGCCGCGCTGCCTTAAATAGCCGGGCTGCTGCAGACACGCGCTTGGTAGCTGAGCCTGGGACCCGCGGGAGAAGTGCCTGGGAAACCGCGCGCCCAGCCTGCCCTCGGCTGGGGGTGGCGAAGGGGCGCACCATGCCTGCGGACATCCCGGGGAAGCCGAGGGCCTCGCCGCGGGCGGGAGCGGCGGCCGGCGCCAGCCGGACCCCAGACCAGCCCCGGAGCGTGGCCGAGCACCGGAAGGTGGGGACCTGGCCGGGCGTGGGTTGGCAGGAGCGGGGGGGGGGGGGGGCGCGAAGGGGAGAGGGGAGATGATGCCTGCAGGACTCAGTGGCTGCCGGCTCCACAGTCCTCCAAGCCGGTCATGGAGAAGCGGCGCCGAGCGCGCATCAACGAGAGTCTGGCTCAGCTGCAGAGCCTCCTCCTGGACGCCCTCAGGAAAGAGGTGAGTTGGGGGTAGGGACAAGACTGGGGAGTCTGGAATCCCGGCCTTCCTGGGCGGCCCGCCGCCCTCACCGGCCCCGCCCGCAGAGCTCCCGCCGCTCGAAGCTGGAGAAGGCGGACATCCTGGAGCTGACCGTGAGGCACCTGCAGAGCCTGCGGCGCGTGCAGGTGACAGGTGAGGCGAGGGCGGCGGCGAGGGCTCAGGGACCGGGGCTGAGGCCGCGGGCGCCGACCGCCTGTCCCTGCCACCCCCGCAGCTGCCCTCCGCTCGGACCCCGCTATCCTGGGCAAGTATCGCGCCGGCTTCCATGAGTGTCTGGCCGAAGTGAATCGCTTCCTGGCTGGCTGCGAGGGCGTCCCTGCGGACGTGCGGTCTCGTCTGCTCTGCCATCTGGCAGCCTGCCTGGCCCGGCTGGGGCCCGCGCGCCGCCCGCTTCCACTGGCCCCAGCCACTGAAGCCCAGGAGCCCGAGATCTACGCAGGCCGCCCGCCGCCGCCAGCCTTTGACGGCCCTTGCCCCTTGCCGCGCCCCGGGGCGGCCTTGGCACCCATCTTCCTGCCCGGGCTGGCCCTCGCCGCCCCCGGGGCCGGGGCTCAGGGCCAGGGCGCGCCCTGGAGGCCGTGGCTGCGGTGAGACCGCGGCCCTACAACCGACTGAGACTGTGCCAGAAAATGGTTATTTCCAGAGATCGGGTAGGGAATTTTGTTTTGTCGTCTTCGTGAAGGGTCCAGTTTGGCCGAGGCCCAGCGCCGGGGTCGGTTGATGTCTTCTCATGAACGGGCGGGGCGGGCCGGGCCGGGCCGGGCCGTGGGGATTTATTCAGCTCCCACCTGGGCCGGCCGGTGCGCCGCGCAGGGGTTCGCCCGGCCTTGAGTTTGGCTGTGTCCCTCTGCGCTGAAGCCGACCGCCTCGAGGGAGGAGGGTGTGTGTGAGATGTCCCTGGGGGGCTCAGGCAGGACTGGAACAGTTACCACTTTCCCAGAGCGTCTCCCAGTGCTGAGAAGAGGTCGTGCATCCTCCTGGGGCACAGTTCTCTCCCCGCAACCCCTCCTGAGGCCCCTGGAAGGCAGAGACGTGTGCACGCTGTTGTCTCTGGGGCTGAGGTGGGCTGAAGCTTGGGTTCTGGCCTGGTGCACCGCCTGCCTTCTCCCGGGGGAGCACAGAACTACTCTTGGCACCTGTGGGTCAAGCCTGCCCCAAGCCAGTCTCTGCCCAGCAGATGGGGGCCAGCAGAAGAGGGCATCTGAGTCCTAGAGGCAGGGCCCCCAACCGGCCTGACAAAGGGCACTTTGTACTGGGGCTCACCTCCCGCCAGAGCCCAGTCCTCCCCTGAGAGGGAGTCCCCCGACAGTAGGAAGGAATTGGGGGTTCATTGGCAGGCCTATGCTCCTGTCTTGAACACTGGCTGTATGCTGACCCCACAATACAGTGATCCTAGCCAGCGTGGGGCATTGGCCGGGGAGCCACTGTCCTGTGGTCCTAGGTCTCCTCAGGCTGCTGCTGGACGCTGTGCTCCAGGGGCAGTGAGGAGGTGGTTGAGTCATGTGGCTGACACTGCAGTGTCTCATCCTGAGCCCTCTGAGGTCAAGGCAAGATGGGTTTCCCACCCACAGCCAATTTCATCAGATGGTTGCCAGCTACCTGCCTGGCCAGGGAGCATCAGGGAGGAGGAGGGTTAGTCACTGCTAGAGGCTTATCTCCTCCTCCAATGACCCCAACAGTTCCTGAGCAAGGTTCATCTGCCCTCCAGGACTCAGCCGTGCACACCAAGCAGGGCCCTCCAAGTCCCACCAAGCCAGTCCCCTCCTGCTCTCTGGCTGCCTGGCCCATCTCCCTGGGTGTCCAGGGTCTGGGCCAGTGGTTTGGGGCAGTGGCAGCTATGTGGGCCGGGAGCCACACCCTGGGACCTGCACACACTCACTGGTCCAGGCCCTGGGGAGGCTCAGAGAGCTGGGTCACCAGCAGGACTGTGGGGGCATTACTGCTGACCAGCCTGGGAGCCCTCCCAGCAGAAGAGTTGCAGAGGGTCCATTTCAGGAGCCAGAAGTTCAGCTTTTTTGGGAAAGGGGAGCTGTTTGGGGTGGAGGCTCAGTGCAGGAGGGGAAGGCAAGGGACTTTGGGATATGAAGCCAGGTGGTTGGGTGGGTAGAGGGGTGGACAAGGCCTCCTCAGAGCTGGGTTCCACGTGGCCTGAAAGAATAAGAGGGATCTCCCCACCTGGTGGCCAGAGGGAGGAGGGCTGCCCAGGAAGGTCACATGGAGCTCGGGTCATCACTCCTCAGGGAGGGGGCAATCACAGTGTCAAACCAGATCCCCCTGTTCCTGGGCTGTGCTTCCCTTTACTTCCTTACTTCCTGTTCCTGGTCATCTGTCCTCAAGACGCTGTCGCCAAAGAGGTGTTTGTGCTGAGGCCCCTGTCAGCCCTCCAGGGACCTCTCCGGCTCTGAGGGAACCACACTGTTCCTCAGACAGGCAAGTTCCTCGTGTCTCTGTCCCTTCCCTGCCCCCTTTGGCCCTTCCCTACTCAGCCCCCTCCCTGCCCCCCGAGGTTCTCTCCCCACTTTCCCACCTGAGATAGCCACCCCAGGCTCCAAGGGCTCTGGAAGCCAGGGCCCTGTCTGTGTCACTCACTCCTATCCCCAGTACCTGCTTGGAACAGAAAGACGCTCAGGCCATACAGGCCTCATTAATTAGCTTGGGTGAAAGGAGTGTCACCCTTGATTAGATTAGGGGAGTCTGAGGAAGCACAGCTGAGGCTGGGCCCCTCCCCAGGCTGCCCCTGGGCAGCTGAGGGCAGTATCCTGGCGTCTGCTGGGGGTGGAGCCATGGCCCTTTCCACACTCAGCCTGGACCCCTGCCTGGTCTGTGGAGAGCTGGGGTGGACTCTTCTTCCTCCCACCCTCCCCACTCTTCCACCCATTGCCTGTCCCTCCCCTGCCTCAGAGGGGCTCTGGGGAATTCCTCTGCACCGCAATCCCCGCCCCCCCCAAGTATTTGTGTTTTGGCTTTTGTCTTGCAGACTTTCTCGGTGGATAATAGAAGAAGCACCCTCTCTGGACAAATGTGCGGAGTGGGTGGGGAAAGAACCAGAACTTCCTCCTTCTGGGGGAGGGTGTGGCCCCTTCCCCCCCCCCCCCCACCCCGCACTGGCAGGTGGAGCTGCGTTCTTCTGTGGCCTCCATCCGCCCAGTTCCTGGTGGGGACCAAGGGTCAATGAGTGTTTGCTGAATTCCTGTGTGTAGTCAGGTGCTCTGCCTGCCTCTGTGGGTGTCTCGCCCTGTGGAACCCTGTGACTCTGGGTCCCTCTTTCTTGCCTGTGAGGTCAGGGCTTGGGGACTAACAATGACAGCAAATCATAGGTGTTTGAAATCTGGAGAAAGAGTTGGTCCTAACGGTGACAGCAGTCGGCCTCGCCAGGCCCAGAAAACTCCAGGTACTTGGGAGTTTGAAATGGGGTAGGACCTGGGGCTCCTGGGAGCCTTGACTTTTGAAAGGTGAGCCCTTAGCTTCCCAACCAGAGCTCCTGTGATCACCTGATTATCTCCAGGCCCCAACAGCCTCCTCTAGGCTCCAGGACCTGCTCCCCTTTCCCCCAAGAAAGAAGCTGAGCCCAGAGGGTTCTGGAGCCGTGTCTGGCTGCTCTCTGCCCCTTGAAGCTCTAGGGGCCATACCTATCCTGGGAGGCACCACTGGGCAAGGAAACAGGCCCTGGGGTTGACAGCCTCCCAGGAGGCAGCCCCCCCAAGAGCCCCGACCTGGTACTCTACCTCTGAATGTACTGAGGTTGACCTGCATCAGCAGTAAGGTCCTGTAGAAGATGAGGTCGCAGGGGCATCCTGGCCTGTCTCTCTCTGTCTCTAACATCCTCCACTTGGAGGAGGCCAGCTGTCCTTTGCTATGGAGCGGCCAACAGAGTGTGGGGTTTATAAGCTGGTCTCCAGCCTTCAGCTGGGACCCCAGCTGCTGCCGACATCTCAGTAGCAATCCGAAGAGACTGAGAGCCGGGACCACCCAGCTGAGCAGTTCCAGGACTCCTATCCCTCAGAAATTGTGTGAGATAATGTGTTTGTTGTTTTAAACGGATAAATTGTAGGTTAATTTGTTGTACAGCTATAATTAACAATGTTTTATGTAAAATTAAAGTTATTGTAAGTAACAATAGCAATATACAACTAATGTGCCCATGGTCACCCAGGGCCTCCAGCATCACGTGCCCACTTGATGATGGGGTTGTGGAAGAGGATGGGTGGAGCAAGGCCCAGAAACAGCCCTTGCAGTGGTGGTGATGAGCAGAGCAGACTGGACTCATGTCCATTGGGAAGCAGTTCCCCTGTGAGTGCCAGCTGCGGGTGCAGGGACAGGCCAGCCCCCTGTCCCCTTCCATTCCCATCCTGGGCTGACCAGCCACAGCCCAGGCCCCATCCCTGTGGCTTGTGGGCAGGGCTTAGGGCCATTTCTGTTTCAGTAACTGAGGGGGCACACTGTATCAGAACATGGTGTTGGGGGTTCTGGGGCCCCAGATTTCAAACAAAAACAGGCATGGGCAATGCTCCGTGCTGGGAACCACAGAGCTGACTGCCCTGCCCAGAGAGGCCTGTTCCCATCAGCCCTGCCATTCCCAGCACAAACCCTGCAACCTGCCCCCAGGGCCACACTGACCTGTCCCCAGTGGGCACATCAACCTTCTTTGCAGCCTGGTGTCCATGGTGACCAAGAGGCAACTGGCTGATGCTGCTTCAGAGGTCTCTTCTTGGTGTCCTGCCTGACCCTGACACCCACCTGGTGACTTTGGGCTCACCTCCTGGGCTCCTGCTTCAAACAAAAAGTCTGCATGTCTGTGTGGGGACGTGGGGGCCAATTCCTGCCTTCCCGTCTTTACCCACAAGTGGGCCAGAGGCTGGTGAAGAGGAGGACTTCCCTTCGCTAGGATCCCCCAGCACCCCTTACTCTGTCTAGCACGTGGGATAGGGCTCAGCAGCTCCAGGTGTGGGGAGGCTCCATGGTCCTCTCCTGGCCGCCATTTCCATCCCCTGACATATGAGCTGACCATGACCTGGGCCATACACGATATCCAGGGGCTGGGCTCCAGCCAGGGCCCTTCAGCTCCTGACCCTCCCTTCACATGGCCTTTCAAAGCGCAGGCCTCTGGGGCCCTAGGCTTGGACTTTCCCTGCCAGCCCAGGATCAGTAAAGTATTAGGGAAGACCTGGCCGAGCTTCTTCCTCTACCTGGATCAGGAGGCTGGTTCTGGACCAAACCCCAGGTGGGACAGGGCATCATCTGGCTGTGTATACATGGGATTTTCTTCTCTCTGTGTCCCCTGAAGTTTCTTTTGTTGAATTAAGAGGTGAGGGTAACATCCCAGGACTGAGCTGACCAGTCTGCCCACTTGGAGCCCAAACTTTTTGGTTAGACTTTTCCAGAGCAGAGCCCAGGTCCTATGGACTGAATATTTGTCTGCAAACTGTCCCTTGCCCTGCTAATTCATATGTTGAATACTACCCCCCAAGGTGGTGGCTTTAGGAAGTGGGGCCTCTGGAAGGAAATTCGGTCATGGATTAGTGCCTTTCCTTTTCAAAAGGGACGAGAAGGGAGAGCTCATGCTCAGGACACGACCGGAAGGCAGGCTTTCCCTGGAAAGAGGTCCTCATGGAACGCACACCCATGCTGGCATTTGCCTCTGGGTTCCTATTATTGATTTGTGCTGTTAGGGCAGCCCTGCTGACCAGGACCCCTGGGCTTGATGTTACTACACAGACAGGAGGCTGGAGGTGGCTGCTGACTGCCCCTCCCAGGACAGGAACAGGAGTTCTGGGTATTTGGGTTGGTGCGTCTTGTGCCCAGGTCCTTCCCTGCCACACAGATTTGACTCCTGTGCAAACCCAGCGATCGACGTCTTCCTGGGTCGGGAGGAGTTCCAGCCTGAACCCCAGGGTCCTGGGGAAAGTTGGAGCCGCCCCAGCCTGGAGCTGGGGAGTATTGTGTGGAGTGAATGAAATAAAGCCTGTAATGTGTCAATGAAATTTCATTTAACTATCAAACACACACAAAAAAAGGGAATTTTATTTGAGCCAAACTGAGGATTACAACCTGAGAAGCAGATTCTCAGCGAGTTCTGAGGACTGTTTCACCCTTGTTGTTATTCGGTTGCTCAGTCGTGTCTGAGTGTTTGCAACCCCATGGCCTATAGCACGCCAGGCTTCCCCGTCCTTTACCATTTCCCAGAGTTTGCTCCAAACTCATGCCCGTTGAGTCGATGATGCCATCCAACCATCTCATCCTCTGTTGCCCCTTTCTCCTGCCCTCAATCTTTCCCAGCATTGGGTCTTTTCCAATGACATCAAAGATAGTCTTACCCTTTTTTTTGGCCACACTGCACAGCTCATGGAATATTAATTCCCTGATTAGGACTTGAACCTGGGCCACGGCAGTGAAAAACCCAGCATACTAACCACTAGGCAACCAGGGAACTCCCCTCATAGACATTTTTGAGACAAAGCATCTTATATCAAAATGACATATTTTACATAGCGGGCACCAAGGATGCGTTGTCCAGGTAAGATTCACACGGGAGCAGCAGGTCGCTCACCGTGACCCCCTGCGGAGCTGGAGAAGAACTCTTCTTTAAGAAGTTTCATTGCTGACATCTGAAGAAAACAAATTGATCTTCTCTGCGGAGCAGGTGCCTGTTTGAGGAGCTCTGGTTCTTGTGTGATGCCGGTGCCCACTGTGCATCGCCCGGGCCCACAGCAGTGAAAGCACTCAGTCCTAACCACTGAACAACCGTGAAGTTCCCAAAACATAGACTGAAAATGAAAGACTGGTCCTTGGGAAATGGAAAAGAAGTGGAGTGGGTCCTACACAGCCCCAGCTGACAACTTGGAGACAATTTTCAGGCCCTGGTGCAGGGCCCAAAGCCAGGCAGACTCCCTGAGTCGGGGAGATGGAGCTGATAGTCCTGAGGGACAGATGCAGCTGGAGTTCATAGCACAGGGGTCAGAAAGAAGAGAGATAACAGGACAGAACTCCAGAGAGCTGCAGGGGACCCTCAGACCTGATTAGAATACCCTTGTGAGGAAACTCTTCCAGGCCAGGGAAAGGACCCCCAGAGGGTTAGACAGCAACCCCTGAGTTCACAGAGTTCCAGTCTTCACCAGCCAGAACAGAAACCCTGCAACTGCAGGGCGGGTGGCAGAGTGACCAACAGGGTCTTGTCCAGCAGTGAGGAACGCTCAGCACAGGTGAAGCACTGTTCCAGGCCTGCCCAACGGAGTTTACAAACAAGATCTGAAAGGCTCAAGCTGTTTCCAAGTAACGCTGCACACAGAACAGCTCAAGATTGTTCATAGCAGAAAAAAAATTAATATCTAGAACCCAACACATTGAAATTAATGCCTGGCGTTCAGTAATAAAAAATTACTGGGCACACAGGGAATCAGGAAAATCTGACTTATGATAAGGAGACAGTTCAATCAATTGAAAGCACCCTAGAAATGTCACAGATGATAAACAAGGACACTGAAACAGTAGTTAGAGCTGCATGTCACATGTTTGAGAAGCTGGAGGAAAGACTGAATGTGTTGGAGACATTGAAGATATAAAAAACCCCAAATGAACGTTTAGAAAATTATGATGGGGGACTTCCTCGGTGGTCCAGTGGCTAAGACTCCGCGCTCCCAATGCAGGGGTTCTGGGTTTGATCCCTGGTCAGGGAACTGGATCCCAAATGCTGTAACTAAGAGTTCACATGCTGTAGCTGAAGATCCAGCATGCTGCAACTGACTCAGCATAGCCAAAGAGATAAAAGAAAATTATGATGTCTGACGTAAGGAACACACTGGGTGGGAGTAATGCAAATTAGAGATTAAATGCAGAAGAGGAAACTATTAGTAAACTGCAAATATAATAATAAAAACTATTGAACATAAAACAGAGTTTTAAACTAGGAGTGGAGAAAAGAGCATTAGTGAGCTGTGGTCAACATCAAGGGCTTGACATACGTGTCATTGGCTTCTGGGGTAGGGGAAGGTGAGAAACATTTGAAGAAATAATGACTCGAAGCTTTACAATCTTGACATAAACGATAAGCCCACAGATCCAAGCACAAGAAGTTTGAAGAAAACTACATTTAAGAACATCATAATCAAATAGCTGAAACCCAGCAATAAAACTGATTTCTGCTCTCACCAGTTCTATTCCAAGATGTAAGTGTAGTGAAGATGAAGATTCACCAAACAAGCTCTATATGTTGGTTACCTATGTACATGCCACCACTTTAAAAAATCTACAGACAGTTAATGTGGATAAGCACTAACTGCTGCTTGTCCTGTAAAGTTAGAGAACTGCCAAAACAAAAATGAAACAGACAAAAAATTCCAAAAGGTGTGGGAAGTTCTAGCCAGGCCAGTTAGGCAAGAAAATGAAATAAAATGCATCTATATTGAAGAACAGAAGTAGAACTCTTTATTTTCAAATGATATGATCTTATAGGTAGAAAATTCCATGGAATGCACTAAGAAAAACCATTAAAATTAATAAATGAGTTAAGCAAGTTTCCTGGGTACAAGATCAATATTTTAAAATCAATTATATTTCCATGCACTGTTAACAATCTGAAAATGAAATAAGAAATCTATTCAATTTATAATACCATCAGAAAGAATAGAAATCTTATGAATAAATTTAATAAAAGAACAAAACATATTTTGAAAACTATACAACATTGTTGACAGAAATTAATTATTTAGAAATTCTAAACTCATTTAGAAAAATTTTAAAAAACCTAAATAAACAAAAAGACATTCCACATTCATGGATTGGAATATTTAACATTGTTAAGATGACAGTATTTCCCAAATTGAGCTAGATTCAATACAATCTCTTCAAAGTTTCAGTTAACATAGAAATTGACAAGGTGCTCCTAAAATTTATATGGAAATCCAAGGGACCCAGAATATCCAAAACAATCTTGAAAAAGAACAAAGTTGTAGGACTCAAACTTGCTTATTCCGAAGGTTACTACACAGCTACAATAACCAAGACAATTCGGTATTAGCACGAGGTTGAACATATTGATTTGATGGAATAAAATTGAGAGTTCACTCTGTGACGATCTAAGAAGGGTGGAATGGGGAGGGGACGGAAGGAGGTTTGGGAGGGAGGGGACATGGGTGTACCTATGGTTGATTCTTGACGTATGACAGAAAACCACAAAATTTTGTAAAGCAAATATCCTTCAATTAAAAAAAAATAAAGTAGCCAGAAAAACAAAAAGAATTGAGAGTTCAGAAACAAGCCTTCACTTTTAGTCACTTGCTTTTCAACAAGGATGTCAAAACAACCCAGTAGAGGAAAGAATAGTCTTTCAACAAATTGTGCAGGATATCTGAATTTGTTGTGGTTCAGTCACTTAGTCGTGCCGGACTCTTTCCAACTCGATGGACTGCAGCAGTCCAGGCTTCCTTCACCATCTCCCTGAGCTTGCTCAGATTCATGTCCATTGAGTCCAGGATGCCATCCATCTCATCCTCTGTCGTCCCCTTCTCCTGCCTTCAATCTTTCCCAGCATCAGGGTCTTTTCTAATGCATTGGCCCTTTGCATCAGGTGGCCAAAGTATTGGAGCTTCAGCTTCAGCATCAGTCCTTCCAATGAATATTCAGGATTGATTTCCTTTAGGATTGACTGGTTTGATCTCCTTGCTGTCCAAGGGATTTTCAAGAGTTTTCTCCATCACCACAATTCGAAAGCATCAATTCTTCAGCACTCAGCCTTCTTTATGGTCCAACTCTTGCATCCATACATGACCTCTGGAAAAAAAAAACATACTATTGACGATATGGACTTTTGTTGGCAAAATGATGTCTCTGCTTTTTAATATGCTATCTAGGTTTGTCATAGCTTTTCTTCCAAGGAGCAAGCGTCTTTAAATTTCATGGCTGCAGTCAACATCCACAGTGATTTTGGAGCCCAATAAAGTCTTTCACTGTTTCCACTTCTTCTCCTTCTATTTCTCATGAAGTGATGGGACCAGATGCCATGATCTTAGTGTTTTTAATGTTGAGTTTTAAGCCAGCTTTTTCACTCTCCTCTTTCATCCTCATCAAAAAGCTTTCGTTTCTCTTCACTTTCTGCCATTAGAGTGGTATCATCTGTATATCTGAGGTTGTTACTATTTCTCCAGGCAATCTTGATTCCATCTTGTGATTCATCCAGCCTGGTATTTCACATAATGTACTTTGCATCTAAGTTAAATAAGCAGGATGACAATATACAGCCTTGATGTATTCCTTTCCCAATTTTGAACCAGTCAATTGTTCCATGTCTGGTTCTAACTGTTGCTTGACTCCCATGCAAGTTTCTCAGCAGACAGGTAAGATGGTCTGATAATCCCATCTCTTTAAGAATTTCCCACAGTTTGTTGTGATCCACACAGTCAAAGGCTTTACCATAGTCACTGAAGCAGTAGCTTTGCAGTGTGGTTATCATTTTTCATCTCCATGTGGGGTGCATAAGAGCTCCAGTTGTGCCCCACATCCTCGCCAGCTCTATGTTTGGTCAGACCTTTAAACTTTACTGTTCCAGTAGGTGGTTAGTAGTGTCTCATTTTGGTTTTGATTTGCATTTCCTCAATGACTAATGATGTCGAGCATCTTTTTATGTTTAAATGCATCCACATATCGTCTTCCATAAAATAACTGGTCAAATCTTTCATCCATTTTCTTCACTGGGTAATTTGTTTTCTTTCTTTTTTAAGAAGGTGTGGCTGTGATGGGTCTTCATTGCTGCATGTGGGCTTTCTCCAGTTGCAGAGAGCAGGGGCTACTCTTCACTGTGGTGCATGGGCTTCTCACTGCAGTGACTTCCCTTATTGTGGAGCGCAGGCTCTAAAGCGTGGGCTCCAGTAGTCGTGGTGTATGGGATTTGTTGCCCTGTGGCACATGGAGTCTTCCTAGACCAGGGGTCAAACTTGTGTCCCCTGCATTCTTCACCACTGGACCACCAGGTACTCTTTGTTTTCTTACTGGTGAGTCTTAAGGGTTCTTTGTTGTTGTTTAGTCGCTAAATCATTTCCAACTCTTTGCTACCCACCTGTCCCTGGGATTTCCCAGGCAAGAATACCGGAGTGGGTATTCTTCTCCAGGGGATCTTCCCAACCCAGGAATCAAACCTGGGACTCCTACATCGCAGGCAGATTCTTTACTGCCGAGCCACCATGGAAGCCCAGGAGTTCTTTATATATTCTTTTTGTAAGTTCACACAAAGACTTAAACACAAACATTCTAGCAGCTTTATATATAATAGCACCAGATGTCCATCAACATATGAAAGGATAAACAAATCTTGGCATGTCCAACAATGGAACACTACTTATTAATTATAAAAAGACCAGGGACTTCTCTGGTGGTCCAGTGGTTAACAGTCTGTCAATGCGGGAGACATGGGTTCAATCCCTGGTCCAGGAAGATTCCACCTGCCTCCAGGTAACCAAGCCCACGAGTTGCAACTGCTACAGGGAAGAGCAAATTTAGACTCCATATTGGATCTGTTTCTTTGACTTTCAGTTCAGTTCAGTCGCTCAGTTGTGTCTGACTCTTTGCAGCCCCATGGACTGCAGCACTCCAAGCTTCCCTGTCCATCACCAACTACTGGAGCTTACTCAAACTCATGTTCATTAAGTTAGTGATGCTATCCAAATGTCTCATCCTCTGTCGTCCCCTTCTCCTCCCACCTTCAATCTTTCCCAGCATCAGGGTCTTTTCCAATGAGTCAGCCCTTCCCATCAGGTGGCCAAAGTATTGGAGCTTCAGCTTCAGCATCAGTATTTCCAATGAATATTCAGGACTGATTTCCTTTCGGATGGACTGGTTGGATCTCCTTGCAGTTCAAGGGACTCTCAAGAGTCTTCTCCAACACCACAGTTCAAAAGCATCAATTCTTTGGCGCTCAGCTTCGTTATGGTCCAACTCTCATATCCATACATGACTACCGGAAAACCATAGCTTTGACTAGATGGATCTTTGTCCGCAAAGTGATGTCTCTATTTTTCCATATGCTGTCTAGGTCATAGCTCTTCTTCCAAGGAGCAAGCATCTTTTAATTTCATGGCTGCAGTCACCATCTGCAGTGATTTTGGAGCCCAAGAAAATAAAGTCTCTCACTGTTTCCATTGTCTCCCCATCTATTTGCCATTAAGTGATGGAAATGGATATCATGATCTTTGTTTTTTGAATGTTGAGTTTTAAGCCAGTTTTTTCACTTTCTTCTTTCACCTTCTTCAAGAGTTTCTTTGGTTCTTCTTTGCTTTCTGCCATAAGGGTGGTGTCATCTGCATATCTGAGATTACTGATATTTCTATCAGCAATTTTGATTCCAGCTTGTGCTTCATCCAGCCTGGCATTTCACATGAAATACTCTGCATTTAAGTTAAATAAGCAGGGTAACAATATACACCTTTGACATACTACTTTCCCAATTTGGAACCAGTCTGTTGTTCCATGTCTGGTTCTAACTGTTGCTTCTTTACCTGCATACAGGTTTCTCAGGAGGCAGGTCAGGTGGTCTGGTATTCCCATCTCTTTAAGAATTTTCCAGTTTGTCGTGATCCACACAGTCAAAGGCTTTACTGTAGTCAATGAAGCAGAAGTAGATGTTTCTCTGGAACTCTCTTGCTTTTCCTTTAATCCAATGGATGTTGGCAGCTTGATCTCTGGTTTCTCTACTTTTTCTAGATCCAGCTTGAACATCTTGGAGTTCTCAATTCATGTACTGTTGAAGCCTAGCTTGGAGAATTTTGAGCCTTACTTTACTAGTATGTGAAATGAGTGCAATTGTGTGGTAGTTTGAACAGTCTTTATTATTGCCTTTCTTTGGGATCGGAATGAAAACTGACCTCTTCCAGTCCTGTGGCCATTGCTGAGTTTTCCAAATTTGCTGGCATATTGAGCACAGCACTTTAACAGCATCATGTTTTGAATTTGAAATAGCTCAGCTGGAATTCCATCACCTCCACTCGCTTTCTTTGTAGCAATGCTTTCTTCGTAGCAATGCTTCCTAGGTCCACTTGACTTCCTACTCCAGGATGTCCGGTTCTAGGTGAGAATCACACCATCGAGGTTATTTGCATCATTAACATCTTTTTTGGATAGTTCTGTGTATTCTTGCCACCTCTTCTTAATATCTTCTGCTTCCATTAGGTCTGCTGCTGCTGCTGCTAAGTCGCTTCAGTCGTGTCTGACTCTGTGCGACCCCATAGAGGGCAGCCCATCAGGCTCCCCCATCTCTGGGATTCTCCAGGCAAGAACACTAGAGTGGGCTGCCATTTCCTTCTCCAATGCAGGAAAGTGAAAAGTCAAAGTGAAGTTGCTCAGTCGTGTCCGACTCTTAGCAACCCCATGGACTGCAGCCTACCAGGCTCCTCTGTCCATGGGATTTTCCAGGCAAGAGTACTGGAGTGGGTCGCCCCAGCTGCTGCTGCTGCTGCTAAGTCGCTTCAGTCGTGTCCGACTCTGTGCGACCCCATAGACGGCAGCCCACCAGGCTCCCCCGTCCCTGGGATTCTCCAGGCAAGAACACTGGAGTGGGTTGCCATTTCCTTCTCCAATCGCCCCAGCTAGCGCCCCCTAAATGTTCCCTTACCCGCCACCCCACCAGGGCCCGGAGCCGCGCACTAGGTTGACTTCCCGTGGAGCCCGCGCGCCCTCTGGTGGCGCCTGGCGGTACCGCTGGCCGAGTACCAGAGGGACCCATTCTCCGTACTCCTTACTGGTATCCCGGGAGACCTAAGGCCCCCTGCTTCAGAAGTGCGCACATGCCCAAGTTCTCCAGAGCCCTTCCCATAAGGAGGCCCATGATTGAGGAGGGGGAATGGAAGGGAACACTTCTGGTAATTCCAGCCCCAGGAACCAGGCACCTCTGCCTCCCCGCAGAACCTTACTTTCTCCCAGGGCAGTCATGGCAGCTGTTGAAAAACTCCTGCCCCAAACTCTCCAAACCTCCTTATTGTGTGAATCCCATGGGGGGACTCCACTGCTGTGCTTCTGTAGACATGCACGTGCACACACACACAAACACACACACACATACACCTGGGCCATGGCGTCCTGACGTGGTGCTGGGACAACTGGTGCCCATCTGGAAACAAAACTGTGAAAGAACCTCCATCACCCACCGCCCACTGAAATCAGTTCCCACCGCCCACTGATATGAGACTACGTGGGCTGTATTCCCAGTGAGAGAGGTGAAATGACGGAGCTTTAAAAACGTGCAAAGACATTGTGAAATCTTCATGATTTGGAGGGGCAGGGAAAGAGTTCTGTAAAAAGACATAAACAGTGATAAGAATAAAGGAAATTGTTGATAACTTGGACTATTTTAAAATTTAAAACTGTTGTTCAGTTGCTCAGTCGTATCTGACTGTTTGCGATTCCATGGACTACAGCATGCCAGACCTCCCTGTCCTTCACCATCTCCTGGAGCTTGCTCAAACTCATGTCCATCCAGTTGGTGATGCCATCCAACCATCTCATTCTCTGTCATCCCCTTCTCCTGCCTTCAATCTTTCCCTGTATAAGGGTCTTTTCCAGTAAGTCGGCCCTTCTCATCAGGTGGCCAAAGTATTGGAGCTTCAGCTTCAGCTTCAGCATCAGTCCTTCCAATGAATATTCAGGACTGATCTCCTTCAGAATGGACTGGTTGGATCTCCTTGCAGTCCAAGGGACTCTCAAGAGTCTTCTCCAACACCACAGTTCAAAAGCATCAATTCTTTGGTGCTCAGCTTCTTTATGGTCCAACTCACATCCATACATGACTACTAGAAAACCATAGCTTTGACTAGACGGCTCTTTGTCCGAAAAGTGATGCCTCTGCTTATTCATATGCTGTCTAGGTTGGTCATAGCTTTTCTTCCAAGGAGCAATCATCTTTTAATTTCATGGCTGCAGTCACCACCTGCAGTGATTTTGGAGCCCAAGAAAATAAAGTCTCTCACTGTTTCCATTGTCTCCCCATCTATTTGCCATTAAGTGATGGAAATGGATATCATGATCTTTGTTTTTTGAATGTTGAGTTTTAAGCCAGTTTTTTCACTCTCCTCTTTCACCTTCATCAAGAAGCTCTTTAGTTCCTCTTTGCTTTCTGCCATAAGGGTGGAGTCATCTGCATATCCGAAGTTATTGATATTTCTCCCAGCATTCTCGATTCCAGCTTGTGCTTCATCCAGCCCGGCATTTTGCATGATGTACTCTTCATTTAAGTTAAATAAGCAGGGTAACAATATATACCTTTGACGTGCTACTTTCCCATTTTGGAACCAGTTCATTGTTCCATGTCCAGTTCTAATCGTCACTTCTTTACCTGCACACAAGTTTTGCAGGAGACAGGTCAGGTGGTCTGGTATTCCCACCTCTTTAAGAATTTTCCAGTTTGTTGTGATCCACACAGTCAAAGGCTTTAATGTAGTCAGTGAAACAATAGATGTTTTTCTGGAATTTTCTTGCTTTTTCTTTGATCCAATGGGTGTTGGCAATTTGATCTCTGGTTCATCTGCCTTTTCTAGATCCAGCCTGAACGTCTGAGAGTTCTCAGTTCACCTACTGTTGAAGCCTAGTTTGGAGAATTTTGAACATTACTTTGCTAGCATGTGAAATGAGTGCAATTTGTGTGGTAGTTTGAACATTCTGTGTTATTGCCTTTCTTTGGGATTGGAATGAAAACTGACCTTTTCCAGTCCTGTGCCCACTGTTGAGTCTTCCAAATTTGCTGATCAACAGGAAAAGACAGAAGCATTGAAGAGACACACGTCCTCATTAAAGATGATGCCAAAGGCCAATAACTTTATTATTAAGGAAAGTGCTTCACCAGACGATGTGGGCACAGACATGATGGAGCAAAGGCACAACCACCCCTTGAAACTGTTGGGCAGTGCCCTCTAGAGCTGGACAAACACCTCTGACCCCATGACTCCAAGACTGCCCAGAGAAAGGTTCCAGAATGTTCATAGCATCACTCTTTGTAATAGCTGCTGCAAACGACCCACATGTCTGTCCACAGGAAGTGATGCAGTGGGACCTCCCCCCACAGCGAAGTGACCAACAGGGCCTCAGCTGCTGAGTGCAGAGCCTGCTGAGGAGCAGGGAGAGGATGGTGTGATGGCAGGAACACGGACAGCAGGGGTCCCGCTGTCTGCCCCGCTCCGGCGCAGAACTCCTGAAAACCTGGGAATTTCTTCTGAGAGCACAGGGCCATCTTTTGTTTTAATGAGGCTCCTGTAGGGGCTGGTCACCAGAAAGACCAAGCCAGATTAGAAGCTTCGAATTTTCAGCCCCACCCCCATTCTCTTGAGAAGGTAGAGGAGCTGAAAATGGGACTAATAAATGATTATGCCTTTATGAGGAAGCCTCCGCAAAATCCCACACTGACGCATGGAGGCGTCCCTGCCCCCAGCCCCCCAGCCCTGCCCATCCCCCATCTGGACCTCACCCATGTCCTTCATCTTGTAGATGTGTGTGTTCTCGGTCATGTCCGACTCCTTGTGACCCCATGGACTGTAGCCCACCAGACTCCTCTGTCCATGGGATTATCCTTCAACAAAACATCAAATTTTTATAATGAACTAGTGAGTGTTAGTGAAGGTTTCCCTGAGTTCTGTGAGCTCCTCTAGCAAATTAATTGAATGCAAGGGGCAGGTGGTCATGGGAACCTCTGAGTTGTAGCCAAGTTAGACAGAAGTGGCGGGTGACTTGGGGACCACTCTTTGCCATTGGCACCTGAAGTTGAGAGCAGTCTGTGGGACTGAGCCCCCTACCCAAGAGTCTCCAGATACTATCAGAATTGAATTAACCTGTGGGACATCCAGCTGGTGTCGCCAAATTGCCTGGCGTAGGAACCTCCCCCACCACTTTTGGTGACCAGAGTGTCGTGGTCTGTGCACGGGAGAATTTCCAGACATGAGGCAGAATGAGAGGAGAATAAAGTTTATTAGAGTGGGAGATGCTGTTAGAACAGCGGCCTGGCTCAAGGGAGAGATGATGTTGAACAGGGGTCCTTAGTCCATTTTTATAGCCAAGGTTCAAGGAGCAGGATAGGGGTCTTGTGGGTCATTTGCTGATTGGATGAGGCAAATGGAGTCGTTAGGGCCTCAGGAGGACCTGAAATTCGTTAATAGTTACTACATGGGGGAGGGAAAGATGATAAAGGCCTGTCCGTTCCTGCATTCCAAGACCCTCCTTGGTTTTTTATCTGTTCTTTCATCCTTGGGACACCGCGCAGAGCAGTGTTCTGTGTGAGCAGTCTCACAGGAGAGACACAGGAGGGTAACCTGGGTTTTCTCCACATTCAGTGATGAGGAAACACCCCGGGCCAGGCTCACCCACCCGGGGCGGCCAGGGCATCTGCGGATGCCACCTGACTTTGTTCTTCCTGGGTGTCTTGGTCTCCTTCACTGAAAGCTTCAGTCCTCATGGTCCCCACACCCCCTCTCCCCCCTCTCCCCCCTCCACCCGCAGACGCTCCTCAGAGGGCCCCCTCCTCTCCACTCTAGGTCCTTCTTATGATGTGTTGCTGTCAGAAATGATCCCATTTACCTGTCTAGATGGTTACTGTCCGACCCCCTCACTCCCTCCTCTGTCCCCCAGCAGGAGGGGTGTGTGTCACTGTACCTGCCTGGGGATAGGCTACACTAGCCTTGAGGCAGGATGGCTCTGAGCAGGGCCTTTAGGGCCCAGGTTCGCCACTTACTAACCACAGTTAGTAAATAAGTGTGGTTACGGACACTCACCCTCTCTATATCTTACCAAACTCAACAGTGAAAGAGGGTCCTCCTGGCACCTCTCTCAGGACGGACTCAGAGGGCTGGGCAGGGTGGTGCCTGCAAGGGGCTGTTGTTCCCAGAAGCCATGTCTCCTGCCCACTCCTCCTGGTGACCTGCGGGTGGCAGCACCAGACCCCCGTTCCTGGAGGGACAGCCTGCTTGCCACCCCCATCTTGGGCTTTGCCTGCAGGAGCCTAGGTCAGGAGAGATGCTGGCAGGAGTGACTGGCTCTCCCCGACCGCTTGCAACCACTCCCATGTGGGTGTTCTACTGAAAGCCCAACCGGGCAGGTTCACGACATTGCCAGGGGACGGGCCACACCAGAGGGCAAGCCCTGACCCAGGTCAGCGGTGGCCATGTCCAAATGACCTCTAGGAACATTCCAGGACCCTCATTTCGGGGTTCATCACTTTCTCACTCCCTCTGTTCCCCAAAGGCATCAGGGTAAAGCCCTAAGACCCAGAAGCATTTGGATTGGTCTTGGGGGGCTGCCAGCAGGTGAAGAAGCAGGAGGAGCAGGGGTCTGAATTTTCACAGTGGGTGGGGCCACTTTAGGAGGAGAAAGTAGCCTTCAGCCAAGATGAACTGCAGAGTGGCCTTCAGTTTGGGAAAGGGAGGCCCCTGCGGGCAAGACTGTTGGTCAGCATTCTCTGACCAGCATTTGACCTGACCAGGAAGGCATCCCTCACGTAGCTGGAAGCCCCTCAAATGCCATCTATTTGTGGCCTGGACTACGCTGCCTGGCAGGAGACATGTGACCATGAAGCTGTGGTATTTTTGGCAATGGGGGTGGGGCCTGTGTGGTGAGCCCTGCACCATGCCGCTCTGGGACAGGCAGCTCGGACGCCCAGCTCCGCTGCCCCGGCTGGCTGTGGGGTCCCAGGTACAGTACTGTCAGCCCCTCATTTCCACCCTAAGGGGTACCAAAGGGGACAGCCCCTACAGGGGCCTTCCCTAGGACCAGAGAGGAGGACAAGGGGCAACGGGTCAGGAAGCCATGGTGCCTGGTCTCAAGGCACCTCCATCGCAGGACTGTTCTGGCCAATAGCCTCCCACTCCCTGGGTCCAGCGGTACCTGACCAAGGGCCAAAGGGCAACCCCCCATCGGGGGCTGAGAGGTTAGGGGCTCCCAACCAAGAAGGGTTGCCTTGGTTCAGTGAGACGCAGGGAGGAGGGCTTTGTCAGCTGGGCAGGTCTGGGTCAGGGGCACAGACTCTGACGGTGGCCCTAGGGGGCTGGTGGGAACCAGGAGGCTCATTCTGTTCTGGGACCTCCTGCCCAGGCAGGGGCAGAGCCAGGCTCTCCCTGATGAACCCTGAGTGGGGTCTGGCAGCATTGGTGTGACCTTGGTAGGCTCAGAAGAAGCCCGGCAGCCTGTCCCAGCCAAGGCTGGTGGAAGGTCATCCCTAAAGACTGGTCACCTGCTGGACACCACGGCCCTTCCCCCCGTGGCCAGCTGCCACCTGGGGCACATTGGGACACTCCAGAACTATCACTCAGGTGAACTGAACCCTAGTGGGTGGTCCTTGAAATGGGCTTTGCTGTGTCGAGTTGGCCTTTGTACTAGCAGCTCTGCAGGAAAGCTGGAGGCTGCCTCAGCTGAACAGAAAAAACACACCTTGAGGAGGGAAACTTCTCCTGGGGGTGAGGAGCCCTGTGTTTTAGTGAACTTCACTGGCTCGAATGCAGGATTGTAGCAACATGTCCTTTTAATGTTACCATTTGCGCTCAATTGGGAAGCAGGGAAGGCAGGAGTTTTGGATGCTCCAACTCCAGGAAGCAGCACAGCTTCTCTCTGGACTCTGTTCTGCTCTCTTTCAGGACAGAAATGGAGGGCTGGCCTCTGGGCCAGGGAAACCCAAGGGGGCAGGTGGGGTGGTGGCAGTGAGTGCGGGCCGGGGCCCCAGGCCTGGGTCTGTGAAGAACCTGGTCTGTGGCTCACGTGCCTCTGCTGACCCAGAATGGAGAACTTCCAGTACAGCGTCCAGCTGAGCGACCAGGACTGGGCTGAGTTCTCAGCCGCTGCCGAAGAGTGTGGCCTCCTGCAGGCCGGCCTGGCCTCTGGGGATGAACCCTTGTCTAGCGACACTGACCAAAGGGACAGCAGGGGCAGCAGCCCCCCAGGACCCTCACCCTTTCTCGAGGGGCAACTGACTCCTGGAGGAAGTAGCTGGCCCAGCTTTGAGGAGGAGGACAAGGCCGCCACCCGGCAGCTGGTCAGCAGGTCTTGGCATGAACCCATGCTGGCCCCAGAGGCGGGTCAGCAGACGCCCAGCACGTCCGCACAGTCAGAAGCTCGGCTGTCCCTCAGCCCTGGTGCCACCCCTCTCGTCCAGGGCTCATCCCTCCCGGGGCCAGTGTCTTCCAGAGACGAGATGCAGAGGCTTCTGCGGGGGCCAGCCCCCCGGGGCCCTGCCCCTACTCCCACTGGTGAGCCCGCTGGGAGTCCTGAGTCCCCTGGCCACAGTGCTGCCCCCCAGAGGTCCCCTGGCAGCCCTGGAGCCCCGCCAAGAAGCCCTGGCCGAAAGAAGAGGCGCACTGCAGGCACCAAAGCAGGTGGGCGTTCGGGCGGCCCAGGCCCTGCTCCCACCCAGCTGGACTCCCCACTGCTCACAGAGGCCAAACCTGAGGACAGCTTCGGCCCTGCTGGGTCCAGGGGGAAGGGTCTCCCAGCAGGAGCAGCAAAGCAGACAGCAGGAACTGGGCCAGAGTCTGCAGGAGCCCCCGAGCAGGTGGCCGGACAAGGGCCAGGTGTGGATCTGTCTACATCTGTCTCTACTACTGAGCAGGGAACAGATCGACTTGGAATGAGCCCCAGAGCTGACCCGTGCGCTGCGTCCACGTCTGACCCAGGGGCTCCTCTAGACGTCACGATTAAGTCAGATGTGGCTCTATCCACACCTGCCTCTGAACCTCAACCCGATGAGCCTCAGTCTACACCTGCCTTCAAGCCTCAACCTGATGAACCTCAGTCTACACCCGCCTTCAAGCCTCAACCCGATGAATCTCAGTCTACATCCGCCTTCAACGCTCAACCCAATGAGCCTCAGTCCACACCCACCTTCAGTCCTCAACCCGATGAGCCTCAGTCTACACCTGCCTTCAAGCCTCAACCTGATGAACCTCAGTCTACATCCGCCTTCAACGCTCAACCCAATGAGCCTCAGTCCACACCCGCCTTCAGTCCTCAACCCGATGAGCCTCAGTCTACACCTGCCTTCAAGCCTCAACCTGATGAACCTCAGTCTACACCCGCCTTCAACGTTCAACCCAATGAGCCTCAGTCCACACCCGCCTTCAGTCCTCAACCCGATGAGCCTCAGTCTACACCTGCCTTCAAGCCTCAACCTGATGAACCTCAGTCTACACCCGCCTTCAACACTCAACCCAATGAGCCTCAGTCCACACCCACCTTCAAGCCTAGACTAGATGTGGACCAGCTTATGCCAGGCCCAGTGGTCCAGCCAGAGGTGGATTCATCTATGCCTGCCTCAAAGGCTGTACCATGCACAGCCCTGCCTCACCTTGTGCCCGAGGCTGGGTCTGATGTGGGTGTGTCTACACCACCTGCTCCCACACCCCAGGCTGGGCCTGACATGGTGGAAGCAGAGGTTGTTCCTGTGGCCAAGCTGGGTTTGAGCCCTGTTCGGTCTCTAGAGGGGCACCAACAGAACCCCAGAGGGGAGCCCTCAACAGATGCCCCTGGACACCACACTGGGGAGCCCCCTCTAGGCCCCATCCAAGCACCCAAGAAGAAGAAAGTGCGATTCTCTATGGCCATGCCCAGCTCCGAAGAGCCAGGGTCAGGAGAGGTCTCAGGCCCACCCTCTCCGGCCACAGCCCCCAGGATGGCATCTGGGGGCCACAGAGGTTCTGGAGCCTGGGACTCTGTGGCAGTTGGGCCCCGGAGCCCCCAGCCTCGGATTCTGAAGCACCTGCCTCCCCCTGCCCCCTCTGCCTCCATGGGGCCAGGGCGCAGGAGCTGCTTTGCAGTGACCCTCCCGGAAGCCTATGACTTCTTCTTTTGTGACACCATTGAGGAGGAGGACGAAGAGGCTGAGGGGGCAGCAGAGGCTGCCCAGGCTCCAGCCGAAGTCCAGTGGCCGGATGTGTGTGAGTTCTTCTTCCAAGAGAGCCAAATCCAGAGGTCGAGGCACCAGGAGGGCCGCTCCCAGGCCCCACTCCTAAAGGCTGGGTCTGTGCCGGCCCCTCCACCTGGAGACCCCATGCCAATCTCCATCCCTGAGGCCTATGAACACTTCCTTGAGGAGGACAGGTCAGGGGGCACACTGGGGCCAGCCGCCCTTCTCCAGATGCAGGCCACAGAGCCCTCCAGGTCAGTCCTCTGGGGAGTGGGAACTGGCGCCCCACCGGAGTCTAGCCCAGCCACAGTGGAACAGCTCACCCTGGCCATCAGGGAAGCAGGTGTGTGTTGCGGGGGCCTCCTGGTCTGTCTAGGACCTGGGAACACACTGTCCAGGGAGTTCAGCCAAGAGGGCCATCGGGGGAGGGACAGGCCAGGATCCTGGGTTGTGAGCTGGTGGGCGGGCCTCAGGGGTGATCTGCTCAGGAAGGCCCCTCCCCCTGCCTCCTCCCCGACTCCCAGGAGACAGTCCAGGTGGGGCAGCCCCAGCCAGGCAGGGGGTGGCTCCACAGTGGCTGTCACCTTGTGTTCAGCCCCAGACAACTTGGGGCATCCCCAGCTCAGTCTGCACTGCCTGCAGGTAAGGCTCACATTCCCTCTAGAAGATATTTTACAAACCAGGAAACAGTGCCCCGGATGCACTCGCCCAAGTCGGCCTGACTCAACTATGCCACACGCTACCCTGGGTCTTGGGACAGAGGTGTCATAGGAAGGACGTGACTCAGGATAGACGTGACCAGGGCAGGTGTGTCTGAGTCAGGCAGCAGGAGCTCAGGCCATGCTTCTCTTCCCCAGTGGCACCCCGGGGTCCCCTCACCTCGTTCACCTTCAGCCAGAAAGACATGTGCATGGTGTTCGTAGCCTTTGCTACCTGGGCTGTGAGAACGTCAGACCTGCATGCCCCAGATGCCTGGAAGACAGGTTTGTGGGGCCGGGGTGGGGTGGGCTGGTGTTCAGAAGTCCAGTGGAGGGGGAGTGGTGTCCAGTCCCAGCTTCTGGGCTAGCAGGGATGAGAGGCCCATGTGGAGGTGTGGGTTTCTCTGCTGACTGATTTCCTGCGTTGCAGACCCACCCTCTCTCTGCCAGCCTGCCCTTGTCCTTTGAGAGTCAGCCTGTGTGGATGGAAGGTGGTGACAAGGCCAGAACAGAGCTGGCACTCAGGAGGTCTGTGCTTCTCTTGCAGTTCTGCTGGCCAACATTGGCACCATCTCTGCCATCCGATATTTCCGCCGGCAGGTGGAGCGGGGGCGCCACAGCCGCAGTCGCAGCCCCAGCCCCAGCTCCAGCCCCAGCCCCTAGGACCCAGGCTTGGCCCAGGAAGACGCAGGACAAGGAAATGTCCACAGGTGCTCAGGACAAGGCGCTGCCCTCAGGCCTTGCCCTCTGACTCTTTGTGTTCTGCAGTGTCCAAGAAGGAGACTGCGTCCTTGGTCCCGGCTCCCCTGGACTCCACTGAGGGTCTGACCAGTGGCTGAGGCCAAGGCTGTGCTCCACACTTGGGAGCGGGGAGATTCTGGAAGGCTGGGTAGGTAGGGACCGAGCAGGAAGCTGGTTAGTAAGGTGGCCAGGTTAGCAATAAAAAACACAGGTCGTCCAATGAAACTTGAATCTCAGACACTCAGGATGAGACCCACTTACACTAAGGAACTGTTTGTGGTTTATCTGAAACCGGAATTAACTGGAATCCTCATCCTATGTGGTTATGCTTCTGGAGGGAGGGCCACAACAGGACAGTGGAAGTTAGAGGGGTTCAGAGCAGCAGCAAGGCCCCAGCAGGAGATCGGGGCAGGGAGCAAGAGCAAGGAGGCAGAGGGCCTCGAGGCTGGAGGGTGGGCAGTGTCCCAGCCTCTGCCCTGTTTACAAGAGGCTGGACCGGTGGAGGCCTCTGAGGCTTCTCTGACCCCGGAACCCCAAAGGTCTGGTCAAGGCCTCCTTGGTTCCTGCCCGAGACGGTGAGCAGGTACCCAGAGGGGTAGGGGTCCGTAGGCAGGGCCTGGAGCCCGGCCTCTGGGGCGCCCTGGAGGGGCTGCAGAGATGGAAGGCAAGGGTATCGGGTGGAGGAACTGGACACCTGGCTTTGCCCAGGGCTGAGAGGAGCTGGAGATGGGACAGGAAAGTGGGCAGGGCGCAGGCAGTGGTGGAGCAAGGGGTGCTTGGGTGGGTGTCCAGCCCTGGAAGCAGCACATGCAGGGTCCCCAGGACGCAGGGGACTACTGGCTGCTGAGGACAGGACGCATGGACACACAGCACCAATAAAACCTCCTCTTTCCTTCCTGTTTGGTCTCTTGCCAGTTTCTCCCGACCAGTTCATCCTACTCACACACGCCCAGGCCACCCTCTTCCCTCTGCTCATCATGTCTCAGGCCTCGCTGACCTCCGACTCTTGTGCTCTCTGGTTTCACATACTCTGGCCCTCGCTAACCTGACTTACTCAGCCCTCTGATCATTATGCTTGTGCCATCCTCCTTCTCCCAGGTGAAGCCGCTACCCCAAGTCCCCTCCCTCATTCCTTCCTGAGAGGCAGGCTGAGGTGTGGGCCCTTTGGGTGTCCAGTCACCTTGGCCAAGGTGTCCAGGGCCCAGGGTAACTCAGGGTTCTTGAGGCTCCCTCCACCTGCCGGGGTCAGACCCGGTCTCGACACTGCCTGTGGCCCCACAGACAAGCCCCAGGTCCTGTTGCGGCCCCTCCTCCAGGGTCGATGCAGGCAGGTGGTCCCCAGCAGCAGCTGCTAGGGGCCATCAGATCCACTGGATGAGCCCCTGTTCAGGCTCTGGTGCTCCTCGAGGCCCCCGCCGCTGGGAAGGTGACAGAGCTTTGTCCTGGCTGCTGCCATAGCCCGGGCGGGGGACGCCATCTGGTGGGGAGAGCGGACATGCATGTGTCTTCAGGAGGTGACACCCCAAACTCTCCCAGAAAGGGGCAGGGCCCTCACTCACCTGGGGGAGGTGGTGAGGGGTCGGGCGAAGCTTCTTTCTCAGGGGAGACCTGGGGACCCCAACCACAGGTCTGAGAGATGGGCCCCAGGAAAGGGAGCTTGGAGACCAGTCCACGAATCTGCCTGACCCCACCCCTTCCTTTTCCTCTTGGCCCCCTCCCTCCCCACTGCTCCCTTCCTGCCACCAAGCCCAGTCCCTGGTTTCCACTCACCCCCCTCTTCCCCTGTTTCCATCTCTCCTGCTCCCTCAGGGTCCCAGAAGGCCCCACGTGATTTCCTCTCCCCAACAGAACCCCTTGCCCGGGGTGGGGGCTGATACTCACAAGCTGAGGGGAGTCTGGGGGCCGGGGCCCCCAGCCCTTAATGGAGGCACGATGGTGCCGAGAGGCTCGGGCCCGCAGGACTGCCTTCTCAGAGAGTAAGTGGGGGCCGGAGAGTCCACAGCTGGAGTCAGAGACAGGCTCAGACACGGGGATTGAGCAGAACGGGCTGGAGGGCTCAGGTCCAAGCGTGCTCTGCATCGCACTGAGGAACTGTCGGGAGAGCACTGGTGACCGAGGCCCCCTGAGAGGCCCCTGCCCCAGAAACCCCCTCAGTCACCCACAGTGGCCTGAGCAGACCTCAGGCTTCGGGTACCCTCTCAGCCTTAGGCTGTGGGCACACCAGCTCTTTCTGTCACCTAGCAGGGGACTGACCTCATCCAGGTTCTGGACATCTGTGATCTTGCGGTGGGAAGTGGCAGGTGGTGTGTAGGGGTCAGCATAGAGTGGGGAGTGGGGTGTCTCCAGAGAATGGTCTGGAGCCTCAGTGCCGCCGTCTAGGCTCAACTGTAGGCAAGAGACAGGAGACACAGCTTCCTGGGGCTGGAAGCGGCCAAGCCCTTCCCTCTCTGTGCAAGGGGCCTCTGGTGGTTTCAGGACTGAGGAGGCCAGGGAGGTGGAGGGTGGGAGGGAGCGGAGGGTCATGCCTAGAGCCGGGGTCAACGTGCTGGCCCACCTTGGTCAGGTCCAGGTGTAGCAGGGCGGCTGGGCCAGGCCTCTCAGCCCGGGCCTTGTTCCTGGGTGATCGGCTGCTGCCGCCCCGTCTCAGCTTTGCCCTGTGCCCGCCGATGCTGGTGCAGCCAGGGTTGGCTTGCTCCTGTGGGAACCAAAGACCTTCCAGAAGGTTTCCTGGGGCCCTCTCCCCATACAACGGTCTGAAGCTACACAGAGTCCCTTCCCCTGAGGAACCAGGCAAGTATGCCATGGGGTCCACCCCCCTCAGATACTCACCAGTGGGGGCCGGGCCGGGCAGCCTGCAGTGGATGGTGCTGAGGACTCAGGGAGGGAGTGGCTGGTGCAAGTGGAGGCGGGCGCCGGGCACCCTGAGTCCCAGCTGGTCCGTGCATCAGAGGAGAGCGAGCCTCGGCCACTGGCCACAACCTGGGCAGCCGGCAAGGGGTAAAGGTGAGCCAGGTGGCAGGAACCCTCCCCACCTCCCCGTGCCCAGGCCCACCCGTCTGTTTTACCATGGCCCAGCAGCACCTGCCCTGCTGACTCCTTACCTGTGTGGGCGCCCGCAGCCCTGGGAGGCTCTCAGGGCCGAGTGGTGGGGAGGCCCTGTCCTCCTGGCAGACTGTCTGCAGGCAGAGCAGCCAGTGGCTATAGTCCTCGTAGCTGGCACACACCACACGGATGGTGTTGATGAGACGGCCTGGTGCACAGATGCTGTGAGGGGGCCTTGCAGGCAGGGTGCTCCCTGCAAGGCCCCAGCGCAGAGCTAGGTGCCCACCCAGGGCCACAGCCCCTCTCCCAGGCCTGGCTCCCACCCACCTTCAATCAGGAAAGAGCGAATCTGCTTCTCCCTCTCTTCCAGGTTGATGTGGATGGCGCTGAGCGGGAGCTCCCCCTGCAGGGCATCAGGGGGACAGGGCCTGAGTCAGGGAACAATCCCTGACCACCACCTCAGTGAGCCCTCCTGAGTTGGGTGGGCACGTGGATGCCAGGCAGAGGGCAAAGCAGGGCTGAGGCCAACATCTTGAGGGAGGCCAGGCACATCCTGTCCGTTCTAGAGGGGTGTCTTCACCTGGGCTCCAGGTGGGGCTTTCTCCAGCCAATGTCTGACTCAGGACTGGTCAGGGACTGGTCCCCTGGGCCACCCATTAAGATGGGGGTGGGTGGGAAGGGATCACGAGGAAGCCCCCTGCGTTTCTCGATGGCTGAAGGCCATGATCACCCCCAGTGTAGGAGGTACCCTGATGCACAGGATGGACCCTCACGCCCATGCCTACACCCACACACGCACACACACACACATACACACACACACACACACAACCTTCAGGCACCAGGAAGATGCCTGTTCAGAGGTACAGGCACCTTCCAGGAGCACTGTGGGCCCCATGCCACCCCCAGGTGACTGGCCTGCTGGTGGCTGTGGACTTGCTAGCATGATACAGGGTGCTGAGGCAAGGTGCCCACCGTCCTTGCCCATGATAGGCTGAGACCAGACTGACCAGGACAGCAGGCTGGGTGGGTGGGGCCACCTGTCCCAGCAGGCCCCGACATACAGGTTCCTCCTGAGCCGTTGCCCCCTCCCACCCCCATGTGCAGGGCGCCTCCCTAGGGCGGGTCTGCAGTGGGGAGGGACCCACCTTAAAGCAAAGCCCATCTGCTTCCTCGGAGAAGATGGCCAGGGAGGTTGGGTACAGGACAAGGAGGCGGTCCCACTGCTCCTGCAGGGAGGTCACAGGGTGGAGTGGGGTCTCCGCTGGCATGCACCCAGGGCCTGGCCCCACCTGGAGCCCGTACCCCGCTCCCACCTCCTCCCACCTCTGTGCCCCCACCTGTGAGGGCAGATGCTGCAGCTTGACCCTTGAGGCACAGATGGCACTGCCCATCACCTGGCGGCCTGATGCTGTCCGCAGCCGGGTCAGCCTGTGCTGCAGAGTGCAGGGGAGCGCGTCCTCAGTGGGGCCTTGGGAGGAAAGGGTCAGGGGCAGGTGGAGGAGGGGAAGGGAAAGGGGTGCAGGGTTCCCAGCACTGACCTGCAGGGGCTCTGGGGGGCAGCGAGGCACCCCTCCCACGAGGGCTATCTGCTTCTCCAGGTGGTAGAGCCAGCGGCCCAGCTCGGCCTGGCTGGGGCAGAGCACGAGAAGTGGGGCGGGCAGCGGGCCTGCGGGGGAGGGACAGAGTGGGCTAGGCCAGAGGCCCACAGGAGAGGTCCCTCAAGGGTTGGCAGAAGCCACTGATGACCACATGCACAGCTCTGGAGGCCCTCAGTCTGCTGTCCTCCACCCCAGCCTGGCACTGAACGTGTGCCCATCAGAGGAAAAGTCAGGACCCTTCAACGTGCTCAGAGTTCCGCCAGGGTCCCAGGCCGGGTCAACAGCCAGGCTCAGTGAGCAGCCTTAGTGCTGTCGCCTTGTCCTGAGGGCAAGGTCAGCACAGGCAGCCCCACCCGTGCTCCCACACACCTGTGATCTGGAAGGCGTGCTCTCTAGACCCCTCGAGGGGGCAGACACTCAGCTCCATCAGTGGTAACAGCCCCTGCCAGAGCATAGAGGGAGAGAAGGGCTAGGGCCCCTCTGCCTCCCACAGCTCTGCTCTCCCGCTTCCTCAGCACCTCCCTCTGCCCATCTCACCACACCTGGAAAGTGAGTCCTTCAGGACCATGGGCCTGGAAGTAGAGGTGGGAGGGGAACAGCTCCAGGTAGCAGTCACTGACATTCTAGGGGAGAGAGGGGCCAGCGTCTGAGGACTTGGGGGCAGGGTCCAGGGTGGCCCCCCTAAGCATGCCCCCCCAGCCCAGCCCCCACCTGGCTGTGCTGGAAACGCAGCTGGACCTTGGCATAGTGCACAACGCTGCCCAGACTCCTCACTGCTGCCCTTCGCCGCCCCTCCTTGAACACACTCAGGAAAGGCTGCTCCAGGATTTCTTGCTGGCTCTGCAAACCTGGGATGTTCTAGGGTGGGGGAAGAGCTCAGGAGAGGGGGCCTGAATGGTGACCAGCGGCCTTGGCCCCCAGTCTCACCATACATAGGTTAAGAACACACGTACAGCATCACTTATGTACAGAGCCCTGTACACACACAGTCTCTTCACGTGACAACAGTGCAGAACACACACACACACACACACACACACACACAGCCTCTGCTGGTCACAGAACTCTGTGGTCTAGTGATGGACCAGCAACCTTTCAACTCATCAGAAATTCAACTCTTAGCTTCACTGTTTCCTAACTGTGTTCCCTTATTTTGGTTACTGTGCTGTTTAAAGTCCCTTCAGTCATGTCTGACTCTTTGTTACCCTATGGATTGTAGCCCTCCAGGCTCCTCTGTCCATGGGATTCTCCCGGCAAGAATACTAGAGTGGGTTGCCATGCCCTCCTCCAGGGGATCTTCCCAACCCAGGGATCCAACCCGCATCTCCTGCAGCTCCTGCATTGCAGGTGAATTCTTTACTGCTGAGCCACCAGGGAAGTCCTATTTTGGTTACTCAACCTTCCAAATCCTGTTGGTCAGAGGGGTTTTCAGGTGTTTGAGTGACAGGATGCTCAAAACCCTCCCACACCTCAGCGTCAGTTGGTACTGGCTTAAAACCTGGCTCTACGGAGAAAGGTTAGGATCCATGGGGTCACAAAGAGTTCGACACAACTGAGTGACTGAACAACAACAAACCGAGAAGGGGGGTGCCGATTTGCAGTATTTTCCAGTTTGCCTGGTGTAAGTATTCTCATCACAGCCTGTTAAGCGCCACACTGCCACATGCCCCCATCTCCCTCTCAGCAGAGGCCAAGGTCCTGGCAATGGCCAAGGGGTCCTCTCCCCTCACTTCAGGCATCTACTTATCTCAGGATCTTTGCTCCTGCTGCCCTCTCTGACTGCAGCACTCAGCCCAGCCCCTTCTCACTTAGTCCAGCACTCGGCTCAGACTCCTTCTCTTGAGCTCCTGTCCGGTGCCCTTCCGACGCTCCAGCCTCACTGGCCCCTGCCCATTGGTCCTCCTTTGCATTTCACCTTGGTGCCAGCCACATCTGATGTGCTGTCTTTTCCTTCTTTATCTTGTCATCTGGCTTTGTCATGGATGCGAATGACATGGGAACAGGGCCCTTGTCTATTGGCCCCTTTGCTGGGCCAGGACCTAGGACAGTACTGGTGCACTGGGTGTAAGCCCTCGGTGTACTAGGGCTTCAGTGCCTGTCTGCTGAAGGGAGGGAGGATCAGTGCCCACCAACAGCTGACTCTCAAACAGAGAATCCTCTATAAGCAGGGCTTTGATGATCAGAATGGGAGCCAGATCAGGACAGGTGCCCAACTAGGGCTGGAGGGGCTGAAGTCTGAGGATCAGGGCACACTGGGGAGCTGGCAGGGGCTGCTGTGCCTTGGCCAAGCTGAGCCACCCCTTGGGCAAGCCCAGGAATGTGAACAGACAGACTCAGAGCTTCCGGGCCTCTCTGCCTCTGGGTGGGGCCTCCTGCACCCACACCCAGTGCGGACGATGCTGGGATGGGACCCATGAAAAATAGGCCACGGAGCAGGAAGGGCCACACAGCTGGCCCGTGGCCTGGGCTCAGGCTTGGGGCCCTTGTGGGGCAGGATCCCACGTCCGGCCAGGGCCCACCCCCTGACAGGGAAAGGGAGTGCTGGCTCCTCCCCTGGCCCCACCCACCGAGGTTCAGCAAGCCGAGTTCCCTCTCCAGCTGCCATGTCCTGGCAAGAGGACCACCGGGACCACATGGTATGCCCTGGACCTGCACGGAGGCAACTGAGGTCTGAGATGTGGCCACATGGAGGGATTCTGGCCAGGGAGGGCCTTGACAGAAGTGCTCTGTCCGCTTCTCTGAGGTAGCTGGTTTCTGAAGGTAGCACAGGGAGCCCAGGGAACCCCAGGGAACCCCAGGGAGCAGGAGAGGGGACAGGCCCGGGCTTCCCAGTCTGACAGGAACACTTGGAAAGGTTGCCTGGGAGCCAACACCAGCAGCTGTGAGGATGGGTGCTGGTCAGTGCTCCCCGCACAATCACAGATGTTGTTCCTGGGGCAAGAGCCTAGAGGCTCATTTCCCTCACACGCCAGGGCCTTTGCACACAGCAGAGCCTCACTCCAACCCTTGGAGGCTGCGCCGGGTTAAAGGGCAGGTGTCTCTCCCCCTTGGTCAGCAGGTATTCAGCTCAAAGGTGGCCCAGCATATGCTTGGGAGCCCTCCTTGCTGTGTGGCGTGGGGGTACAGGATGACATAGTGGTGGACCCCAAAGGGGTGTCTCTTGGAGAAACCAGGGCCAAGGGTAGTGGAGAGACTGGCTCGCTGAGTACAACAAGCACCTTACATTCTTGGAGCAACAGTGGTGGGGGGTGGTTCACAGCCCCATCGCTCGCCTGACACCCATGCCCACACGGCAGCAGAGACACACGTGCTTGTCCAGCTTCAACATGCCCAGGCACACTGTCCTGCACCAGGGCGCGGGGTGGGGGCTGGATACCAGGGCCCTGGGCAGGGCTGGCACGTGGCTGGGCACGGAGGCCCCGCCCTGCCGCCCCACTGACTCAGTGCCGGGTCTCAGTTTCACTCTCCGCTCAGACTTTCGGCCTATGAGCTCCCCAGGGCGGGGCTGCACCTACTTCCTCGCTGTGCTCTGGGCTTGACTCTCTTGAGGCTGACAGGGAAGACCCTGGGCCCAGTACAGATGGGACACACAGGCAGTCACACGCAGACCACCACTACCACACCCCTCCGAGCCAGGGCACGCTACCCAGTCAGTCGCTCACCGTCCCTGGGATGTAGTGGAAGATCTTGTCAGCAGTGGTGTCCCGGTCCGCACCAGCCTCAGTGCCAAACAGGCCAGCCAGCTTCCGTGCGCCGTCCTCTCTGGGGACAAGGGAGGGGGGGCTCACAGCCTGGCCCCTGAGGCAGATCGAGGGAGACCCTGTGACCAAGCGGCCATGGCCATACCCCGCCCCCCTCACCTATTTCCCTTCAGCGAGGGCTTTCTGGAAAAGGAGGCCCGGAGCCTCCTAGGGGCCTGAGGGACGCAGTGGCTGTTCCCCATGGGTGGCAGTGGCAGCTGACCTGAGTAGAGCAGGTCGACAGGTCTGGGTCCTTCTCTCCCCAGCCTCCTGCCCCACCTCCTGGGGCGGGGCTCTGGGCCAGCCAGCCCTGCACCTAAGGGCTGGGGAGGCGGAGTCTTTCTGGGAGGGAACTGGCCCCTACCAGAGGCTGAGCTGAGCCTTTCAGCTCCCTTCCCAGGGTCCTCCACACATCAGCCAGCCTGGGGGTAGGGGAAGGGGAGGAGAGATTCCCCAGCTCACAGCCCAGTCAAGAGCCCCCATTCTGTACAGGGGCTCAAAGGCCATTGCATCAGACTGGAGGTTGCCTAGGGTAGGAGGGCCAGAATGGAGCTCCCTGAGCCCAGCGACCCCTCTCCAGACATGTGAGCGCACATCCTGTTTCCACGTAAATGCCAGCCTCTGAATCACCAGTGACTGTACGGGACGTGTGCTCACTCTCAGCTGTTGAAGCGGAGTCTGCAACTGGGGAAGGAAGAACTAGGACCCTCCTGCAGCCTCCTTTCTGCCTCCGTCCAACACTCACCCCAGGTCAAGATAAATGGTCCTGAGGCTTAACCAGAATCCAGATTCCAAGACAGAGGGTATAACCCTCCCAGGTGTACCTGGGACTGGTGAGGTCAGGGGGCATGCCATGCAGAGCCTGGGTAAGACATGGGCCAGCACAGCCCTGCCCCTGGACGTGATGGCGCTGTCTCAAAGCCCCCAGATGCCAACA
Organism: Bos indicus x Bos taurus; assembly: GCF_003369695.1. Classification (NCBI taxonomy): domain Eukaryota; kingdom Metazoa; phylum Chordata; class Mammalia; order Artiodactyla; family Bovidae; genus Bos; species Bos indicus x Bos taurus. The sequence goes on from NC_040091.1 coordinate 50,839,187, forward strand.
CGGAGCCTCGGCTCAGGCACACGGCCACCCCAGGCCCCTCCAGTCACCCCAGACAGGACCCTGAGAGGCAGAGATGGACATTCAACCACAGGCCTGCAGAGCCCAAGAAACATGTTTATTGTTCAAGTGGCTCATATTGCTGTGTGAGGTTGGCAGCAGACGGTGCCCAGCTCAGTGCAGGATCCAGAAATGACACCACAGCCATGGGAAGGAAGCCCAATTTGTGCCCTCCCTGGGAGAGTGCCTGGCTGGGTGAGTCAAGGGTGGTGTGCAAAGCACAGGCTGGGGGGTCTGCACCTGACTCAGAAAGCCGCCCCCCCATAACTGCTCTGCATCACCCCTGGGTCCCTCCAGGTCTGCAGAGTCCAAGTTGGCTCCTCACCCACGGGGAATGCCAGTGTCCACCCCATTGCTCCCCAGGGCCCTCACCCAGGAGAGCAGCTTGGCCCCAGAGATAGGACACTTCAAGAGTAAACGAAGAAATGGGTAGGTGCAGCCTGCTCAACATCAATCAATAAATTAATGAGTGAATAAATAAACGGCACACACAAACACTGAGAAAGAAACACAGTAACGCCCGGGCTAGACGCACGGTGGACGGACGGCGCTGGATGTCCCTGGTGGGGGCCAAGCCCCGCCCCACGAGCAGGGGAGGGAGGTGCTGGGCCCTGGGGGCTTAAGGCACGAGGGAAGCCGCCGGCCGGCCTCTGTGCAGCCGTGCCACTAGGTCAGAGGCTGGTGGACGACACGGACAGCGTGGGCGAAGAGGGCGGAGGGAAGTTGAGCAGCTCCAGCACCGCCACGCCCACGCTGCTACGCCGCGTGAACATGCAGGACGCGGCCACCCACTTGTTGGTCCTCGGGTTGTACTTCTCGATGGAGTTGAGGCTGGAACTGCCGTCGTTGCCCCCTACGGCGTACAGCCATCCATCCATGGCCACCAGGTCGTGTGTGCTCCTGGGGGCAGGGTGGAAGGGGAGGAGCAGGGGGTGAGGCCTGGGGTGAGGAGGGGGCAGGGCCAGGGTCTGGAGCTGTGGCCACTGGAAAAGCCTGGGGGCACTGCCTAGGGAGGTGTCTTTGGGGCGGGGCCTTGGCTATGGGGGGGCGGGGCCCTGAAAGGGGAGACTCAGGAGGGAGGTGGGGGACAAGCTGTGCAGGGGTAAGGCCCTGTTAGTTGGAGGAACAGAGGGCAATGGTGGTGACAGTTCTGGGGGCCTGTGCACCTTCTGATGTTCATAGGCGCCACACTCTCCCAGGCGCCTGCCTTGGGGCTGTATCTCTCCACAGAGTTGAGGCAGCTGGTTCCATCATTGCCACCAGCCACGTAGAGGGCCCCCTCCAGCACTGCCACGCCTGCCGAGCTGCGCCGGCTCAGCATGGAGGCCACGGGCGTCCAGGAGTTCACCTGAGGTGGAGGGATGGGCTGGGGGCCGACCCAACACCAGCCTCCCTCCCTACACGTGCAGACCTCTACTCCAGGGTGGGGAGTCTGTGAGACAATGTGGACATAGAGGGATGACCCTCTGGGGGATAGGGGTGGCCAGAGTGTTGACCTCAAGCACCTCTGGGGAACAGGGATATGTGACTGGGGAATTTCACACCTGGGGCTCATACTTCTCCACAGTGGCCAGGTGTGATGAGCTGTCATAGCCACCCACGGCATACAGGTTTCCATCTGCAGGGAGTGAACACACTCATGGCGCCCCCGTTGTGTGTGAGAGCCCCTGGGGCTGGGTGCTACACAGTGCAGGCGCCCACCGAGCATGGCCACGCGCACGTATCGCCTCCGTGTGCTCATGGCGGCGATGGATGTCCACGTTCCCGTCAGGGGGTCATAGCGCTCAGCACTGTAGACACCAGGACTGCGGCTGACCTTGAGCAGTGGAGGAAAGGCAGTCCCGGCCCCAGGACCTGCCCTCCCCTGAAGCATGACTAAAATTCCATGCTAGGCAGTCACGGAGGCTGACCCCAGAATCCCACTGGAGCTGGAAGCAGGGCCATGCTGGGTGGACATGGGCCACGGGCTGCCTGGACAATGCTGGGCAAGTGTCCACCTGGGTCCAGCCCCTGCCCTGGGGGAAGGACCCCAGAGAGGAAAGAACATGCCACTGGGCTGGCCAAGGTATTGGGGACCCTGGTGACCTCAGGCAGGGTGCCCCTTGGCTCCCCGCAGGCAGGACCCCTGCAGTCCTGGTGCAGCCACACCTGCTGAGCCAACTCCGAAAGGCCACCCGGCCCTGACCCCGGCCACTACCTGTTGAGGCAAGAGGCCCCATCGTAGCCACCAGCTGCATACAGGAGCCCATGCAGGGCAGCCACACCCAGGCAGCTGCGCCTCGTGCCCATGGACACCTCCGGCTGCCAGGTGTTGGTCACAGGGTCGTAGGACTCTACGGTGGCCAGATCTGAAGTCCCGTCGTAACTAGGGGAGGGTCCACTGCTGGTCAGGGCTGGCCCAGTGGGCACACGCCAAGCCCCTGACCTGAGACCAGCCTCCAGTCTTACCCGCCCACAGCATATAGCCGGTTCCCCACTGCCGCCACGCCCACCCGGGCTCGGCGTGTGGACATGGAGGCCACCACGTGCCAGCGGTCAGTGCGCGTGTCATATGCTTCACAGTCCCCGTGGATGGCGAACAGGCTCCCGCCACCTAGGGATGGGGAGGTGACGGGGCAGGACGAGGGCCCAGGGAGGTAGTTGGCTAGGAGGCTCTATCACATCTCGAGATTGAGGGCCTGGAGGCTCCCAGGGCGAGTGGGGCGGGGACTGGTGAGTGGGTCACACCGTGGGGGACGGAAGAGCAGATGTGGGGTGAGTGCAGGATGGAACTAGCACAGGGTTGGGGAGTAGGGCTTGTGCTGGGCTCATGGGTAGGGACACGGGGCAGGGCTTGGGGGACAGGATGGGACAGGACAGGTGGGCATACCCACAGCAAAGAGCACAGGACCAGCGCCTTCGCAGCGCCGGGGCCGGGTGCGGCTTGTGCCCAGGACGCCCCTCTGCTCGGGCAGCAGGTGGAACTTGAGGGCCTCGATGAGTAGGTCCTTGCAGTCTGGGTGGTGCCGCACCAGGCTCTCAGCGTCCACATGGCCCAGCAGGAAGTCCCGGCTCAGCAGGGGCAGGCGGACACACTTCATCAGCTGGGATGTGGATGCTATAGTCAGGTAGCAGGCCCTGCCCTGAGACCCTCTCAGGTACCCTGGAACCTTCTTGAGACACATGCCTGCATCACCCCTGTGGGGTTTGTGGGCACATAAGAGCCCAGCCACAGCTGGGTCCTCAGCCATTGCGTCCCCTCCTGAGCACTGTGGGCCCCGCCCCCCTGCCCGCCGGGCCTGGCCTCACCCGAGGAACGTGCTGCCTCCGGGCATCCACATCATGCTTGACCCAGCTCAGGACGGCACGGTAGACGTCCTCCTCTGAAGGCACGTTCAGGCTGTCGCTAGAGACCAGTTCCAGCACCTGGGGGTGGGGACCCTCAGACCTGAGATTTGGGGAGGATCTTGGGGCCCACGGAGCCCTGAAAGTGCCTGGGAGGGAGAGTCCAAGGGGCCCAGTGTTCCTATGAGGATGGACCAAGCAGGGTCAGGAGCCACAGGTCCAGTTCCTGAGGGCCAATTCCAGGGTCGTCCTGGGGATGTGGAACCAGTGACTACGGGGGGAGTAGGTGATCAAGTAGGGAGAATGTGATCAAGACAGGAGAGCATCAGGAATCAATGGTAAGTGCTTGGGTGGAGTTAGAAAATGGGGGTGGTTGTGCCCAAGGGACAGTGTTTGGGTTGGAATGTGGGTCAGACACTGGGGATAAAGGTTGAGAGACAAAGGACCAGGTCTTTAGGGTGCAGATGATGGAGCCAGGGACCAAGGCTGGCTCTGGGGTCCAGGAACTAGGTCAGGGTCAGGATCCGGGTCAAGGTCCAGGCTGTTCCCCAGCTACCACGTTACCTGCTTCAGCGGCAACAGCATGAACTCCTCGGTCTTGGCCACGTCCACGAAGTGCTGCAGCACGTACCTGTGTGCCGCCTTGAGCAGATCACCGCAGGAGTGCGTGTCGGCAAAGCCCCGGATGCCCAGGCAGTTGGAAGGGTCCAGCTGGCTCAGCAGGAACTTGCAGCAGGCGTCTCGGACGCCATTCAGCTGCAGGAGGCTGGCGGCTGGGAGCAGAGTCTGTGAGGCAAGGTGGGAGAGAGGGCCGGGGAGCAGGGGCAGAGAAACAGATGTGAGGACTGAAGGAGTGGCCACACTACAGAAGATGCTAGGGGCATGGGGTAAGCGGAGGCACTGGCACCGTGGCAGCACGGGTCGTGAGGCTGAGGCCGCCACACCTGCACGTTGCCTTCTCCCACCACAATTTCCGCTGTGTATGCAAACTGCACCAGCTGGTCCAGGGCCTGAGGGTCGATGTCGTGCAGTGTCACGTGTGTCTGACGGCTCTCACTCATCTCGTCTGGGGGTGGGGGGGCGGTATGGGACAGCAAGTCAGGCTGGGGCCCACGCCAGGAGAGCTGCAGAGCCCCCCAGCACCCGGACCAGATGGGCTGTACTTGCTTGTGAACATGGCGTGGAAGTAGGGGCTGCAGGAGGCTAGCACCACCTTGTGTGCCCGGATCTCCTTGGCAGCTACGTGTAGGACGATGTCACACAGGAGGCCGCGCTGTCGCATGCGGCTCATGGCCACGAAGGCGTCGTGGTAGTGCCGCTTGGAGTTGTGGGACACAGCGTGGCCCTCGCGGCTCAGCAGCTGCATTGTGCCTTCCATGGGGGCTGTGGGCCGGGCCTGCCGGGGCCGGGCACGCTCTGCCTCAGGGCTGCACATGGGCAGTGACCCGTCAGGGTGTACTCTGCACAGAACTGCTCACCCACCCTAGAGACTTTGGTCAGGGCCTGGGCACCCAGGAAGCCACCTTCCCCCAAAGAAGCCCGAACCAAGTTTCCATGAAGGACCCATGCCCCTAGGGACCCCATGTGCTCTCCAGGCGCCACCCACTCTGCTGCCTCGCGGCCAGGAAGCCTCCTCGGAGTCCAGCCAGACTCTGCTCCAACCTGCTTCCCGCTCTAGGTCGGCTCCCATGCCAGACCCCGGTCGTTGAACCTGTACGGCTTCCTCTGCCACGATCCCTGCTCAGGCACATACTTCCCTCCCCCCAGGAGCACCCCCAGCTCCCTAGGCCCTCCTTGGGACTAGGCTTTCTGTCCATTGTTGGCCACCCTTCCCGCGCCCCCGTCGGAGTCCGGTGTCCTCCGCACAGGCTGCGGGAAGTGCACGAAGTGAACTGATGCGTACTGGCCGATGATCCTGAAGCGGACCCCTACATCGACAGGCAATGTAACCTCTTTTGACCCTTAATCCCTCATCCTGCAGACAGGCCGCGCGAGTCTTTGAGCGGCACAGCCGGAATTCAAGGGCGGCGGGTGGGGTCAGACCTCCGGGAGCAGCCACCTCGGGATGCCCTACCCCGCGCCGGCTGTGTGCGCGGATAACGCAGAGGGTCTGGACCCTCCGCGGTCCGACGAACCGGCAGGGCGCCAGGCCGCCCCCTCCCGGCAGCCTGCCAGGGTTGGCGCGCCCCTCCTTCCCTCCTACTCGGCCCTAGCCAGTCACTAACCCTAACCCCTGGCCCACTCACGCTGGAGGCTGCGGCGGCGGCGGCGGCGGCGGCGGAGCCTCCGGCGCGGGCCCGGGGCTGCCGTGCTCCGGACTTTGCGTCCTGCCGGCAGGGCGCTCGCTGCGCGGCTGCATGGGTTCGGCCGCTGGCCCGCCGCCGATCCGCGGAGGACGCACAGACCAGCCGATGCCGGGCGGCTGAAGGGCTGCTCCGCGGTGGCGACCGGCTTGGCGTCCCTCAATCCCGCTGCTTGCCCGCAGCCGCTGTTTCTCGGCGCCGCCCGCCCGGCCTCCCGCGCTCTCCCGCGGTTTCGGGGACGCTGCCTAGCGGGCGAATCCTCTCAATGTTTTGGGGCTCCGTCCGCCTCCACCTCCAGGAAGCCCCCCAGGCCGCGCCCGTCGCCTATATCTGAGAACCCTCCAAGATCTGCCCGCGTCACCTCCTTCAAGCCTTCCCGGCCCCGGAATCTTCTGGGGGCCGAACGGCGCAACGTGATTGCCCAGGCTGCATCTGCTTGCTTCTCTCCAACGCCACGCAGGCCCCTTTGCCTGTCTGGCCTCGACTGGACGCTGGCTGCGGAGTGGGAGAGCGGGTGGGGCGCACGTCCTTAGGGCTGTGAGGTCCTCTGTCTTGGGATCTGGCTGTCCAGGCCCGCGGACCTCTGCCATTAGACGGGTGGAGGGAGGGGTGGACATAGGTTGAGTTCTCCATCGCCTTCCTTCCCTAAGGCAACCTTCCAGCCTCACGGTCTTTGCACCGGCAGGCTGTTTCACGGACCAGGCAGAGGAAAAGTGGCTATCCCTGTCCGGGCGGGCCTGGAGACTTAGGCAGATGTGTTAGTAACTGGAGTCCCAGGAGCGGACTCGCTGGACTGAAGTATCAGGCATCCTCTTTGAGGGAGATTTGGCCAAACTGGCTTCAATAACAATGCTTGAATCTTTCCGCTGTCTGCCTGCTCCCCGCTTCAGTCCCGCCCAGCGCAGGTGCTACGGGACTATCCAATGAAGTGGTGGTTCTCATCCTTCTGATCCTCATAAGTGTTGTTTATCTTTTCGCATCTCCATTTCTGTTTTCGTTTGTTTTCCGATCTGCGGAAAACTAGATTGTTGGCTTTTTATTATTGATTTGGAAAAGCTCTTTGTATAAGAGTCTTCTCTGATGCATGGTTCCCCTCACCCTCATGCATTTTTTTTCCCGCGGTCGATGTATTGACATCCTCACTGGCATGTGTTGACAGAGCTCTGGGAGGCTGTGGGCAGGGCTGGGCGAGGGCGACCCGGGCCCCAATCCCACCTTCCGCCAGGTCGATGTCGTTATTAGTGCCTTTTTTGGAGAAAAAGATTTGTAAGCGGACAGCGGGATTCCGCCCTACGCAGTCCTGCCGGGTCCTGGAGCTCTGCAGTCCGTCCCTCAACAGAAGCGTGAGGGAGCCGTGACAGAACCAGGCCTGCGCCGGAAGCTCGAGTCCCGCTTGCCACCCTGGGAGTAGGGGCGCCGCCCGTCTAAAAATGAGATGTGAACGCGCCCTCCCGCCTAGATGCCGCCACAGCCACCGTTGTAGAACCCTAAAGCCACCTGAAGGGGCGGGGCCAGGGGCGTGGTCGGCCTGCCGGAAGTTCTCCTGGCGCAAGGGCTGCTGGGACCGGAAGTTGGGTGCACGTTGAGGTCCGGCAGTCATGGCAGCGGCGCTGAGCCGCAAGCGGTGAGTTGAGGCTTCTATCCAGCCTCTCGGAGGGTGCTTACGTCCAAAGGGGCTCCCCTTGCGCCTCTCTGTGTCCCTGGGGAGGCCGGACTGGGCACATCGAGCTGGTGGGGAGTCGTTACTCCAACGGCATGGCCCGCAGGCGCCTTGAGGAGCTGACGGTGGATGAGTTTCTGGCCTCGGGCTTTGATTCCGAGTCCGAATCGGAGCCCGAAGGAGCCCCAGAGGCGGAGACGCAGGCGGTGCGCGCGGCAGCCCGGGAGCCGGATGGACCAGGTGGGAGTCCCTTGGCCAGGTGAGTGGGAGCATCCTTCATGGGCTGTGTGTAAGCCGAACCCCCTTAATCTTAATATTCCTGGTCCGCCCTACCAGAAGTGTGCTTACCACTCTTGGCGCCTCATAACTGAGGCCTAGGGACTTCTGACTCCTCCCCAGACCCTTCGGCTTATTTATTCCTCCATCGGTATTTACCGGGCGTCTGTTTTGTGCCAAGTCATCCAGATGATGGGCCAACGTTGGAGGATAGTCTTCTTTTGTGGCCTCGGGGAGCTTACCCGCCCTTGGATAAACGACAGTGTGTAGGGTGGTAGAAGCGAAAAGTGCTGTAGACGAGAAGGAAAAGCAGAAGGGGATAAAAAGATAAAAGAATAGGGATCCTAGCTGGGAGCGTTTAAGGAGGTGTTAATTTAGCAAAACCTGAGGGAGTAAACTGCAGCAGTAGGGGAAGAATGGCAGCAGGAACAGAAAAGGTCCTGCGGTGAGAGTGCTCACTCAGAGGTGAGCACGGCTGTGGCAGAAATGAGGGGGAAAGTAGCAGGAGGTGTATCTGGAGACAAGATGATGGGCGGAGTCTTGTAGACTTTTTACCTGCATTCCAGTACAGCCGGAAGTTATCTCAGGGTTTTGAGTAGTGATGTAATGTCATGTAACTGGTAACAGAATAGGTCCCTTAGGTTGCTGTGCTAAGAGCAGCTGTAAGGGGAAAGGATGGACAAGGAAATTGAGAGATGTTGCTGGCTGGAGAGGAGTCATGAGAATTTTGAAAGTATTGATGGTGAGATCTCATGACAGATTGCATGCTCACTGTGAGAGTCAGAGAGGGTTTACCTTTCACCTAAGTACCTGGAAAGGGGGAGTTTTCAACAACTGAGGTGTTATTGTTCAGTCGCTAATTCTGCCACCCTGTGGACTGTAGCCCACCAGCCTCCTCGGTCCATGAGATTTGCTAGGCAAAAATACTGGAGTGGGTTCTCCAAGAGCGGGGTGTGGGCAGAGCAAGTTTGGAGGAAGCCCAAGTTTAGCGTCATATGTGTTGGGATTGAAACAAGTGCATTGAAACATGTAGAGAGACTGTTGAGTGTATGAGTTTGGGTTTTGGAGGGAGAGAGATCTACTGGAAACTTAGTCTGTGGAAATCCCCCTGCCTTGGTTGTTGGCAGCTGCTATGGAGGGAGCAGACTAAATCTCGTAGATTCTCTGAGAAGGACGGGAAGCCACATTTCCCCCCCACCCAACCCTTCTCCCCTCGGCCTTGGCTGTGGCTGCCAATCAGACTTGAAGACCCCCACCTTCTCAGTCGGCGTAAAGGTGGTGCGTCTGAGCACAAGGACCAGCTCTCTCGGCTGAAGGACAAAGACCCTGAGTTCTACAAGTTCCTGCAGGAGAATGACCAGAGCCTGCTGAACTTTAGCGATTCAGACAGCTCTGAGGATGAAGAGGAGCAGCTCCACTCCCTGCCAAACATGCTAGAAGTGAGGCCCTACTCAAAGTTGGTGGGGGACAGGGACATATTTATGGTCTCTGCATCCCATGCAGCCCGACCCCCTGTGTTTGGCACAGGAAGCAAGTGAAGAGGAGGAGGAGGAGGACGGGGTCCCCAGAGGGCCTGAGGGGAAGAGGAGGGATTCTGTCCCTGTGACCCTCGCCATGGTTGAGAAATGGAAGCAGGCAGCAAAGGTGAGAAGTGGCGGGGTGGGAAGCAGCTGACTCCCCCTTCCCCAAGTCTGCCCTTGCTCCATTTCAGTGATTTGGGGCTGTGCAGGCTCAGGGCTTCATTCTCTCCTTCATTCAGAAACTAGGGCTTCTGCCTGTACCCTTCTTCTCAGTTTTTCTCCAGGGCTTCCTGAAGTCCACTGTGGGGAGGATGTGGTCTCTGTGTCTTTGCTAGTTGGTGGAGGCAGAGCCATTTTGAGGGCCTTGCAGTGGTTTATGCAGGGAAAAGAAAGGACAGAAAGGGAGAACTCCAGATACCACTTGGAGCTGGTCATTGTTTGGATCCGGGACCCTCCACCCCTCCCCTATGGCCCTTCCAGGAGGATTCTGGACTCTTTGTTCCCTACATGTGGCTGAGTAACACTGCTCCCACCTCTGCTCTTGGTCTGAAGACATGGGTGAGGGATGCCTTTCTTTCAAGGCAATTCCTGGAGCTCCAGCTAGCTGCCTTTTGCTTTGCCAAGCACAACTGACCGCACCCCCAATGTCTGGGTCCTTCTGCCCCTTTAGCAGCACCTTACACCAAAGCTGTTCCATGAAGTTGTACAGGCGTTCCGAGCGGCTGTGGCCACCACCCAAGGAGACGAGGAAGGCGCTGAGACCAGCAAATTCCAGGTCACGGACAGTGCTGGTGAGCTGGGGCAAGGGGACCAGGGATACAGGCTCTCTATTTGATCCTCTGTTCTGAGAATGGCATCTCTGGACCCCTCATTGCAGTGTTCAATGCTCTGGTCACCTTTTGCATCAGAGATCTTTTTGGCTGTCTCCAGAAGCTGTTGTTCGGAAAAGCCCCCAAAGACAGCAGCAGGTAAGAGGAAAGAGGACAGCACAGGGATGTGGTCAGGGTCCGGCCCTGTGAACAGCAGTGGTGCTGGGACCTAGTGGCCCCACCTGGCCCAGAAGGATGTTGAGGACAGAGCCAGGCTCTTGGCTGGGCTCTTGGCAGAGGCTGGACACTTGGGGCCTTATGGGCGTAGCTCTGTCCCTCCTCCCTGCCCAGATTCCTCAACAGCTACAGAGTGTGTGCTTGGCTTTGGTCCCCCATCTTCTTGGGTCAGGATTCTCTCTTTTCTTCTTTGGACTAATCAGTCTCACCTACTCTCCTTGGTTTTTGCTCTGTGGCATGTGTGTGTGTCTCTCTCTAAGCAGGGGCCTCATTCATGCAGGTTCCGGGCCTTGACTTCCATATTAGAGGTTGCTTGAGCAGAGAATGCTGTAGAAGGGCTTCAGAGGGGAGAGATGAGTAGCTGACATGGCAAGTTGTGCGTTACACTGGGGCTCAGAGGAGTCTGGAAACCTCCAGGGAGAGGTCTTGCTATGACCGTCTGAATGGGAGGTGGGGGAGGCCAGGATTTGGGGATGGGAATACCTAGGTCTCATGGTGGTGGGGGCTGGACTGATGGGTCAGGAAGGCACGGCCATGTGGAGGTGGCTCTGTCTGAGGGTACCAGGGAAGCTGATAGACTGGTGAAGGTGGAGGGGGCCAGGCAGCGAGTGAGTGGGCAGCACACACGCGGTACAGGTGGTGCTGGGTGTGGGCTCCCACGGGGGCCGCTACCCTGCACAGAGCAGTCTCCATGGAGGATGGCAGGTCCTGGAGGAGGTGGTGCCACCTCCTGGGTTGTGGCTTTAGGTGCCCAGTAGCTGGCATCAGCCAGCAGTCTTTCAGGGGCCACTGTCCTTTATTCTTTCACATGCTTTAGCAGTTAGAATGAACGCCTACATGCCGAGTTCTGAGTGTTGAGGGACGATGCCTTTGAGAAACTTCCAGAAGTATTCACCACTGTTGCTGAAATTAATTTGTAAGTGGCTTGGTCTCTCTAAAGTGTATGGGATCCAGGGAGTTTCCTAGTGGTCTAAGTGGTTAGATTCTGCACTTTCACTGTAATGGCTCAGGTTCAGTTTCTGGTCAGGAGACCAAGACCCTGTAAGCCAGTGGTCCCAACCTTTTTGGCACCAGGGATGGCTTTCATGGAAGACAGTTTTTCCATGGAGTGGGGTGGGAGTATGGTTCAGGCGAGAATTCAAGTGATGGGGAGCACAGATAAAGCTTAGATCATTTGCCCACTGCTTACCTGCTATGAGGCCTGGTTCCTAACAGGCTATGGACCAGTAGTGGTCCATGGCCCAGGGATTGAGGAGCCCTCCCAAAAGCCATGAGGCGTGGCCAACAACGAGACAAAATAGTGGCCCAAAGGAGCCAGCTTGTGGTTCTGGTTTGTGATGCCTGGGTCAGACCTGGGACTGCAGACTGGGTGCATGAGCCATGTGGGAGCTAGAGGCCAGAGGTCCGTCTGGAGATTCTGGGGAAGTGGCTGGCCCCGGCTCAGACAGGGAGGACGTTTAACCCTCTGGCTGTGTGGTGGGGGTTTGAGGCTTGATGGTACCCTGCCTGAAGCATAGCTAGGGGCTACCCTTGAGAGAGTCCTAGTGTGGCTCATGTCTGTCCAGCTGGAGGAGCCCCTGAACGTCATGGGGAAGATGGTCGGGGAGGGGGGTGGTGGGGTGTCTCTCTACAGGGCCCACGTGTCCTTGTGCTTTGGACACTGGCCTCTGCCTCCTAGTGGCCTCCTGAGCTGAGGGGGTGCTGTCTCTCCACAGGGTGCTGCAGCCGTCCAGTAGCCCGCTGTGGGCCAAGCTCCGGCTGGATGTCAAGGCTTACCTGAGCTCCGTCATCCAGGTGCAGTTCTGGGAGGTGGGGCCTACCAGTCACATGGGGGCCTGGCTACTCACACCTGGGCCTCGCTGACCTCTCCTTCCTCCCCAGCTGGTGGCCTGCGTGGCAGAGGCGACAGTGGCAGCAGCCATCCTCCAGCATGTGGGCAGCTCTGTGCCCTATTACCTGACCTTTCCCAAGCAGTGCCGCATGCTGCTAAAGGTGCGCTGGGGCGGGCACTGCTGGCCAGTGTGCAGGCGGCACCTCTGCTGCCCCACGGGGTTCTGTGTGAGCACACTGGGGTAGCAGAGCCCAGTTACTCGAGGGTGGGCTGCCCTGCTGGTGGGTCAGCTTTCTGTCACCCCATGCATATGTGTGGATGACAGGTCCGTTTTCTCTGTTCGGCCTTCAGAAGGGGTGGCGTGCTGTGTTTTTGCTCCTCCTTGATGGAGCTCTATCTTGTGGCTCCCCCGGGCGCTGTGAGAAGGGCTGCCTCTGGTTGGGCTCTGGGGGGGCCAGGACCGGTGATGATAGTTTGCTTCCACAGAGGATGGTGGTCCTGTGGAGCACTGGTGAGGAGACACTGCGGGTGCTGGCCTTTGTGGTCCTCATCAAGGTCTGCCGGCACAAGAAGGATGTCTTCCTGAGCCCTGTCCTCAAGGTAGCGGTGCCCCCAGGTCTTCCCTTGGGGTCTGGGTTGAAAGTCTTGACCTGAGGGCTGGGCAGGCTGCCTTTGTGGTTGGGGCTCTTCACAAGCCAAGGGCACTGTGGCTCCTTGCCTGATTCCATGGTTATTCACGCTGCAGCTCTTTCCTTCCTGGGTCCCAGGCCTCCCAGTGAGACCCTTCCCCTCTGCGCTGCAGACCCTTCTCAGGGCTGCTGGACTCAAGGAGCAGGACCATGATGAGGAGAGGGGTCTGCGGCAGACGTGTCTGGGCTGTGGTTCCTGCTGAGGCCAGCTCTGAGGGAAAGGCCTTGGTGTCTGGAGGGGGCTTAGAGCTGCATGTTGGGAGCACAGGGCACCAGGAGTTCAGAGGTAGCTCTGACTGAGGTGTTTCCGGCAGCAAATGTATATCACATACGTGAGGAACTGCAAGTTCACCTCTCCCAGCACCCTGCCCCTCATCAACTTCATGCAGCGGACCCTGACGGAGCTGCTGGCTCTGGACACCGGCGTGGCCTACCAGCACGCCTTCCTCTACATCCGCCAGCTCGCCATCCACTTGCGCAACGCCATGACAACACGCAGGAAGGTGTGCAGGAGTGGAGCCTGACCCACCGTGGGCCCTGAGCCTCATGGGAGAGACAGCTCAGCCCCTTGGCGGGGCAGGGGCCTTGCTGGTGGGGGCTGTGGAGTAGAGGGGACCCAGGGACTGACCAAGTGGATTTCTCCGGCAGGAGACATACCAGTCAGTGTACAACTGGCAGTTCGTGCACTGCCTCTACCTGTGGTGCCGTGCCCTCAGCACCATCTGCCCCAGTGAAGCTCTGCAGCCCTTGATCTACCCGCTATCCCAGGTTGTCATCGGCTGCATCAAGTGAGTCGGGGATGGGTGAGGCCACCCTGAGGACCAAAGGAGGGAGGAGCCAGGGTTACATAGGTGTCCTGGGGGGTCAGGGCTAGGGTTACACAGGGCCTTCTGAGGACAAGGATACAGGAGGCTGTCCTTTAGGTCAGGATAGGGTCGAGTCACCCAAGGAGGTATCCAGGAAGGCCAGGAGGAGCTAATTTTCCAGGAGGGTCTGGCCAGTGCCCCTGGTGACTAGGGCCTCTAGGGTGTGGTGCTGTGACTTGGCAGCACCTGAGGAAGGTCTGGGGTTAGGCCGTCTGTGGCCTTGTGCCTACATTCCAGAATCCTTGTCAGCTGGGCTTCTGGATGCCTGTGACCTTAGTTGAGGATGCAGCACACACATGTATTTTGGGCTCACGGGACAGAGGAGGTGGTGTGCAGTCTAAAGGGAATTTGGGCTTATTTGCCCAGGTCTCTTGCACAGAGCAGATTTGGTGTGATGTGCCACGGTATGCATATGAATATTCAGTGTTGGTCTCTGGAAGCAGAGACTGGAGGAGCCATGTGTGGCCAGGAGAGGGCATCGCTGACCTCCTGAAGGGAAAAAAGAAAGGTTTTCACCAGAGGCTTCCGCTGCCCCACCATGTCCTGCCTTGAAATGAAATTGAGTTGACAGGCAGGGAGGGCGTGTCCTGGTGTAACGGAGTGAAGAGGCAGGTCCTCACAACTTCGGCAGGGACCTTTTACTCTGCCCTTACTTGTCCGGGGCAGGCGTGGCCACTGGCCCTGCTGGGGAAGAACCCTTTCTGAGATTGGAGCCCAGTGGGTGGGGAGAGGTTGGGGCAGCTGGGCCAGGAGGGTCTGAGGCTTGGCCTTTGTTTACTCCCTCCTTCCCACGTGCCCAGGTTGGTCCCCACGGCCCGCTTTTACCCGCTGCGCATGCACTGCGTGCGCGCCCTGACACTGCTCTCGGAGAGCACGGGCACTTTCATCCCAGTGCTGCCCTTCATCCTCGAGGTGAGCCTGTGCCCGGGTTGTGGGGGGAGATGCCTCCTTTTGCATGTGGCCTGATCACCCCTCACCTTGGTACCACTGTCCTGAGTGCTGGCTCCTCGCCCATAGCACACGGGTATGACATAGCGCGTAGGTGTCGTCAGGGCATTGCTCTGCATGGAGCCTGCCTGTGAGTATTCTGTGCGGTGGGCAAGAGTGGCACCACAGGTGAGGACAGCCGCTCTGCAGGGCCGGCCCGAGAGCACTGGTTTTAGGTCACAGACTTGGGTTGATCCGCGTGTTTGCCAGTATTAGCGGCAGAGCTGGGCTGGAAGCCCCGTTAACTCCAAAGTGTGTTCCTGTGCTTGTCTGTGTGCAGGTGCCTCTGTGTGTACAGGTGTGCACGCAGCTCAGGTCAGGAAAGGCTTCTCTCCAAATGCTAGAGACCAGGACCAGGCTGTGGGGGTGCGGTTGTGGGTGAGGAAATTGCAGTGATGGTGACCCTGGGCTGGAGGGACCCTTCTTTGTCACCAGATGCTGGTTCACAAGGTTTTCTGGCCTGTTTGAGGAGGAGGGCAGCAGCAGTAAATGAGGGTCCTGCCCCGGTCCTGCTCTCTCAGCCAGGGACCTGCTCTGTGGCAGAGGGACTCTGGGGGACCAGAGAGATCTGGAACTTGAGCTGATGGGGGGAAAGGCTGTGTTTGGGGGCTGAAGGGCTGGCACTGCGTCTTGTCCTTGGTTTCAAGAAGGGTCTCTAGGGACCCAGGGTCCCATCGTGTGCAGGGGGGCTGACAGGTCCTTGGGACAGATTTTCCAGCAGGTTGACTTCAACAGGAGGCCGGGGCGCATAAGCTCCAGGCCCATCAACTTCGCTGTGATCCTGAAGCTGTCCAAGGTCAACCTGCAGGAGAAGGCATACCGGGTAAGCCCAGCCTCTGGGAGGGTCTGGGAGTGCCCTGGGCAGGGTCATGGCAGGGTGTCGGAGAGCATTGTGTGTGGGTTTCCTGGAGGCAGATGAGTATGGACCGGAGAAGGCTCACTGCCCTCCAAAGCTGAACTTTTTGGGCCTCCTGGGGTTGGGGGAGCTGGTGAACCTGAGCCCTCATCTGCCCTGACACTGACCACTCTCTCACTACCTCAGGACGGCCTGGTGGAGCAGCTGTACGACCTCACCCTGGAGTACCTGCACAGTCAGGCCCACAGCATCGCGTTCCCTGAGCTGGTGCTGCCTGCTGTCCTGCAGGTGTGTGCCCACTGCGTCCCGCCAGGATGCTTCCATGGGCCCAGATCCCTCAGCAGACCAGACCATCTCCTAACGGGCTAGCTCCCCTCATGGGGGACTGGAGTGGGACTTTGCAGTCCCAGCCACACGGGACGAGTGGCAGAGCCTGGGCAGTTGGCGTCTCTGCTGACACTGCCTGGCAGCTAGATCCCTGGGTGTGGAACCTGAGGAGTGGGCTGGCATGGGTGTACCTCGAGGACCCCAGGACCTGCCAGCACTTCTCCACCCTGCCACAGCCCAGGGTCCAGACCAGCCATGAGGTTGCTTGGAGGTGCTGGGGTTGAGCAGGCTGGACCTGGCCCCCCAGTTCTGGGTTGGGCTAGTCTGAATGCGTGCTTTTCCAGGTGCTCCTGGGCTGGGTGATGCAATAGGAGAGGTTTGGGGTGGGAGGAAGCCTTGGCTGTCCACCTCAGCTTTTCTTCAGGCAATGCTTGGGGGGGTGGGGGGACTCTCCCTCCACAGAGCTCCTTCTAGGCCACTTGGAGGTCTGTCACCCTCAGCCTGGGTCCTTCCCATCTCAGGGAGGCCTGTGCCTGTGGGCCTGGTGGTGAGTGGGGCGGGGCTGCCCGCACAAGTGTGTGTGCACCTGCTGTGTCTGAGTCCCAGGATCGTGGTCTAGAAAAGGGTCAGCAAATGTTCTTGGTAAAAAGTCAGATGGTAAATATTTTAAGCTTTGCAGTCACACGGTTTCTCGAAACTGCTCAACTTTCCCACAGAAAGAAGGACAAAAAAACTCACAGAAATGCATGAACAAATGTGCCAATACAGCTTTATTTACAGAGACAGGCAGTGGGTGGGATGTAGCCTGGAGAGTAGATCCATGCTGTGCCCGCCACTGCCCACCCCTCTGCCTGGCCCCCAGGCTTGGCGCACATTCTCCCATCAGCCCTGCATAGGCCCCCAGGGGTTGGGCTATAGAGGTCACACAGCAACACCCCCCCTGCCATGTGCACCAAGGCTCCCCTGTCACAGGAGTGTCCCCCAGGCCTGAAACACAGGAACCCATGACGCCACCCCACTCCCCACCCCTGCCTGTCTGCGGTCACTGCACACAGGGTACAGAACAGCCTTGTGCCTGGAGCTAGGCTGAGCCTCTTCTTCTGCAGCTGAAATCCTTCCTCCGGGAGTGCAAGGTGGCCAACTACTGCCGTCAGGTACGCCAGCTGCTCGAGAAGGTGCAGGAGAACGCCGAGCACATCCGCAGTGTCCGCCAGAAAGTCTCCTTTGGCGTGTCTGATCAGCGTGCAGTGGTCAGCTGGGGTCCAGAGCCCAGGCCCTGGGGGCACCAGTCAGTGTATGGCTGGTGTGTGGGAGTTTGCCTAGGGTGGGACATGACCCTGGACTTCTGCACAGGATGCCTGGGAGAAGCGAACCCAAGAGGAGGGGACTCCACTTACCAAGTACTACAGCCAGTGGCGAAAGCTGAGGGACCGCGAGATTCAGCTGGAGATTAGTGGCAAAGAACGAGTATGGCGGGGGTTCCGGGATGTGAGCTTGGCTGGGAGGATGTGAGCTGGGGTCGGTGGGTGCTACCCCCAGCTGCTGCTGCTCTGACAGCAGATGGTGGGCAGAGCCAGGTAGAGTCTGGGGGCTTCTCCTGTGACCTCCAGGAGGAAAGGCCCCAGGGCTGTGCTGGGGCAGAGCGTCTGCTGCCCCTTCTCAGGCCTGATGGGCTAGGACTTTTGTGGGGTGAATTCTGGGCTAACCTTGTCATGTGAGCCAGCTGTGGACCAGCAGGGAGGGCCGCGAAGAGCTCTAGCTGTCTTTGGGTCTGGTCCTGAGCAGTGGGTGTGGACGGCGTGATCTGAGGGGATGGCTTTGTGCCAAGTGACATGGCTGTCTGCAGCCCTGCCCTGCTGTCAGTGTGGGCTGCCGTCTCTTCTGGGGTGATGGCTGAAATTGGGGGGAACAGGAAGGTTGGCGCTTCAGTGGCCCTTAGTGGCCTCCTTACTGGCCTGGTGAGGCTGCTGTCCAGGAATCCTGCCCGGTGATGCTGACCGATCGTCCCAAGAGTGGCCGGGCAGGGTCCTTGCTTGGAGGGTAGGCTGGAGGCTAGAGGAGGGGTGCTGGGGGGGCGACAGGGAGCAGGACTGGGTCTGGTAAAGCCGTCAGTGGGAATGTGAGTGGGGCTCTGGCTATGGTGGGTGGGCTACCACCCTCACCTGCAGCTCTTGGTCCCTATCCTTCCAGCTGGAAGATTTGAACTTCCCAGAGGTAAAGCGCCGCAAGGTGGGGGACAGGAAGGATGAGGACAGAGCAGAATTCAAGGACCTGTTCGATCTGGAGAGTGATGATGAGGATGATGCCCCGGACTTCACAAAGAGAGGTTTGGCCTGAGTGAGCTTCAGCTTGTGCTGGGGTCCTGGGAGCAGGTGGGCCTAGCAGGCTTCCCACCTCATCGAACCACAGGAAGGGCGCTTGTCATCACCCCTCCTGCCACGTGGCTGGCTTTGAGGTGGGGGCCCTCCTGGATTTGGAACACAGGCCCCTAAGCCTTGTGTCACGCCCTCCCACCACAACTTTTTGGGAGCGGTTCTGGGTCCTCTCCAGTTGAACAAAGGAGACCTGAGGGAAGGTGTGGTACAAAGTTGGGCCCCTAGCCCCCCTGCTGCTTTAGCAGCCACCTCTGTGCATTTGCTGGTGGGTCCACTCCCATGGGCTCTTGTGCTTGGTTCCCAGGGATGCCTGGGTCCCCAGGAGCATGGCAGAAAGTGGAAGAGGAGGATGACGACAGCAGCAGTAGCAGCGGGGAGGAGGAAGTCAGCAAGTCAGAGGGTAAGTGTTTCCCAGAGGGAGGGCTGCTATGGTTTTTGAGCCCATCTGTCTGGAGCCCAGGGCTGCCTTGGGGGATCTTGTGGGTGGGCAGAGCCATTGGCTCTAAGCTGGGCCCACGCCCCTCCCTGGGGACCCCGGCCCAGCTGCTCCATCCTGGCTGGCTCTGCAACAGCAGCAGCGATAAATTAATTAGTGCTGTGATTAATTAGTGATGAGTAACCTCTGAGGCTGGCTTCTTCCTGATAAAGCAGAATTTATGTAGCTGTGCTCTCTCCCTGCAGATGGAAGCCCAGACACAGAGGCGGGGCTGGACCCCCAGGAGCTGTGGCAGCTGGCCCAGGGGCCAGAGGATGAGCTGCAGGACCTTCAGCTCTCTGAGGAGGACTGAAGGCTGCCCACCTAGAGTCTGGCGGGGGCTGCTGTGCAGGGTTCCCGCCTCCCTAGGCAGTCAGGCGCGCTGCTTCTCCACTGGGGCTGAGCCCGGAGGCCCTGAGGTTAGCGCCTCTGCAGGGTGAAAGGGCAGTAGATGGTGGACAGGCCTTTATTTTTACAACATAAAAGACCAGAAAGTACCAAATGCCGTCCAGTTCCTGGAGCTGTGTCTGTAAGCCACCATGGGGCCTGCTTCCCACCACAGCCCATGGTGGCGGGTGGGAATGCACCTACCCGGTGGGGCGGGCTGACGCAGCCATGCCGTGGGGCCAGTGCCACGTGCCTCTGTGGCTCCTTGGTCTCTGGCTTATTTGCAGCTCCTGGGATGCAGAGTACCGACCCCCAGGGTCTGCACCAGGCTCTGCAGTCACCCCCAGAGTCTGTGGAAACTGAATGTCGTGTTTAAAATTGTTTTTTGCATCCAAACAAAAAGGGGATAAGCTGTGGGCGGAGTGGCCTTTGCCTGGGAGCGGCTGGCACTGAAGGCCTGGGTCTGACACCAGCTCAGCACAGAGACTGGGAGGGGTCCGCAGGCCCTGGGAGCAGAGTCATGGTTCCATTCTCGTGCTTGGGTGAGGTGCGGCTGGCCGGGGGGTGCACCCCCCCATAGGGGGAGGGGGCCAATGCTGGGGACAGGGGCTGCTCCCCCGAGCTGAGCTCCCGCTCGGGAGGCCGCGCCGTTGGTGGCTGTAGCGGCAGAGCCACGGGGAAGCTGGCCATGTAGAAGACGCGGCCCAGGCGTTTGGCCACCTGTGGAGACACGGCCCGATGGGGCCTGTGAGGCTGCTGGCGTGCAGCCACGCAGAGCCTCCGTGCTGCCCCTCGGCCATCTGGAGACCACTGCCCCTTTCAGGTGCTCACCTGGGCCCGGATCTTGAGAGCAGGCCCCAGCTTCAGCCCCATGGTGGTCAGGAGGTGTTCTTCCGTCAGCAGGGGCAGGGTCTCCCCGTCAATCCCCTGTTCTCTGAAGACCTGGGAGGGGGCAGGGGCACGGTATCAGGGCCTGAGTGCTGGGGCTCTGTGTCCTAGGGTGTCCTCCGCTCTCCAGAGAAAGCAGAGCCAAGAGACCCTGGTGGTGCAACTTGGGGAAAATGTCAGAAGAAAGAAAACTGTCCTCTGTTGGGCATGTGCCCATGCTGGAGGCAGAAGCACTGACAAGGGGAGGGAGGAGCATTCACTAGGACCTCCCTCCCCCAGTCTTTGAGAAGTCTGGGGTGGGCAGCACAGCAGGGGAATGGGAGGGCTCAGAACCATCCTGGGCAGGTGCCCCCTCACCGGTGCGTATTCTCCACAGCCAGACAGGCCCCCCACAAAGCTGCAGACGTCATCCACTGTCCACTTGCTGACGTCCTCAGGGGCTGTGGCCTCCTCCCCATCCATGAAGAGGCCCCCCATGGTGCCTGAGTTGGGGAGGATGGTGTTACTAGGACTCTGGCCAGCTCTTTTCTATGACCCCACCCCTGTCTGCTGACCTTTGCTCACCCTAATTATTCAGAAATGTTGGCTTGATGACTGAAAGGAACTTTTCTCCCCATGAAGACCCTCCCTGAGACCCTGGGTGGGACGTAGGGGGATGGGTCTCCTTCCACCCCATGGAAAGATCTGAAGGCTGGGGGGTGGGGGGGGGGGGGGGCGGTGCCCACCTGTGTGGAAGAAGGGGCTGACAGTGTAGGGTAAGCCCAGGGGCAGTGGAGGGGGCAGCATGGACCCTGAGAGAAGACCCTTCCCCTCAGAGCTGGCCCCTCCAGGTGGGGCTTGGCCTGGGTGGGGGGCCTGGCCTCCAGCAGCCACCATCTCGGAGTCCTCGCCGTCTGAGTCCTTGGGGGGTTCATCTTCAGAACCGTCTGGTGCCCAGAGTCCAGCCCCCGTTGTCTCCTTGGACTCATTGGGCCGGCCTGAGGCAGGGCTGGGGCCCCCTTTACGAGGAGCTCGGCGGGCAGGCTCTCGGGGTGGGGTAGGGGGCCCGGGGCCCGGCGGGCCCTGGGGAGGCAGGGCCAGCAGCGGTGCGGAGCTGTGTCTCAGCACCAGCATGGCCCCGCGCCGCTGCAGCTCCTCAGCACCGTCCGGCGGGCGCAGGGCAGCCTCGGGCGCCAGCAGTTGCGGCCGGTGCGAGCTCTCCAGCTCCTTCTGGCGCAAGAGCTCTGCTGACATCTCCAGCCTGGCGGTGGGGACAGCCCGCAGGGGGTCAGGCAGCTCCGCAGAGCCACTTCCGCCCCGTCCCCGCCCCCAGCCAAAGCACATACCGGGCCAGATTCTGCTTCCGCAGGAGCTCCTGCTGCCGGGCGAACATCTCCGCCTGGGCAGGGGGCAGGAAGCCGTAACCTGGGGGGAAGGGGACAGACCACGAGGCCGGGTGGCCGAGTGGTCCAGGGCCAGCGAAGCCCGCCCTGGTCTGTCCTTGGCTTCAACAAGGGCAGGGATGGGTTCGCCGGGAGCACTGATGGACACCGGTTCGGTAATAGACATACCCGATGGCCCCGCACCAACAGCCCCTCCCCGCGCCCAAGGGACAGAATCGCACACCCGCCTACTGCTCACCTGGGGTCTGGCACAGGGCCGAGGGTACCCCCAAAAAGGGGGGCCTGAGGTGGGGGCCCAGAGCGATGTGTGGGGCATTCTGGGGCGACAGCAAGGGGGGCGGTTGCGACAGCTCCCTGTGGGCGGCAGGGCGAAAGCTCCCTGTGGACTGCTGGGCCACGCGCGCCGCAGGCTTGGTCCCCCTCCTTCCCGGAATTGCTGCCCCAGCCCCCGCGGCCCACGCTCTGGCCGCCTCTGCTAATTGCCGGCCCCGCGGGCGGTCGATGTGCGCCCGCCCCGGCTCCGGTCGTCCCTGCCCCCGCTGGCGGCGCCAATTAATCTCGGCGGCGGCGCGGAGGCGCTGGCCCGGCGGGCGGCGGCGACTGTGGCGGTAATTACCGCGCGGGAGCCCCTGGCCCCACGGCCCTGGCCCCCCTTTTACCGCCCCCGCCCTCGCCCAGCCCAGCCAACCTTGTGCAGACCGGGCGCAATTAGCCATGGTCCGGGAGGCGGCGGCTGCCGCGAACACCGCCGGGGTGCAGGGGGGGTCTCCCAGCGGGAGGGGAGGGGAGCAAAGTCTTCCAGCCCCCGCCCCTGCCTGGAGTCTCCCGGCCCCTACAAGCCTGGGGGGCTCTTCCGTGCAGCCAGCAGCTCCAGTGTCTGAGTCGGTGCTGCTGCGGGGTTCTCCCCTTCCTCAGCCCTCCCCCGACCTCGACCTCGGGGCTGCCAGACCTCGTGCTGCTTCCCCTGACCTCCCTGTTGGGGAAGCAAAGCCCTCAGCTGTCTCAGGGGCCCCTGGATTCAGCCCCACAGCTGCTCAACAGAAAGACACCCCACCCAGAGGGGCGGTCATCCCCAGCCTACCCCGAGAATGTTCCCCTGGTCCTCTGCCTGGCTGAGGGGGCATTACGTTGCTGCTGCAGAGCAGGCCGCCAATCTAGGCCCAAGCACAGCGCCAGGTCCACTGAGGACTCTGGCTGTGCGGCTGGGATGGGGAGATGCGGGCTGTGGACTTGACCTGCAGACACCAGCTGATGGGTCTGCCACCTGCAGCTCTCTAGCTCAGAAGCCAGCACAGGAAATGTAGGGGCCTCTCTGAAATGCAGGCACCCTGATACCTCTCTGAGAAGGACGGGGCGCCAGCTGGGCCGGTGGCGTCTCTGTGCTGAGCCAGGCTCTGCTTCCGACGCTGACCTGCCGTGGATGAGGGCAGGTGGACCTCCAGGCCACTGGGGCTCCTCGCAGCTGCTGCCGCCACCTCCTGTCGGACCCTCAGGAGATCTGGGGAGGGTAGGCACCAGCAGTGACCCAGAGGCCAGCCCCCACCAGGCTCTCATGTTCCTCACCCTGTTCAGCACAGGACATTGGCCAAGGACGCAGACTGGGAGCTTATTCTCCCAGATCCTGCTGGTTGGTCACCGGTGCAGAAAGATGAGCAGAAGGCCACAGGGCAGGGCAGACACCAGACATCCCTAGGCAAGGTGCCTGGCTGCACCGACTGGTCTTGGGACGGGGGCCAGGTGAGCATTTATAAGGGATGTGGAGATGTTAGGAACCAAAACGTGGTTGGGATGGAGAAAGGCAAAGGCCCGGACAGGGAAGGCTGGTAGTTCAGGAACCTTGACTTCGACAAGAACTGACACTGCCAAGAGCCAGACTGCAGCGCCCGTGAAGGGAGGAGTCACGCAAAGGCTAGAGTGTGGGGGCAGCGGGGCTGGAGTCCAGGAGCTGGGGCAGGTCTCCAGCCCTCTCCTAGGTAACACCTGGGCTCACTGCGCAGTCTAGGCGCCCTGCTCTCCACCCCCAGCCCTCTGTCCAGCTCGGGCCCCGACTTCAGAGTTCCCCGCCCCCCACGCAGCCCCCCACTGTGCCGGCTCCGCTGCCACCGCCTGTTTATAAATTAATTACCCGAAAAGCGGAGGTGGGTCCTGCCCTGGGCTGGGTGCCAGCCCGCAGAGCCCAGCCGGCGCGGCCGCCCGCATCGATCTCGGCAGGGCCCTGCGCCCCCGCCCGCCCGCGGCCTCGGTTATTTACCGTCGGCTCCCGGCGGGGGCGGCAGGCGGAGGCCTGATTGACAGCCCGGCTCCGCGCCGCTCCTGGCGGCCGGCGCCCCTCCCCCGCACAGCCAGCGGAGCCGGCCCCAGGCAGGGCAGGGAAAGCAATTAAAAAGGAAGATTTTTAAATTATTAACATTTGGTGAATTATTCAGGCTCTCGGTGCCTGACTGCCCTGGGGGACAGTGCCTGTGTAAGGAGAGGAAATCCAGCCCCTTTTCCCAGCAAGTACCCCTCACCCAGCTCCAGCCAAGAAAGGCAAGCTACTCCCCCTGGGCTGGGGTCTGCAAGGTCAGGGTGCAGCTGGACAGGGTGCCAGACGGTGCCCCTGTGGTGGTGGGGGGACTTCCAGGTGCTCCTCCTGAGCACCAGTGAAAGCTGGGCCACCAAACCTGAACTGCTGTCCATCCTGCTTCTGGACAGACATCCATGTGGACGTTCAGGGGGCTGACTGCTGCTCTGCTCCTGGCCCCACCCTCCAGAGAAGGGGTCTGGCACAGACTCTGCCCTGACTGCAGCTGGAGTCAGGAAGGACTACAGTATCCAGACCACACCATTCAGATGGGGGCAGGGGTGGGCGGGGACCCACAAGGACCTGCATGTGCTGGAGAGGGATGGGTCGGCCTGGTGAAACCCCCACCTCCCACTCTCCCTTCAGATCCCCCAAGCAGCTTCCTCCTCTGTGAAATGGCAGTGGGCAGTGGCCATTTGGAGAAGGAAATGGCAACCCACTCCAGTGTTCTTGCCTTGAGAATCCCAGGGATGGGGGAGCCTGGTGGGCTGCCATCTATGGGGTCACACAGAGTCGGACACGACTGAAGCGACTTAGCAGCAGCAGCAGCAGCAGCAGCAGTGGCCATTTGAGGCCCTGCTGGGAGGCCTTTGGGAGACTTATTGGTGAGGGACCACCCTCCCTACCAGACCTACCCAAACAGGCCACTGTATTGGGTGCAGGGAGGAGGAGGTGGGCCTCACTGTCCACCTACAAGGGCTTTCAAGGCTTGAGGAGCCAAAAGACCTGCATCCAATCCCAGCCTTGGTGTCAGCAGCCACTCTTTTCAGGGTGAGCAGAGACCTAACAGGACAGGGCGAGTCCAAAGCACATTGTGGACACTCATGATGCCCTGGGGTGGGGCAGCATACCATGGCTGGGGAGGCCCAGGTGGTAGAGACGCTGAGGGTCCTCAAAGGTGCTGGCCTCACTCAGGGCGGACACCAGCCGGCGGTAATGGTCCTCGGGGGCCATGCTGGGCCCTAGTTCCGGAAGCAACAGAGTCTCTGGGTTGGGCAAACACAGGAGAGGGGGCTTCCCCTTTAGACACTGCTGAGGGAGAGAAGCAGGGGCTCCCCTCTTAGAATCTGCTGCTGGCTGACTATGCCCAGCAGAGGGTCCAGACTGTCCCCCTCCCTCTCCAGTAGCTGTTCCCTCACCCCCCGGGCTAAAGCCCACACCTTGAGGAGACTTGCTTCGGGCCTTCTTCTCCAAAGGGCAGTCACTGCTGATGTGGGGGGAGCGACCCAGCCTCTTGCCCAACAGGTCACCTGGGAGAGGGCAGAGTGAACCCCATCCTGTGTTCAGGCCTTGGAGAGGCCTGGATAGGAACAGCTCCGGCCCACCCCAGTACCGGCCTCAATGCCGGCCCAGCTCCAGCTCAGCCCAGAACCATAGCTCTCATCACTCAGGGGTGCCTATGGGTCCTGGCCAGGTTCAAGGTGCCTCTGACCCTCGCCCAGTCCAGTAGGGTTGGGTCAGAGTGAGGGAATGGGACAGTCCAGACCTGGGCTCTGGACTGCATGTGTGTAGATGTGATGGGAGATGCATGGTTATGGCCTCAGGCAGCAACTCAGGACCCCACAGGCACCATGCTGCTCCCACCTGCCAGACGAGCCTCCTCTGCAGAGTAAGGAGCCCTCCTTCGCACCTTACCAACCTCTCCTCCTGGGGCAGGGGTGACTGACTACCAGCAGTGCAGGGTCCCATGCCAGGGTAGCCCAACCTCCTCCTAGAGGCCACAGGCCCTGGAGGTCAGGTGCATCTGCCCCATCCATTCTTCCTGGGTTCCTCCCTGCCAGGACACACCCGTCATTGCCCCCAGAAAGCCCAAGGACACTACCTGTCCAGCTGGGCTAAGTGCCCAAGGGCACCCCATCACCCACTGTGCACAGCCCCTCATGTGGCCCAGAGCCCGCCCCACCCCTATCCTAAAGTCCTCTTTCCGGTCCCCAGGAGTCAGCCTTTCTCTACCTCAGCCACTGGCACCCTGATGCCAGGCTCCCTCCTGAGCCTAAGGTCTGGGAGGTCTTTGTGGAACAGCTCAGCAATTGTGTCGGCTTCCAATCCAAACCCTGTGCTCCTGGCCCCGCTCCCTCCTCATGAGGCCATCTGGGTGAAGGGGCCACCCCCTCAGTGACCCAGGCGCACCATGACACCTCAGCAAGGGGAGCCTGAGAAACCCTGCGGTCAGCTCCAGAGCCTAATTCCTTTTTCTTATTCCCTTAATCTGTCATTTTTATCAGGCGAGGAAGTGCAGCAGTGGAGTGCCGATCAATCTCCACTTTACAGCTGACAGAATGGTGCTAATGACTTATTGATCTCAGCCACCTCCTGCCACCGGCCTGGGCCCAGTGGCCTAGCCCCAGACCTTGCCCTGAGAGGGACGAGGACGAGGTCCCCACCACCCAGACAAAGGGTCCTACCTTAGTGACCTGGTAGGATGGGTAGGGGTTGCTCAACCAGCATGAAGCCCCTGAGGAAGGCAGAGAGCCTCTGGCCAGCAGTACCGCCAGGGCTGCAGCGTCCAGCTGTGCCAAGCCTGGGAAGGGCTGGGTCCACGTCTGCTGCCTGCACCTGACCCTGCACATACCCCTTGGGGACCCAGAGAATACCCCAGGGCTTCCACTTCCCTCGATCTAGTTATTCTCCACAGTGGGAAGACCCCCTCCCCTTTCTCTTGGTGGGTGATGGCTCGTCTCTGCCTGGCAGAGGTGCTTGGGAGGGGGTGGCAGGCGGGTCCACAGTGAGACCCATGCCTACGGTCCTAGAGAGGTCCTGCCATGGGGGTCCGGGGCTCATCAGTCCCTGATGAGGGCTGCATATACTCACAGACACACATACAGTAAGGAGATGTCTGCAGGGCCCACCGCGAGCCCAGTCCTCCCTGACCCCTCTTGCTCAGGTGAACACAGAGCTGACACGTGCTCCTAGGGAGGAGGAGGTGAGGACAGGCCGAGGCCTCCACCCAGGGGCTGGCAGAAAGACATGGAAGCTGGTGAGGACTAGAGTCCCAAGAAGAGGGCAGGACCTGGATGAAACCCGGACACAGGACACATGGCACTTCACACAGATCACTGTGACCCGTGAAGTGCTCACATGCGGATCCTGTACCTCAGCAGGAAGACATGAGGGCACTTTGACGCACACGTGTCACACGGGTGTAAGTGGAAGCCCAAGCCTTTGGCCAGGCCCGGGGCACACAAGCACTCAGGCCAGGCACCATGAGGAGGTCTCTGCGTGTGCAGGCAGCAGAGGAGCCCTCTGGCTCTGAATATCTCAATCACTGTGGGACTCTGGAGGCTCACTCGATCGATGGGGCAATTAGATTTTTATCAGCTGCCTGCTCAGAGCCTCTAACTCGGCTCCAGAAGCAGCTGCCCTCCACCCCCAACAGAGGACTACCCAGGCACTGGCACACCTGGAGGGCCTGATGGGGGTACTCAGGGGTCCCAGGATGGATCACCCCCTGCCCAGCCTTCCTGAGAGCTGCAGCCACTGCTGGGAAATTCCCGGGCCTGCCCTGGTCCATAGGGCAGAAAGGGACCCCTGCCAGCTCCTCTCAGCATGCAGAGCCCCCTTCAGCCAAAGCTCAGCAAGCTGCCCCCTCCCTCCGAGCTCTTGTTGCCTCCAGGAGCTAGCCCTCCACAGGGACAGAGCCCCGGGCGAGTACCCTCCTGCCCCAGCCCTCTTCTCTCAGGACGTGGACCCTTCTCTCCCGGGGGCCCTGGCTCTGGGGTCGGTGTGTGCAGAGTGCATCCCTGCCCATCCAGGAGCCATGCCCAGGTGTACGCCTCCCTGAGGCCTGCGCTCCCTGACTGTCCTGCCTCTATCTGCCCCCGAGAGCAGGGGGTAGCTGTGGCCTCTGGCCACTCCAAGCCCACCCCAGCAGCAGCCACAGTGGAGCCACCGCCTCCGCCTCCTGTCTGCCCGGCTGGCTGGGATTAACACAATTACCATCACACGGAGCCCCGGGGGACAGCCGGCTTCGCCACCTCCCGCCTCCTCCGCTGGCCTCCCTGGCTGCCCGCCAAGTCTGCTGGGGGTGGCGGCATCCAGAGCCGCTGAGCAGAGACGCAGGGAGGCTGCAAGGCGGCTGTCCTCACGCTGCTCTGCGCAGCCTGGCAGCCCTGCTTCACCCAGCACTGCCCTGGCTCCTTACCTGCGGCTCCCAGGCCTATTTCCACGCTGCCTCTCTGGAATTCACAGCGGCTCTGATGCTCAGGCATAACGAGGTGGCGGCTGCGATGCACACTGGATATGAGGGTGGGAAGGTCACTGTCCTGGCTGCAGCGAAGCAAGACAGGGAAGGTGAGACCCCTCGGGGCTCCTGGCTGAGCCTGAGTGTGAGCATGCATGGCCCAGGGGACATTGAGTGTGACAACATCTCTTGCACACCATTCCTGTGAGCATCTCCGTCTCCTCGTGGGTGCTGGAGTCTCACCCTGACCTATGCAGGCCCCACCTGGGACCACCAGGACCTGCCAAGTGTCTGCTGAACACAGCAGCCTTGTACTCAGCCCCACTGCTGCTCCCAGGGAGGGTCGTCCTGTGGAGTGCAGGGTTGGCCCCGTCTGGACTCTGCTCTCTCCAGAGAGACCGGCCACTGTCCTTGCTTCTTGCTCTGGGGGGCAGCCAGGTCCCACCAGGGCCGGCCCAAGGCTGCCAGAGAGGACACGTGGACCCAGCACTTGCTCCTGTGCATATACTGCTATTGCAACTAAAACTTCCAACCACCCACGGACTCTCAGCTTTTTCAAATCCAGAAACCAAGGTTGAGACCAAACTCTGCAGCCAATGAGCTGTGTGCCCAGGCAGGGCCATACATGGGCGTGCGCGCACACACTCACACGGACCTGCAGACACACACAGACACATGCACACCGAAGTCACCAGTGTGCCTGTGCTCAGGACACTCTGCTCTTCTCAGGGCTCCCCATCAAGAACCTTGGGATAAACAGGAATTTAATTTCATTCTGTCTTTGCTCTTCCTGTTAAATCAGCTCACTGCCTATATCACAGAACCCCAGACAAAAGAGGGAGGGAATGGCCCCCACGGCATTTGCCCTTGGGGTTCTGAGAGCATCTCTGTTAGCACAGAGAAGGGCCCCTGCCACCTCCCAGACGCAGTTGGAGTGGCAGGAAGTCAGGACAGGACAGAAGAGGAGCAGGGAGGGACCCCAGCCCACCCTGCGGCACATCCCTCCCCAGCACCCTCGCTCCCCAGCCCACCTGTAATGGAGCAGCCTCCTGGCTGGGCCACCTCAAGGGGGGCCTCCACCAAGTGACCTGGGAACCAACCTTAAACCTCATTAAATAACCCCCAGGCGCCCCCCCCCCCCGCCCCCGCCGCCCCCGCTCTGGCCGGGGTGGCCGGAGCAGGCTAATCCAGAGCTGGCCCCTAAGCAGATCAGTTTCAGCACCAAAGCCTCCAGGGCTGGGCTCTAGAGCCGCTGGGAGACCCTGATGCAAGCTCTCTCCCCACCCCCAACCCCTCTCCCTGGAGAAGGGAAGCCCCCCCCAACCCCCCTGCCATGCAAACAAGAGGGCAGGTGGGGTGGGAGTAAGTACTTTATGGGATTAATTGGCAGCAATTCTCATCCTCTCTATCATCCTCATCAATGCAGGGGGCAGGGGTGGAAGAGAGAAGTGCTGTCCTCAGCATCAGGGAGGGGTAGGGGTGCCTGGTGCCAGGACTGCTGCTGCCCGAGTTCTCCCTTGAGAGAACCTCCTTTTGGCGCCCCCAGGACTCCTGCAGGAGGTGGACCAGCCCCCAGAGACTTAAGGTGGGATCAGGCCCGTTCATTTGTTTCCCGTGAATCCTCAGCTGAGTGCTTACACAGGGACTGGGGTTCAGCGCTCACCACCGCCGTGGCCAGTAACTCTTTCAGCTGCTCATTCAGACACTCAGGTGGTGCTGCGGCTCCACGGAGGTGATGCCTTGTGGGAATCAAGACAGCCCACACATCAAACCTCCACTTCCTGCCTTGGGGGCTCGCCCCATGAGCTCCAAGACAGCATGGCCTGGCCCCGGAAAACCTGTGTGGACACTCGGTTGTTCACTGAACAAATTATGCCGGGTTTTATGCAAAGAACCACGAAGAGGGCTTCCCTGGTGGCTCAGTGGTAAAGAATCTGCCTCCCAATGCAGGAGACATAGGTTTGATCCTTGGTCTGGAAAGATCCCACGCGCTATGGGCAACGTGTGCCATAACTACTAAGCCTGTGCTCTGGAGCCCAGGAACTGCAACTGCTGAGCCCACACGCGGCAGCTACTGAAGTCTGCACACCCTAGAGCCCATGCTCTGTAGCAGAAGCCACTGCACTGAGAAGCCCGAGCGCTACGACTGGAGAGTAGCCTGTATAACCAAGACCCAGCAGAGCCAGAAATAATTAAATAAAATTATTTTTAAAAAAATGTGTGAACCGTCAGACTCTTTCTCCCCATGAGGAGCCCCTCCAGTGCCTGGTGTACTGTCCAGTCCTTGTCCATCTCCTGGCCAGCTCAGGGGCCTCAGGAAGGCAGGGCCCACATCTCCTGCCTGCTGCCCTGGATGCACGGGGCTTAAGGGGGAGCTCCAACCCGGCAAGTGGTTATGGCAGACTCAGGCAGACAGAGGGATGGGGGTGAATGCATAGATGAGTGGAACTGAGGGACAGACAGACAGATGAAGACTGATGGATGAAGTCAGGCACTACTGGATAGACAGAAAGGATGGAAACAGCAAACAGACAGATGGACAGAGCCTGAAGGACAGACAGCAGCGTGAGACAGAAAGACACATGGACGGGGCCAAAAGAAGCCAGGAAGAGACAAAGGCAGAGCTGAGATGGGGGTATGTGAAGCAGCTGCGCTGTGGGCTTGGTCAGCCCTCCCTGGCCAGACGCCGGGGTGCCACAGCAGGGCGAGGTGGGGGGCAGATCGTCTGTAAGTCCTGTTGGCTAACCCCCCAATCTCCCCTCTGGTAAAATCCAGACAATCATCGCAGCTGTTTTGAGGGTCTACCACACACTGGGACCCGGCCTCTTACTGTGTCTGGACACCCGGGCCCTCTCCCACATCCCACGGCCAGCTGGGGTGATCAGGGGGCAGCAGGCAGGGAAAGAGCAGCCTGGGATTCCCCTACAGGCCTTACTGACAATTTCTCATGTAGCTTCCCAAGTTAAAGGCTCATAAAATGTCATCAACGTTCATGACGGTTCATAAAAATGATCAGTTGAGCGGGCAACTTCAAAATGAGGTGGAAATAAGTTTAAAGACGTTTTCATTGTAATTTGGCTCCAGGACCTAGACATTCTCAGAAGTATAAATAATAACACATCTGGCACAGAGCCAGGCTGTGAGAGGGGCCCGAAGGCACTGGATGCCCACTGCCTGCTCGGCTGGGCCTGTCCTGTGCCTTCCCTGGAAGCCCTGGGCTAAGACTTGATCCCACTGACCAGACACCACAGCCAGGGCTCCACCCTGCCCTTCTGAGATGGGGGACTTGGGTCTCCCCAACACCCCCAACCTCCACATCAGGTCTCCCCATTTTTATCTCCTTACTATGGCTTGAATTTACAGCCCCTCCACGGACTGGAGCAAACCCTCAACCTGCTCGATGGGGCCTACAGCAGGACCTTGTCAAAGCATACACCAACCACTTCTCTGCTCAAGAGCTTTCAGTAGCTCCCCATTGCCTGAAGGAAAATGCCCAACAGGCCCAGTATCGAAGGCCAGTTAAGACAGGCCTGCCAGCTCCCCCTCCTCCCTTCGCACATCCCTTCCCTCATTCCTCCATGTCTCTGTAGACACTCTGTTTCCCTAGTGAGCTCCTGTGTCCTTCAAGACCCCACTCGCACATCACCATTCTCACATTCTGTTAGGTCTCTGGGAGAGTGGGAGGGGGCAGGCACGGCCTTATCTATGGGCAGATGGGCTCACATGAGAGAGGGGGAGCACACTCTGGCTTCAGGGCTGGGCCCAGAACCCATATCTGAGCTGCTGTCACAGCTTAGGCAGAAGTCAACAATAGACCACGGACCAAGGGGAGGAGGAGGGGAGGGAGGCTGCAGGGATTTAGAGTCAGAACCAGAGGACATGGAGCGACAAGGCTCTGTGCTGCCCGTGCACAACACGTAAGGGAAGCCCGGCCCAGGCCCGGCCCTACCTGCAGGACGTCTCTCGGAAGGAGATGTTCACGTCCCAGTGGGTGTGGACTCTGCAAGGAGAGAAGCAGAGGGTCAGTGTGGCCTCCAGGACTCAGCACGTGGACAGCAGAGAATGTACATGGCATGCCCTGTGTCTGCCCTGGAGTGCCAGCCTCAAGGGAACTGGGCTGGCTCAGAACCGCCTCTAGCATCATCTGGTACCAGCTCAACACGTTGGCGGCTGCAGCCAGGACAGACCCACGGGGCAGGTGCCTGCTCCAGGGCTCACCAGACAAGGAATTGGGAAGGACAGAACTGAGGTCCCACATCTCTGCCTCTTGTGTGGAGCCAGCAGAGCCCCCACTTGTGCTAGGGGTGGGGGCCGTGACTTCCTCTGCATGTGCCTTGTGTGACTGAACCCAAATTCCTAGTTGCTAGAGCTGCTCTGGGGTGCTGGGAACCAGGTCGAGGAATGAACCCCATGGCCACCACCACTGGCTCCGGTGGTGGCCCCTGGGTCCCAGCTGCTGCCAAGCCGCCTCCTGAAAGTGACAGTCACACAGCAGAGATAGGAGGGGTCAAGCAAGCAAACAGCTCTGTGCTGTGCCCACCCTCTCACCCACAGCAGTGTCCCTGAGAAGACCCCCGGGCTGAGGGAGGCTGGTGGCAGGCCCACGCGGTGCTTTCCCTCAGCACAAGTGGGAGTGGGGGCTGGGAGGGGGGCTCTCTGGTGTCCAAGAGGGTTAGGGTAGGAGAAATTAGAATATGCTAAAAGACTGAGCAGGAGAAAGGCCTGGAAATTCTGGGGATACATATGCTATGCTGGACAGACGACAATGGATGGACAGATGGATGGAAAAAGAGGTGAGTGGGCAGAGGGAGAGGCTTCTGCCAGGAGGTCAGGAATGGTGGCCCCAAGCCTGGGGGAGAGAGTAAGGAGCCAAGGCAGTGGCCACTCCAAAGAGAGGGAGTGTGAGTGTCAAGGGTGCTCCCATGAGGATCCACGCAGCTCCCTCCTCCCTGCCTGGCTGTGGTGCCATGAGACTTCCTCCAAGAGCCTTTCTCCTTCTTCAACCCAGCAGCTCTGACCCTCCTTGGCCCTTCCTCACACAGGCCACATGGACTCTCCCTGGCCTGCTCTGGCCATGACTATTGGTGGTGCCTGCTCCTCAATGATACCACTGAGTCCTGGCCTGGCACTCGGCCCCAGGTGGGGGCAAGGCAGGTTCACAGTGGTCCTGAGGCATGTCCCTGGGAGTCCAGGCTTTGTTTCACCTGCGGCAGCTGTCAGCGTCCACGGAGAGGATAGAAGCTAAGCTGGGGCCCTGTCCTCAGGGCAAAGGCTCTCACCTCTAGGTCTGACCTAGCCTTCCGCTGCCTGAAGTCCCCACCCCCGCCAGAGCCTGCGTGCCCTCCCTTCCTGGTCCCTTTAGCACCTTCTCTTCATGATATGGACATGCGGCTCGTCCTCCTGCTTCAAGCCCAGCCGCTGCCCACAGGCCGGACCACTCCCGTCGCTGTCGCCATCACTGGCTGAGAAGCTGGGGGTAAGCTCCTTCTTCAGGATCCGGGCAGGGGGCAGGGCGACTGTCCTCTTGTCTGCCAGCCGCCCCCGGTTCTGAACAGGGAGGGAGGAGAGGAAGCTTAAGCCAAACCGTGTTGCTCAGCCTCCTGGGCGCCCCCACCTACAGCAGAGGGGCCTCCAGCCCTCTAGGACACTCACAACTGGCCAGAGGCCAAGACAAGAGCAGGGAGGCAAGTCTTCCTTCACAAACCCATCCAGAGACTGCCTTCCACTCCACCCTGATCGGGGCTCAGGAGTAAGCGTATGGGCACTGCCCTGTCCAGACTCCACACTCGGCCCAGCCCCTCCACAGGTGATCGGCCTGTGTGTGGACGCCTGCTGGGGACCAACCCAGCGTTCCCAGCCCCTAAAGGGCTGCGAGCACCCGCAGGACGCTGTGTGTCCTGACCCCGTGCAGTTACCTCTGCGTGCATGTCTGCCTGGCAATCCCACTCAGACTCTGTGTGAACCCCTACCCATGCCAAGCCCACTTTCAATGCTTAGTGCCAAATGAAGCCCAGCTCAGGGGTGTCTGAAGCCTGGAGTCTGGGGCTGACCCCTTGTAAATTGCAGACCTTTGGCTCACAGGTCATCTGGCAGCCAAGGCCCTTTGTCCTATGCGCCCTGGTGGGACTGATCCCCTCGGTCAGGAACTACGAGATTCAGGGTTTTTCTACGAGGTGCACCTTTCCCCTGCTCCCAGTGTGAGCAGGGAGCAGAGCCTCCACAGAAGGGCCCAGAGCCTGCAAACATGCTGGGCCAGGGCCCTGCATAGCATGGCACCCGCTGGTGTCTGCAGGTCCTGCCACCCCAGGGAAGAAGAGCTCCCGTTTTCTGGTGGGCTGGAGGCTTTTTCTTATTTAATAACTACTGGTTCAGGATGGTGGCAGGGACCTTGGAATTATTTAATTCTCTCTCATCTTTTCAGTGACTGAGGCCTTCTAGGACTCCTCCCTCCTGTGGCCAGGATAATTTTGTCCCCATTATACGCAGGAGCTTGGGGAGGAAGGTATCCAGGGGGGTTTCGCCCCTCCCCACAGAGTGTCCCCCTGGATCTGAAGAGCAGCAGTGTGTGGCCGCCACAGCCCTATCCTCCAGAGAAGAGGTTCTCTTCAGATCCAGACCAGCCTCACCTCCAGACACATGGCCCACCCCAGTCCCAGATTTGGGCAGTGCCCCTGACAGGGTCAGGGAGCCACAGTCTGCCACACCTGCCCTCACAAATCCACCCAAGAGGTGTCCCATGGTCCTCTCTTCAACACACCCAGTGAGAGAGTGGGCAGCACTGGGGAAGGTGGGGTGGAGGGAGCAGTGAAGTTGCGGGTAGGCCTACGAGATGAAACGGGGGGGCCCCATGCTTCTAAGACCCTGGCCTTGGCTCCAAGCTATACCAGTGACAGCAGAGCTTCAGTGAGGCAGGGAGGCAGAGGGGGTGACTAACGGCCCCATGCCTCTTCCGGCCAGGCTCTGGGGGGCAGGGTTTTCAGCAGCTCTGGCCTGTCTGGAGTGTGTTTGGCTGCAAAGCCCCTCAGCTCTGCCCTTCTCTAGCCTGCTGTAGGCCAAGCACCAGGACCTCCTCTCCTGCCTTTCCACTTTAACTAAACTATTCTCTGAAGAAAAAGTTTCCGTGCACTTCCCTTTACTTCTCATCTGTGGGACAAGGATGAGGAGAGGGAAACAGAGCAGTGAGGCTGCCACTTGGGTAAGGCCATACCAGGTACGGTGGCCTGGAATGGCTCTGGTAGTGGGGAGTTAAGGAAGAGGGACCAGGATGAGCAGTCCTGACCTGAACCAAGGCCAGGGACACATCTGCCTCCCACATACACCAGAGACCTCAGCTGCTGACCCTTGCTCAGCACCCAGATTTAAGAATTGGGTGCTAAGCCCCTGTCCCAGCCAAGCACTGGCTCCTCAGTCCTTCCTGTCAAGAAATGTCTTAGAGGGGACTGATGCTGGGCTCAGTCCACCTGCCCACCCCCTCCCGTGGGAGACCTTCAGAAAGGGATGGTGGGAGGGTTCCTCCTGCCTGAGCAGAGACCCCAGACCAGCCTGAAGGGTGTCCTCTCTGGCACCAACTGCTTGAGAAGTGAAAGGGAGTTCGGCTTCCTGCCCCAGGCAGGTGTGGTGGCTTTCAGCAAAGGTAGGCTGCCTGCGCACATGCTCTGTCTGGGGGGCTCTGCATGCAGGCTTGCCTGTGAGTACAATGAGCTCGAGCCAGACAGTGTGTGGGGTGGGCAAGTGGGGAGGCTCAGCTGTGTCCCCTTCCCCTGGCCAACCTGTGTGTCTTTACAGGTTTGTCTGTGGCTTCCTGGCTTGCCCACCCCCACGGCCCACCAGGAATCCAAGACTTCCCCACCCCCGCCCTACCACCAGTCCAAAGTAAACAAGCTGAAGGCTGCCTGCAGGGTCCTTTCAGGCCTTCCTGGCAGAGGGGGCTGCTGAGTGGTGCCAGGAGCCGTGGTCCTCATGCGCTCTCCCCCAGGAGCTCAGACTGTCCCTCTCAAGACAAGATTTTCAGATGGCGCCTCCAGCCACTGCGGCCTGGAGGGCATGGGAGGGGTAAGGCAGTGCTTCAGGGCAGGCACAGGCCCCAGCTCTCCTGCTCACCCCAACCCCCAGGCTAATGAGGGCTCAACAGACTTCTATACTGGGCTGGAGGCCCCATACCAGCTTCTAGCTGCAGTTCTCTTGACACCAAGGCCCACACTGCACCTTCTGTGCCCCAGACCAGGCTGTATCCTCAGACATTCCTGGACATCCCTGGTCTTGTCCCACAGGGCTCCAGCCCTAGGCATCCAGACATGCAGGTCACTCACATCCAAGCCTGTGGCCACCCCAGAAATTCCATCCAGGCTGGCCGACACTGTCACATCCTGTAACAAGTATCCCCTTAGGACCAGCTCCTCTCCCAGGCTGGGCCAACTGACATGGTGAAACTGCGCTCCCCCCACACCCCACACAAGGCAAAGGTGTTACACACCTGTAACAAGGCAAAGTCCCCAGGCCCCGATCAGATGACACTGTCCAGGGAGGAGTCCTTCACACCACGGGCTGTCCCCAGGCCCTCAGGAGAAGCAGCTCCCGGGCTCCCAAAGAGACGCTTTAGGATAGGCAGGACCCTGCTCTGAATCAAGGGGGATGGGGTCTGATGCCCCAGCATACCCACCAAAGCTGTCTCCTCTATTTGCCCCTGAGGACTCCCTCCTGCCCACTGGCAGAGTTGAGGTTAGGACTGATTCTAGAAAACATAGGCCAAGCTCCGCAGCGGACAAACAAGCCCTGAAGCCCCAGGTTTTCTCCCACATCTCACCACCGGGGAGGATATTCGACAGCCGGGACAGTCGCAGATCGGAGGATGCACCTGAAGGATCCCCTTGGACATAAGCGTCTTCAGACTTTTCCCTGTGAGGAGAGTCGAGGCAGGACCGGTAAGGGAGCGGGGCCGGGCACAGGTGGGGCCGGGCACGCGGGCATGCTTCCGGGGCGCTGCCAGAGGCAAGGCCGGGTTCCCTCCCGCCACGAGTATGAACACCCGCCTCCGTCCAACTTCCGAACCCACACCCGGCCTCGCCGCCCACCCCACCCTCGCAGACGTCGCGGGGATCTGCAGAGCTCGGAATTCAAGATCCGGCGAGCGCCCTCCCCTGACGCAGGGCGGTCTCTCCCCACTCCTCCCCAGCCTCCGCGCGCCCCTCCTCCCGCGCTCCACCCTCTCCAAGCAGGTCCCCGGGAATCCGGAGCTGGACCGTGGAGGTCGGGCCCGGCGCAGGTGAGCGGCGCTGTCAGGACCCGGGACTGCGCTTGACCCCGCGGAGCAACGAGCCCCTGAGTCGACGAGCGTGATTGGGTCCCTAACTTTCTAACTATCCCCCACCCCTAGCCTGGCGCTCACCCCTTCTCCCTCCGCATGCCCGCTCTGGCGCCCACACGTCGCGGCCTTGGAGCCAGACTCCTGCGGGAGCCCTAGAGACTGCTCCCAGCTCTGCCGCCACTCTGCTCCGCGCGCGCTCCCGCCCCGACGCGCGCCCCCGCAGCCCCCACCTGCCTGCGCCACCCGTGCACCTTGCCGTTCTCTCTACCAGCGCGAGTCCGCACCCGGCCTCACTTGTGCCCCTCCACTCCCGCCAGAACCCGTGGCTCCTCGACCCCGGAGGGGAGTATCCTGCCGAGTTGGCCTCCCGCCCGCTCTCCCGAGTTCCCGTAAACTTCCCCGGAGCCTGAAGGCCCAGGAATCCCGCAAAGACCTTCCGGGCAGAAAAAGCCGCCCGCTCGTGCGGCCAGCGCTGGGGGGACCACGGAGGCCGAGGGCGCTCAGCCCGGGTCCAACAAGGCGACCGTGCTTGGGGGAAGGGGGTGTCCCTGCGGCGGCCCCAGAGTCGCAGCGCCCTCTCTAGGCAGAACTGGAGTCTCCCAGGTGGCAGACGAGGGGGATCCGGACCCACGGGTCCTCAGGGAGCAGAGGGGAGGGACCGGAGCGGTCCGCGCCCCCACGGCGGCCGCACCTTTGTGGCGGATGCTGCGTTTCCAGTCCTTGGCCGTCTCGCGGCCGCTGACGAACTGGAACTCGTTGGGTGTGAGCCACTCGCCGCGGTGGCGGATGGACGGACCCTTGCTGCCCTGGCAGAGTTTGCGCACGTAGAGCAGCGCGCGGTTGGCGCCGCACTCCACCTCGATGCAGGGCTCGCCGTTGTCCAGCAGCGGCTGGAAATCCGGTGCCGCGGCCGCAGTGGCCGAAAAGCGCTCGAGGGCCAGAGGGTCTCTGGGCAGGTGGAGGTGCGGGGCGGCCTCATGCAGGCTCAGGTAGGCGCGAGGGGCACGGAGCGGCGGGGCCAACAGCGCCTCGTAGCCCGCTGTCGCGGCTGGTAGCGAGGCTGCCGGGGGCAGGGCGGCCGCGGCGGGTAGTGGCGCCAGGTAGCCAGGCAGCGGCGGCAGTGGCAACGCTGCCAGGGTCGGGTGGAAGGTGGCCAGAGCCAGAGCGAGGTCTTCGCGGCCGGGTAGCTCCTTCTTGACCGCCGGCATGGTGGGCCTGTGTTCCTGCAGCCTGGCCCTCCGCCGCCGGCGCAACTTGTTCCGGCCCAGGCTGGAGTTGGGTCTCGAGGGCCGGGGCTCTGGAGCCTCCCGGCTGCACACCCGCCCTCCCCGCTACTGTGCCCCGGCCGGGCCACCTCGGACCGCTGCCCGTCCGGCTGGCAGGGCCTCTGCCGCCCGAGACATGGTGCTGCCGGAGCTCTATCGATCCCTGATCGACCTGCCCAGCGCCGCAGCTCCAGGGCCTTGGGGCTCCACTGGGCGCTGGGCCACCTGCGCCCGCGCCCCCTGGGGCGGCCGGGCGCCCGGCTCGCTGCTGCGCCCGCGGGGCCGAGCCGGGCAGTGAGGAGTTGTGCAGCCTCCGGCCGCGTGCCCCGCCCCGCCCGAGGGTCCCAGGCCCCCGCCCCGCCCCACCGTCCCAGCCGCGCACCCGCGTACTCCAGCGCGCGCCCGCCCGGCGGGGACTTGGGAGACTCGCGCCGCCGCCGCCGCCACAACTTGGCCCATTTAAACGGCCCTGGCGCGGCGGGCGGGCGGCACGGGCTCCAGTAGGGGGTGCGTGACGGCCGACTGGGCTCAGACGGGGGCGACGGGACCTGGCTGCACCTCCTGCCTTATTCCCGGGTGGGCGTTCTCGTTCGGGAGGAAAGGAGACCGGTGGGGGGTGGTAGGGCGGGTGGGAGGTGGTGGTGCGGGGGACGGAGGCCAGCGAGTCGCGGCGCGCACAGCCGACGACACTGCTGAGGGAGTCACTGTTAGGGCGCCCCAGTCAGAATCCCGGAGTCCACGTGGGGCGAGGGCTGGCTCCTTGCGAAAGAGCGTATCCGGGGTCGGAATTGCCGCTTTCCTGGCGAGTGCGTGTGAGCCAGCAGCTCTGGGTAGGTGGTAGGAATCAGTGCGGAGGGCGTGAGTGGTCTCCTCAGCGTCTACAGGGTGTGCGCTGTGGGTTTGTGGTGTGTGGTCGCGGAAAATGTGTTGGGGAAGGTTTGTGGTCTGTGAATAACAACGATACTTCTATCAATAAGTGCCCCCCTTACCATGCACTTCACAAGCCTTAGTTCATCTGATCATCTGAGGTTTTTTTTTTTTTTTTGACACCCAAAGGGTTTTTATTTTACAGACGAGGAAGGGCGAGATACAAAGGGGCCAAGTAACTCCTGGTGTCACACAGTTGTTTCAAATCCAGGCTGTCTGCCTCCACAACAAACAGTATGGGGTAGGCCAAGGAAGTGGGGCTAGAGGCAATCTGGGTGGAGGGTGGGGTGTGTGGGGAGGAGGAGAGGCAGCTGAATGTGGGACTGTGCACTTGAGCATATTTCTGTTACCTGCCACGTGCAAGTCTGAGGACGAGGGACCTCTGCATCCGTGTCCACCTCTTCCTCAAGCCTTGGTCTAGCCCTGGAATGAGGGAGGTTGTCTCCTGGGATCAACCCATACCTCCCTTCAGTTTGGCATGGTGGCCCCGCCGTGGGATAATTGGGAAGAGAAACTGAGAAACTCGGTGGCTTTGATAGTACTTGGTGACACCTTGTATTTCTCGGGTGTGCCATTTTGGACAAGCTAGAAAGTAGCCTCAACTCCCAACTCTGCTCTCAGACCCCTGCCCCTGCCCCTCTGAGATGTACCTGGTGGGGTACCCATATGAGCATCTTCCTGACCAGGCTCTGGGGCAGGAGCTGGGGAGGTGGGGGGGGAGTGAGCTGGATCATAGGAGTGCTTGCACCTTCTGCAAGGGTGGGCTGGGAGTGAGGGAACACTCCATCCCTACTCCCCAAGGGCCTCCTACCAGACGTCAGCACCAGCTGGGCATGTGGCTGACTGCTGGGGACCCCTGTGCTGATGTACACTGCTCTCCTCACTCTCAGCTTAGGTATCAGCCAGCCCCAAGACCAACCTGGGGAGTGAGGTCTGGGCTCAGACCAAGAATGTGTCTGGGAACTTCCACTCCTTTACTTCTTGTATATTTGTCTGTGGGGGTTTAAGGGGTGGGTGGCAAGACAGGTGTGAATGCGAGTGACCCCTCCTTACTTCACCACCCTCAGCCCTATTGCTGTCTTTGTAACCTGGACTCCTGCACATACCTGACTCCAGGAGTGACAGCTAGGGAGCTCCTCCCACACCCAGCCTCTGTGGCCTATGTCTTGTTCTCAGGTGTGATGCTCCGTGTCTAATGGATGCAGGAGGCTGTCCTCACCTGAGCGCCAAGACCCATGGGGAACTGTCATGTTAATCTGCGGTCATAGCTCTATATGGAGAGGCCACATCCAATGAGCCTGTTTGGCTACAGCCCTGACCCAGCTGCCAAAAGACAGCCTCCGCCCAGCTCTTCTAATGTTTGCCTGCACCTGTCCGCTGAGCCTCAGGCCTCTTAACCCCTGACCTTCACACTGTGGTCTGGGGAAGGGAGGCTGAAAGCTCATCTCTAGATCTGAGAAGACACCGGGGAGCTGTCAGGTCCGGCCTCTCCTCTGTCCTGAGTCTGAGCAGGGGTCCTCCCAGAACCACCCTTCACTCATCCCCGGCCTCTTTCGTCACACATGTGCCCACAGTGGTTAGGAGTGGCATGCAGGACCCCCAACTGTGGCTTTCAGGGAGGGGCCCAGCTTTCAAGGTGTGGGGCTGACCTACTGGACCCAGCCTAACCTCCATGCCGCCATCTGGCTCCAGCCTTCGTTGGAGGACCAGGACCCTCCTGAAAACACCGTGACTGGGTCCAAAATTCCCTGTAGGACCCCACTTCTCCTAGGGCCACTCTTGACTCCAAGGAGACATCTTCCAGGGGTCCTCCAGGGTCTTGACTGATCAGGGCAGTTCAACCCCGCCCCCACATATTTCCCCCTGTTCTTGGGAAATAGAGCCTTCAGCCCACGGGGGCTCAGAGTAACTTTCCCCTGGAGGACTAGGTACCCTCACCCTGGCTATCATAGCCTTCTCAAAAGGATCTGCTCCCTTCCTTCCGCCTGTCCACTTGTGTCCGTCTGGCGCCTGAGCCCGCACGTTCCTTTGCACTTCTCAGACTGGAGTCAGGCCAGAGGGACAGAATTCTGGCATTGGGATCACCGCCACCTTGCCCTCAGGCTTGGCGACCCCGCGGAGAGTGAAGGTGGGGTCGGCGGCTGCAGCTCCTCCTCTGGCCCGAGGAGGCCCCGCCCCCGCCCGCCGGCCTCCGCGGCGCCATCGCTTCTCGAGGTTCCCCCGCGCGGGGCCCTCCGCTGCTGCTGCCGCCCGCCGCCGCCGCCGCCGCCGCCAGGGAGGGAGAGGGGGTCATAAATAACCCGCGGGGCGGCGCGGCCGGCGATGCAGACGGTGACCCGAGACGTCCCCAGGGAGCGCGGGGGCGGCCCACAGACCCTGATGCCCCCGACCCAGGCTCTGCCAGCCTTGATCGCCCGGCTGGCGCTGCCCGGCCTGTCCAAAGCTGGCGCTCCCACCTATCCTGGGGTGCCCGCCTTCCTCCCCTCCAGAACACCCCCTCAAAGCCCCCTTTTCATCCATTCCTTCACCAATCAATCACTTATTGAGTACCAGATGTGGTAAAACCCCAGGAAGAAAGACCTAGAGGTGAGGCTGGAAAATACAGAAGAAAGCAGTGGGTCGCTGAGACCACAGGTGCAGGGGCACCTTCATTCAGCCTCCAGTTTTCCTGTGCTCACCCCGAGTACCTTAGTGGGTAGGAGAGCAGGCCCAGACCCGCCCAGACAGGAAGGCATGCCAGGACAGATCACAGGGGCCCCACAGGTGTGGGCACAGCCTCATACATATGCCCACACAAGTACCCACAGCAACCAACAGATCCATGCCTTCTCAAAGGCACACAGACAGCAGCCCACATGCGTGCTCACAGCCGCACGCACACCCAGCAGCTCCCAAAGCTGCTGGCACAGGACAGGTGCAGACATGGATGCTGACATCCTCAGCACAAATATGCACAGACGGTGTGTGTGCTAACTTATATGACAGCCAAGATGGAAGACACCACCAGGACCTATGCACGAAACATACATAGACACACGGGCCTGCAGCAAGAGTGCCAGATGGATACGGTTGTCATGTCCAAGATAGCTTGTCCAGTTAAAGGGTCTGATTTGCAGCACCATTCCATCAGGAAAGGGTAGATGGGAGGTCAGAGGTGAGTGGCTCAGTGGCTCCCTCAGACACCCCTGCAGAAATGGTCAGAACCTTCAGGAAGCATCTGTTCCTGGTTCCAGGTCAGACACAGGAGGGGCCACCCTGCTGGGACATGCCTCGCTGTTGGCCAGCTGTGAACTGGCTGCAGGCCATGCTGTCTGTCTCAGGAAAGTAGGTGTTTCTGAGGCTGGTCTGTCCACTGACCTTTTGTTGTTGTTGTTCAGTTGCTAAGTTGCGTCCAACTCTTTGCAGCCCCATGCACTGCAGCATACCAGGCCTCCCTGTTCCTCACCATCTCCCAGCATTTGCCCAAGTTCATGTCCATTGAATCAGTGTTGCTATCCAAGCCTCTCATCCTCTGCTGCCCTCTTCTTTCACCTTCAATCTTTTCCGACATCAAGGTCTTTTCCAATGAGTCAGCTGTTTGCATCAGGTGGCCAAAGTATTGGAGCTTCAGCCTGAGCATCAGTCCTTCCAATGAGTATTCAGGGTTGATTTCCTTTAGGACTGACTGGTTTGATCTTCTTGCTGTCCAAGAGGCTCTCAAGAGTCTTCTCCAGTACCACATTTTGAAAGCATCAGTTCTTCAGCCTTCAGCCTTCTTTATGGTCCACTGACCTTAACTTAATGCCATTTAAAGAAGTAAAGAGTTAGGGCCTGGTGTCCCGATTTGGGGCGCCCACGAGGTGCCCACTATCGGTTCCATGTGCCATGATATTCACCTGCTGTTTCACACATACTGACATATGCACAGCTTCTTAGACAGATGAAGTGACCCCAGACACAAGGACAGTGACGCACATGTGCTTGACAAGCTACAGAATACACTGGGTGCACTGAAGCCAGCACAGAGGGAGCTGTTGTCTGCTCACATGGGTGGGTGTCTTAGCTGCCACTGACTCTGCATGCCTGGTCCCTCCCCGGGAGTGAAAACACTCACTTACTGGCATCACTGGGGCAGCCTGCTCAGTGCCGTGGCCCTGCCTGGGCGTGAGCTGGGCTGGGAAGGCTGAAGCAGGCAGTGGAGAGAGCAGACCCTGCAGTGTCCTGAGACTCGGGTCCTCCTGGCCAGCCACTGTGTGACATAGCCCCCTCTGCCCTTATCGTCACCTTGGTTTCCCCATCTGAAAATGAGAGAGGGGCTCAACATCTGTGGGGTCCTCTTTGGCTTGGAGCAGACAGGGTGAAATGTGGCTGCAGAGGCCCTGGTCAATACTGTGATGAGCCCTGGCATACCCTCCATGTTTTCTCCATAAATGGTCTCAGA
The DNA here is from genome assembly GCF_003369695.1 of Bos indicus x Bos taurus. NCBI lineage: Eukaryota > Metazoa > Chordata > Mammalia > Artiodactyla > Bovidae > Bos > Bos indicus x Bos taurus. Next base: position 50,883,095 of record NC_040091.1, read on the forward strand.
GTGCAGGAGCTGGAGGCTTCCCCCTGAAAGTGGGGCCAAGCGAAGGGATGGGAGTCCTCCAGGACCCTTAGAGACACCTACTATGCATCCTCAAGGCATCAGTCAAGGACCATGGGGACAGGAAGAGGGGACTTATGGAAAAGGGGGCCAGGTAGGCTCTCTGCCAGGCTGCTGGGTGCAAACTGAAGCAGAGAGGGCATCCAGGCAGGGCCCCTGAAGACCAAGAGAAGCTGGAGCTGAGGCGCTGGTTCAGGGGTAGTAGCAGAAGTCACTGCCTCCAGATCCAGCTCTGTGAGGCTCCCAGATTGTGCAGGGAGACCAGACTGGCCCAGCAGTAACCATTTATATGATGGACTTCCTGCAGAATGTGAGCTTCTGGCAACAGCTCCCCAGACACACTCATGTGTCAGTGTGAGGACTGTCCTTGGGGGCCATCCCCATGTGACCCACTCCCAGTCCAGCTTGGCCTCCTGGCCTAGGACAGCTCCACCCCTGTTCACCTCTTCTCCCAGCACCTGCCCACCCTACTGTCCCAGAAGCTCCTCCTCACCAGAGCGAGAGAAAAAACTCAGGAGGCTGGGACATCCTCCCGCAGGAGTCAGAGTGAGCACGCTTGGTTGTCGGCAGGTGTTGCGCAGAGTGATGGGGGAGGTCAGAGCCCAAGGACAGGTGTGGTCCACTGTTCTGAGGTCCTGGCAAGGTTTGCATCCACTCCTGCATGAAGAAGCAACCATAGACCTTGGAGGAGGTCTCAGAGACAGGCTGTGACTGGCTGAGCCCTCAGTCCCCTGTCTCACTTTCTTTCCACAAAGTGCCTTCTCTGCTACATAGAGGGGTCACCAGCATTTTGTTCTCTGGGACCTTAGAGGACAGAACTCAAGCACAGGGGAAGCAGAGTAGAACCTCAAAGAGAAACAGCCAGAGATACCTGGAAATGGCCTTCACTCTCTCTGTCCTGGGTAATGGGCTCCTCCAACCCCCTGTCACTCCCAGCTGCTCTCCAGGGTGCCCGCCTTATGGCCAGTAAGTGGGGTCAGGGGTACTGAGGAACCTCGCAGAAACCACTGTTGCTTTGGATTCCCATTCATTTTTCTTTCTTTAATGAAACTTGTACCCCAACAGAATTTACAGGGTTTCACTGTGCAGTTGGCTATATATTTTAGGATCTCATTCGCCTGTGCCCTAGTGGGATTGCTGCTCTGCACCTGCCTGCCCCAGGAGGAGGAGTGGGTGGTCTGAGCCTCTCGTACACAGTCTCACCACAGGGTCACCTGGAGAGCCAGCAATCACTTTGTCAGCATAGATTTGTCTGTTAGGGATTTTCAGAAGTAGAGAGCTTAGGTGGACAGTGAGTTTTACTGTTTCTCTCCACAGCTCTGGCCCAGGCTGGTGTTCTAAGGTCATAGGTTTAGCCTGACCCCATCCCAGGGCAAGTCTTGGACTCCCATTGCCAATGAGCCCTTCTCTCCAGGACAGATTGAATCAGTAACATCCTGTGGTGTGCTTTGATGTCTTTGTGGGCGCTCTCTGTGAGCTTCTGCGCTCTCCATGAGCCCATCTTATCTTCTGTGCTGATGTCTAGGGTGTCACAATGGGTGGCCCTGGGGCACACATGCCCCTGGAGTTACGCACAGTGCCCTGCATGTGGACCCAGAGGTGGGTTGGCCGAAGGGCACAGCGTGGTACTGGCTGAGATCCTGAGTAGAGCCCATGTGCCGAGGCCAGACCACACCTACCATAGACGTGGGAGGGCAGCAGCTCCAGGCCTCTGTCCAAGGACACAACCTGACACATTCCTCAGAGCATTTAAGAGTCCCAGCTTGGCCCTGGGGGCTTCCCACCTGCAGACTGGGGACGTGGGAAGACTGCTTGGAGGCCACTGAGAATGGGAGGAGAAGAGGCAGTTGGCAGAGCTGGGGCTTGTATAGGGTATTTTCACCTCTGTGTAGAGGAGTGTAGGCATCTCCAAATATGCCAGGTCAGAGGACCCCAGTCTTTGATGCTCTGTGTACATCAGATGCCAACAGACTCTCCTAGAACAGACACACCACCCTCCTGGATTAACTGGCCTTGTCAAAATCTGAGAGTTTGCCTCATGTCAGCAATTGTGTAACTTTCTATCTGAGATCCAGTTGGTGTGTGTGGGTTCCTGAGTGCCTAAGGCCTCAGAGATGGGACAGGTGATTCAAAATTGGTAAAGAGCAAAGCTATTACTTGGGCTGGGTCATCCCATCTTCCAGCCAGGAACATGGCCCTCAGGAAACTTGTCAGCTTCTGCTCAATGCAATATGCGATCTAGGTTTGTCATAGCTTTCTTCCAAGGAGCAAGCACCTAGACAGCATATTAAAAAGCAGAGACATCACTTTGCCAACTGAGGTCTGTATAGTCAAAGCTATGGCTTTTCCAGTAGTCATGTACAGATGTGAGTGATGGACCATAAAGACAGCTGAGTGCTGAAGAATTGATGGTATCGAACTGTGCTTGAGAGTCCCTTGGACAGCAAGGAGATCAAACCAGTCAATCCTAAAGGAAATCAACCCTGAATGTTCATTAGAAGGACTGATGCTGAAGCTGAAGCCCCAATACTTTGGCCACCTGATTCAACGAGCTGACTCACTAGAAAAGACCCTGATGCTGGGAAAGATTGAGGGCAGGAGAAGGGGGCAACAGAAGATGAGATAGTTGATTAGCATCACTGACTCAATAGACATGAATTTGAGCAAGCTCCAGGAGATGGTGAAGGACAGGGAAGTCTGGCATGCTACAGTCCATGAGGCTCACAAAAAGCGGACATGATTTAGTGACTGAACAACAACTACCTACTCACCTTCAAGACTCACAGCAGCATCCCCTCCTCCAAGAAGCCTCCCAGGATCACCTCCTCTCGTGGTAGGGCCCCAGTGTGCCCCCAGAACACCAGCATACATCTCGTTTCCCAGGTTTCCTGCTGTGCTGCCATGGCCCTGGGCAGACCCGGGTACTCAGAGGTGCTCCAATCAGAGCAAACTCAGAGTGGGTAGGAACACAGTGCTGGTGGCTTGAAAGGGCCAGGTGGAGGTCCTACTGTGCTGATTTGGGTGGCTTCACTGAGTGGTGGTGCTGGCAGGCTGGGCCAGAAGCTGGGATGGAAGTGTTGGGAGCAGAGGGAAAGAGTGCTGGCAGAGACTGAATTCTTGAAGAAGGACTTGTCCTCCAGGGAGGGACAGGCACAGTCAGCAGACATCATCCCCAGTCCTGGGCAGCAGGAGCCCAGGCCCTGTTGGGTGGCCTGAAGATGTCAAGACCTCCCCGTATCCATCTCTGGGGATCCTGGTAGTTAGGTGTCTGCAGCTTCTAACAGCCAGGCCAGGCCGCCATGTCTCTGGAGCTGCGTCCTGGATGTTCTTCTCTGGGTCCCTCCTCCAGCCCTTTGTCCCTCAGGATGCCCAGGCATGTGCAGCTGCCTCCCCCACCCCTGAACCCCACTCTGGCTCTGGCCAAGCTCACAAAGCTCCACCACAGGGGGAGGGGCACACATGGACACATGCCTGGGTGCACATGGGGTCTCCCTATTGACCTTCCCGTGCCTAGCCTGGGGGTCCAGCTGTGGCTGCTCATTCTGATGCTATGGGGATGGGGGTCTAGGGGATGCCATGGTACCCGTGATGGCAAAAAGCAGCATCAGGCCCATCTGAAACAGCACAGGAGGGTTCCAGAGACCTCCCTCCCCCGCCCCACCTCCACTGCCTGCAGCACTGAGGCCAAGACTAATAAAACACCCACCTCACAGGAGACAGCTTTATCTTGTTGATCGGAAGTCTGCCAGCCCAATTTATGATGGAACATAAGATCTCCAAATCTGAATTTATGTGCTGTAGTATAACGAGAGGTCAATGAGATTAAAAGTGGGCTCGTGAGAGGACCATAGGCAGCTCACTGCTCAGTGCCAAAGCAGAAAGCCTCACAGCCCCTGAACCCAAGGGAGGCGAGGGCCCAGTCCAGCAGCAGGACAGGAAGGGGGAGGGCAGGGGAGAGACCAGCCCATGAGGCAGGTGGTGACTGGGGGAGGAGGACCAGGAGGCGGCAGGAGAAGCAGATGGAAAGGGGCATGGGCCTGGGGCCGGAGGAAGCAGAGGCGGCCTGGAGTATCAGGGCCTCCTGTGGGGAGTGAGGGTCTGGGGTGAAGGATAAGCATGGGTAGGGGCGGGTCTCCCTCAGGGACCTGGAAGCCCCTGGTCTGAGGACAGGTAGGAGGGGGCCCTGAGAGGGCTGAAGGACAGAATTCTGACCCTGGCCCAGGACCCATGGTCTGAGGAGGTTTCAGTGGGCACGAGGCAACTCAGATCTTGTAGCTTAGGGCCATTCCCTGCCCCCTCCCCAACCCCCTCTGTCTTCAGTACCCGCTTGGAGTCATGGATGATGGTGAGGGAGGGGTGTGCTCTGGTGGGGACCTGGGCCCCGGCCAGAGTGAGGCTGGCTTTTGAGCTCAGGCTAGAGCCTGACTTCAGAATTTATACAAATAAATGAAATGAAAAGTGCTGGCAGCCCTGATCTGATTACAGAGTCATTCATTCTCTGGTCGTTAATAATTTGTGCAATAAAGGATTGCGGCCGCTCAGTGAGGAGGAGGCTGTGGCCCAGCCTTCCCTCGGCGCCGGGGCCGCGGGAACTGGAAACATAAATTATTAGTTTCTTATCGCTCAGCCCGCCATTGCTCATGCTGCCAGGGGTCTGGCAGGAGCCGGTGGCGGTCCTGCCGCCTGCCTGGGCCTGGCTCTCAGCTGCTGCTGGCTGTGGAGACTCTGGGGGGGGCCCTCATCTTCCCTCCCCCAATCCTTAATGGCAGCACCCTGGAGCCTCAGCCTTGGAGAGTGTGCAGCTGGTGCCAAGGACAGCTCTGGAGCAGGTGGAGCTATGGGGTTTAGCTCTCATGCTCTGGACCTCAGCCTTCCCCCCAGCCCTCTCCATGCAGGCCTCTGCCAGTGAAGCCTCATCACTAGAGGGGTAAAGTTGCATGCTTGGACCCTGGTACTTGCCTAGTTAGTGCAGAGGTCACTCAATACAACAGAGGCCCACGCTCCCCCTCCCCACAACACACCACCCAGGATGAAGGAAAGAAGGAAAGATTGGTGTCTGGGTTCATATCACCTCTTCCAGGTGTGTCTGTGCCTCCCTGGGTGGAACTCAGGGCAGGCACTTGTACGGGGTATGATACCTGCAAGCATGGCACCACTCACTCCCTGCTCATCCTGTCTTCCTGTGTCCAGCACTGGGCTCCTGGTCAGGCAGGTGTGCAGCAAGCAAACAGTCTAGATACGTGGCTGGTGATGATGGAGTTCCCGGTGCTAAGCCATGGCAGGGTTGGGCTAGGTGGGGGTGACCCAGGGCTGTCCCCTGGGCTGTGCATCTCTGCCCCCAGGTGGAGCTGCTTAGGTGCACAGAGGTGAGGGCTGAATGCAGAGGCCGAAGACCCCAGAGTGCTCCAGCCTGAGTGGTGATTAAGGCAATTATGGTGATTACAGAATTATAGAAATGAGCACCTTCAGGCCGGGTTCCCACCCCCCAAGTTGAGGAGGCTGAGGGCAAGGCAAGGTCGGGGAGTTAGGGTGGGGGACTCTGGGCTCCAGCCATCCTGAATGGAGGATGTGGCAGGATCAGACGTGGGCACGGACGTCTCTCTCCTGCTAGCCAATGTCACTGGACCCGAACATTGACATGCCTCCCTCTCCCAGCTTGCTTGCATCCTGGGAACCACGGTTACCTGAAGCCTACCTTGAACCCACCAGGTTGGCAGGACGTGGGGGTCAGGGGTGTGCTCTGCAGAGTGCCCGAGGCCATATGCCCAGGGCACTGCACCCACCACTTACTGGCTGTGTGGCCTTGGAAAGACCTTCACCCTTTCTGCTTCTGAATCTGTAAAAAGGGAGCGTGAATTAAACAAGATTCGAGTGTATGTTTTGAGCATCTACTCTGTGCCAGGCATCCCAGGCCTGTGTGGGGTTGGGTACGTGAGCCTGGTGACCTCCACAGGGTCTGGCTGTGAGCCCACACCCCTTGAAGGGATCTTACTTGTTCAGATTTCAGATTCAAGTTTTTACCCTCCTCCCACAACAGAATGCCCCCCTCCCCTGCCTGCAGCATTCACTGTTGCTCCAGACACATTCATTCTGTCCTCAGGCTTCTTGAACACCTGGATATGGTTGTAGGAAAAGCTTCCATGTCCTCGAACACTCATCCTTTCATCACAGTCATTTCTGGGCTGTATCTTCCTGCCTCCATGCACGTCTGCTGATTTTTGATTGGGTGATCACCACTGTGAGTTTTGTCGGGATCTGAATATTTCATAAATATCCTTGCACTTTGTTCTGAACACCGGGAACTTAGTTGGTAGCATTTTGGTCCCTTTAGGTCTTGCTTTTAAGCTTTGCTGGGAAAACTAGAGCAGCCTTTAGTTCTGGGTCAATTTTGTCCTACTTTATAATGGCAAGACCCACTTGATACTCTGTCTCTTTTTCAGCTTTTCCGGCCTGGCTGTCAGAATGAGCCCACACTTTTCACATCCTCCTTGAGCTCTGGACATGACTTCCTTTGACCCTCTTGGTGGGTCTTTCCTGGCCCCTGGCACGATCCTCACATGCACGGGCTGATCTGTGCTCTGCAGACTCCGGGGCTCCCTCCTCCCCAGGGCTCCATCCTGCAAACTTTTTCTGCCTTGGCTTTCCAGGCCTTCGAGTTCTGTGTCTCCCCTCCGGGGCATCCCTGAAAGTGCCTGGGTCCCCTTCTTGCTCCACAGCTGGATACTCTGGGGGCAGCATACTGAGGGGTCCAAGGACTCACCACAATGGTTCCTGCCTTGGACATCTAATGTCGTGTTTCGAGGGCTGTTGTGTCCTGAATTTTGTCTGGTCTTTGAGTTGTTCTGGCAGGAGGGTAGATCTGGCTGCTCTGTCTTGTCAGAGTGCCTGTCCCATGAGTTCACAAGGTGCCCCACACTGGTGCAGGGCCTGGTATAAGGGAGTCTCTTGGCAGGTGTTTTCTGAGTGTCTGGGTCCCATGGCCTGTACAGCCTGCTGCACAAAAGACCCTCTGCCCCGTCACTTGCCAATTCGTCACAGCCTGGTAAAGGCTGGGACATCCCAGGGCAGGGGCATCAGAGGGGGCTCCATAGTCAAGGGCCTGGAAGCCAAGCTCTCTGCAGCACCTTAGCCTGTCCTCTGTTGGCCACTTCCAGCTCCATGCCTCAGGCCCATCCCTGCTGCCGTGAGTGGCTGGTGGCTTTACTAAGTGGACCAGGAGGACATGGGAGGAGGGAGTTGGCTACAGCATGTTAGCTGTATAAGTGCACCCCATGTCTGGAGCAGCGAGAGCTGGGAGAGAGGCTGAGTCCACTTTGGGGAGAAGCCAGCAGGCCCGGGACCAGGGTTCCACCCGTCAATGGGGAAGACTTCATCACCAGCACCCCAGTGATAGTCACTGGGCGAGGAAATTTAATCTTGGAAAACCCTGGGTTTGTCTTATCTGCAGGTGCCCTCTGTAGACTGTATGAGCAGCAGCCTTGCTATGCACACACACCTGTCACACACAGGACACAGGTAGGGCTGGCAGCACCAGGCTTCGGCTTGGAGTGGCCACAGTCTGAAACATAGGTGGGCTTGGATCTCAGTGTGTCACCTCCCAGGGGCTCTAAGGACAGCGTGCTACTGACATAGGGAGCTTGGGGAGAATTCTCTCAGGCTGGTCCTCTGGCCACTGGAGCACCCTGGAGCATGGTTCCCAGAGGAGGCAGACATCCGACCTGCAGGCAGCCCTGGGCCTTGGCTCCCAGCTCTGCAGATGGATGGGCTGCTCCTGAGCAGCGTGGAAGGTGGTGGACCAGAGTGGAGTGGAAGTGAGGGTGCCATCCATATGAGTTTTGGTCATGAACTGGGCTATGTTTCTTCTGTCTGTGGGGCAGGTTAGACCCAAAAGCTCCAAAGAAGCTTTGGGGTGGTAGGTAAAACTCTGCTGCTGCTGCTGCTGCTGAGTCACTTCAGTCGTGTCCGACTCTGTGCGACCCCATAGACGGCAGCCCACCAGGATGCCCTGTCCCTGGGATTCTCCAGGCAAGAACACTAGAGTGGGTTGCCATTTCCTTCTCCAATGAGTGAAAGTGAAAAGTGAAAGTGAAGTCGCTCAGTCATGTCCGACTCTTAGCGACCCCATGGACTGCAGCCCACCAGGCTCCTCCATCTATGGGATTTTCCAGGCGAGAGTACTGGAGTGGGGTGCCATTGCCTTCTCCGAAAACTCATTGAGTGATAGCTAAAACTCCCAGAGAGAGCCTGGGAAAAGGGCCTAGTTCAAAGTGCCACCCACCTTCCACACAGCCAGCTACAAGTTAGAGCCTCTGGGGATGCTCTCTGGTGGGGGAATGCTGCTTCCACCCACCCCTGTGGACCATGAAAGCCAGTGTGGCTCCTGGGAGACACGATCCTCAAAGGCAGTGGCTTTGGGAAGCTCAGTACCCGAACAGCACAGACACCACAGACTCTGCCCCAGTGTTTCTTCCAGCTCTGGGCTGGCTCTCAGGTGGGACCCTGCCTTGTCCCGCACTTGCTCCCTTGTTAGAGGCTTAGGCCTCCTTGGCTGGGCAGCTCCCCAGGCCCTGCTGTTTCCCTGCTCCCCTCTTGGGTACTGCTGCAGCATTTGACTTGTTATTTCCCGACTCACTAACTCCACAGCCCACTGCCAGAAGTGCGAGCCCACAAGTTATCATTTCTCCCTGAGCTGTTCAACCAGCACTGAGCCTGCCTCTGTGCCACAGTGTTGCACTCCCGGGACAAGGTGGGCGGTTCACATAGCCCTTTCTTCCCTGAGTGGGAATCAGAGAAAAGAAACTCTGACCCTCCTCTTGGAGCAGGCAAAGAACCACATGTCAGAGCCCTGCAGGAGCTGAGGGACCGTGCACATCCCAGAACATCCCCTCCATCTACTCCTACTCATCTTTTGATGCCAGTTCAAATGCCACTTCCTCTATGAAGCCTTCTGGATCTCTCCAGACAGACAAGGACATTGTCACTTGAGCTTGTGAGCACACATCTCTGCATTTCCAGAACTTAGACTCTGACTTGCATAGGAATCCAACATTCCCACCTGAACTGTGAGCCCCAGAGGGATCTCCTCTCCTGGGCCCAGCTGGCAGTCAGGAGGCCTTAGAAATACGTGTCATAGTGACTCAGCATCTCACAAGCATAATCTCAGGTGCCTTTAGGGCAACCTATGACGTAGATGCCCTTTTTACCTCCTTTTACAGGTGACAGCTGGAAGGTGGCAGAATAGCTTTGTGGTCCCATGCTCTGGACCTCTGAGCTTTAATCACACAAACCCTCAGCTGCTCTGGGTCAAGCTTGCTCCAGCTCATCACTTTGATTATTAATTAACTCCTTAGTTACTAGCTTAAGGACTTCTCATGGATTCCTGGGCTAAAAGCAGAGAAAGCAGGGGACCCAGAGGAGCCATTGGCCATCATCTTGCTGTCTGGGACTGGTGCTGAGAGTTGCCTGAGGTCTGGATACCTAAAGGCCTGGAGGCTCCTGTTTGGAGGACCAGGGGCTCATCTGACACCTGGAGCTGCTAGAGGTGCCCTTTCCCGTCATCCTGCCTGTAAGCCCACTAGCTGCTCCTTCCCTCCCTCGGCAGCAGGCTGGGCTCTGACACCAGCCCCTCCTCCTGTCTGCCCTAGCACCCCACTCTGTGGCTTACCCCATTTTTCTGATTCCTCTAGCTGAAACAGGAGGGAAGGGGACAGGGTCTGAGGACATGACATAAACTGATTGGAACCAAATAGGTCCAAGATGGCAGACAAGTCAACTTCCACTAGACCAGGAGCCTCAGTATACACTCACTCTAATATGTCAGCAAGCCAAATGACACACCCACAGGTGCCATGACAGTTCCCAGGCCAACCATAAAGGTCAAAACATGGGCAGTGGCCCAATTTCTGGAAAGCCCCACCCCATTCCCCAAATAGCTGGAATGAAAGTTGTGTCCGACTTTTTGTGACCCCACGTACCATACAGTCCATGGAATTCTCCAGGCTAGAATACTGGAGTGGCTAGCCATTCCCTTCTCCAGGAGATCTTCCCAACCCAGGGATCAAACCCAGGTCTCCGGCATTGCCAGTAGATTCTTTACCAACCCACTCCCCACCCTCCCCCTACCCTGCCCCATCACTCTGCAGGGCTAACAGGCTGGTTCAGAGTTCACAAAATCACATATGCATATCTTCTTACCAACAGTATACTCATTAGCCTATGAAATTATTCAACTCTAAGTGGGCAACAGAGGATGAGATGGTTAGACAGCATCACTGACTCAATGGACATGAATTTGAGAAAATTCCAGGAGATAGTGGAGGACAGAGGAGCCTAGCATGTTGCGGTCCATGGGGTTGCGAAGAGTCAGACACAACCCAGCAATTGAACAGCAGCATAAAAGTTGACAACCCCTATAGTCTGGTGCTGCTCTTGCCTTCTGAGATGGCCCACACTGTCTGTGGAGTGTGTTTCTCTTTAAATAAATCTACTTCTTACCTATCACTTTGTCTCTCCCTGAATTCTTTCTGCAATGAGACATTAAAAACCGGAGCTTCATTAAGTCCTGAGACCCAGTGTATGATCTCAGTTGGAAGACCGTGGGTTCAGGTTCCAACCTGAGTGACACAGTTTCACAGCAGCTTCCACCGGGGATATAGCTTCTCTGCTCTGGGGTCTTATTCAGTACCCACCTGGCTACCATGGCTGTATTCTGAATCCCTACTGCTTTCCCTCCAAGGCTTGGCCTGCACACACCACGCCCCCGGCCCTGCACCATCACTCTGCAGGGTTAACAAGCTGGTTCAGAGCACACAGAATCACATATGCATGCCTTCTTACCAACAGTACAGAACAGGTCACACAAATCCACTACCTTGGCTCTTTCCAGATTGCGTGTTAACACAGAGAAACAATTTATCTGGATTTCCCTCACCCAGGCCCAGAAACCCTGAATGAGACATCCCCACCCCTCCCACCCCTACTCAGTATGGTCTCCTCTGGGCTGATTCCATTTATCACTGGCTGTGGATGAGAAATTTTATCGTGAAACACAGTTCAGGGTGATAGATGAGGGAGCGGGGCAGGTGATCGCCTCACTGCCTCCCTCTCCAAGGAAATTCCTCCCCTTTTACAAAGGCAAGGCAGCCAGGGGGCTGAAGAGGTAGGAGCCACACACAGGGTAGTAGGCTAGGGCAGAGTGGGCAGGGAGTGGAGGAGGCAGAGGACACAGACTAGGCCAGGTCTCCCAGGAAGGGAACCCAGGAAGGAAGGCAACATGATCTCCCCTAACCGTATTCAGGGCTGAGGTTCAGAGGGTCCTACATAGAAGGGAGAGCAGGGGCAAGGTCCAGACCAAAAAAAGGTGGAGAAACTTTTCTCTGAAAACTGCCATAGTCTTTCCCAGGAGCATCAGCTCCATCTTCTATTTGCAATGAAATTCTCTATGAATTATATCTTTTTCAACCGTGCTTATCTCACCAGCATGAGCAAACCAATACTTTTCAAAATGACAACTGAGTCTTTATCAACTCTTGGTGGCTGGTTTAGGGTTTTCTGGAGCCTCTTCCAGGTGTTCCTGTTAGGATTCTAATCTGAACAGCTGCCGGCGGGCCTGGGTAGGGGTGCTGACCTGAGCATCCACCATTAAGATCCCTGGCCACAGTGTGAAACCTTGCCGGGCTCTGTGAGGCTCTCCAGCACCGAGCCCTTTTTTTTCCATCCACCATTTCTCATAGGCAAGACTTTAGCCTCCCTGACCTTCCCTGAGTTCCAAAGGGCAGATTAGAACAGTTGCCTCAGAAACCACCTGAGGCAAGATTAGAAGGACCAGAGAAACTCACCAAGAATCTGCACACCTTAATCTTGTCAGCAGCCCTGCCCTTGGGAAGTATTGTTATAAAGTGAAAGTCACTCAGTCCTTTCCGACTCTTTGCGACCCCATGGACTATACAGTCCGTGGAATTCTCCAGGCCAGAATAAACTCCTTATCAAACCCTCCTGGGTGGGGATGCATAGCTTTTGGAAGCAGGAGCCCACCATGTCTCCCTTTGCCTGGTCTGTGTCTTCTCATGGGAGACCTATCCTAACCTGTGTCCTTTTCTCCTGCACCCAGTACTCTCTCTCTCAGATTCCAGACCCCATCAAGCCCCAGTGTACAGAGAAGCTGAGCTTTAGCATCAAGTGGGGTGCTGTGCAACCGGCTGGAGGGTGCTGGGGAGCAAGTTCACCCCCTCATCTGTTATGCAATATGAGGTCCTGGAGCTTCCAGAACCAGCCCCCTCCCCGCTGCGGGTGCGGTCAGCCAAAGCGATCTACTAAAGAGGGGCTCACCCGCTGGGCTCCACTGGGCCAGCGGCTTGCCCCGCGGACGGACCTCGGGACACCTTCAGCCCTGTAGGGGGAGAGGTGCTGGCTGGCTGGTGGGCACCAGCCCTAGCAGCACGCGTGGGCGGCGCCGGCGGCGACGCTGTCACTGTGGTTGACAAGCCCCTAGAGAGACAGTCCCCGCCGCCCGCCAGCCGCGGGCGGGGGTTGGGGGCCGGCGCGGGAGCGGAGCTGTCCCCAGGCAGCCGGCGGCACGTCCCCCGAGGTCGCCAGCGGCGGCGCGGCGGAGGCGCCAGGCGCGTCCAGGAAGTCTGGGCGGCCATCCGCCCGCAGCTGCCCCCGGGCATGTGCCCCAGCCAATCGCGGCCACGCGCCTGCGGCTCCCCACCCCCCCGCCCGCCCTCCCGCCTCACACCCCTGGGCCCCCAGGCCGCGCGGCTTAACCCTTCTCTTCCCGGCTCTCCGGCCTGGCCTGGCGCGCAGGTACCAGGCGATTCCGCTGGACCCGGGCCTGAGGTCGGCCTGCAGAGCCTGGGTATCCCTGGCTTTGGTTCTGCCGCCCGGGCAGAGGTCCCAGTGGGCCGCTCCGGAGCTGCAGGTCTGGGACCTGCGGCTGGCTCCTTCCGGATCACTGAGGAAACCGCCGTCCCTGCCCCGGCCCCAGAGCCACCAGGTTCTCTGTAGCCACATCGGCTCTCCTGCCCTCCCAACGTCACAGGGATGAAAATGACAATGACTGTGACTACTTTTGTATTATTACTGTGCCAAGTACTGTGCTGTTCAGAGAGGTCCTGAAGCTAACGATTGCTCTGTCGCCTCAGGGTGCAGATGAAACAATGGAGGCCCAGAGAGGCAAGGCCTTGGCCAATGTCACCAGGAAAGACTCCCAGGCTCCTGCCTCCTGTCTCAGGGCTAAGGGCCCCACCAGCCCTGCCTGCACTTTCCCTGCTCCTCCTGCCCCCGTCTTCAGATTTTTTTCCTTTGCAGCTGCTTCTTCCCCAACCCCACAGCCTCACACAGCATCACAACACACAAACCTTTCCTTTCAGCCACACGTTGTCTTGTCCTCGCTTCAGCAAAACTTCTAAAGAACTGTCTGTAGAGGTCTGACAGTATCCTCTGCACTGTACCCTTCACTCTGCAGCTTTCACCCTCACAAGCCAGGAAACGGCTTTGTGAGGCGCTGCCAGGACCCCACCCATACTTCCCTGCAAGCAGGTTCTAAGTGTTGGGTCCCTGCCCACCCATCCACGACCCTTTTTGTCCTACACCTACTGTGGGGCAGCTTTAACAGCTCCATATGATGAACATGCTAAGCAGTTTTTATTGAGCTCCTAAATACTTTGGCCACCTGGTGCAAAGAGCCGACTTATTGAAAAAGACCCTGAGGCTGGGAAAGACTGAAGGCAAAAGAAGAAGGGGGTGGCAGAGATGAGATGATTGGATACCATCACTGACTCAACGGACGTGAGTTTGAGCAAACTCCAGGAGATGGTGAAGGACAGGGAAGCCTGGCGTGCTGCAGTCCATGGGGTTGCAAAGAGTCAGACACAACTTAGCAACTGAACAATAACAGCTGTGTGCAGAGCGCTGCTAGGTGCCAGGAGCTTGTATTCCACTAGGGGTGGGGCAGATAATGAACAAATAAACTAATTAATAAATAGGAAAAACACTAGACAGTCATATGTGGAGGACTGAGAAAGAGTGGTTTTAACAAGCGCAGTGCTTCTGTGCTGGTTTTTGACTGGATGTCTTGACCAGAGAAAAGCTCCTTCAGGTAGAAAGAGGATCCCCAGGAAGTCCTAAGGCAAGACTGAGCTAAGTGGGTGGGTAGTGCAGGGATTCAGGGTGATCTCCACACTGGGGTCTGCATTCTCATTGCTGGTCAGGACGGAGGGTGTTCAAGGCTCCTTAATGCCTGGGAAAGAGAGCTGACCTGGGGGCTTCTTGGTTCCCAATCCTCTGGTGGACTGTGCCAGAGGGGATGTGGCCCACAGGTAGGTGACCGTGGGATTCCTGATGCTCAGGATGAGGGTCATACACAATGATCCCTGGGGGGAGGGGGGGGTGAGAGGACATGTTAGCTCCAAACACTTGCTAAGCACAGAGAATGTGGATTTCAGCAGTTTTAATCAGGTGAGAATCCTGCTCTTTCCTCCTTGATTCTTTGAAGACTAAGGAAATGCATGCAAAACCAAGTCCCTTCTACTCACCACAGTAGCTCACCTTGACCACTCGCACAGGACTGGGCATTCCAATCACTGAAAGGAGACTTTATTTATTTATTTATTTTCAGCCAGTCACCAAATATTTATTAAGCACCTGCAATATGCCAGGTTCTATTCCAGGCACTGGGAGATGCTCCAGAGAACAAAATAAAATGTCCTGAAGGTGGGAGGAGAGGGGACGACAGAGGACGAGATGGCTGGGTGGCATCACCGACGCGATGGACGTGAGTTTCAGTAGGCTCCGGGAGTTGGTGATGGACAGGGAAGCCTGGCATGCTGCAGTCCATGGGGTCACAAAGAGTCAGATACGGCTGAGTGACTGAACTGTCTAACACTCTCACAGCTTACAGTCTAATGGAGGAAATTAGAATGTATCCATCAATTTAATAATTTTTTTGTGTGTATCTACCTATATAAGCATTCTTGTCAGTGCTGGAAATACAGTGATGAGCAAGACAAAGTCCCTACCCTCAGACAATTTCTATGTGAAAAATCTGATGAAGTCTACAAAAAAAGTACTAGGTTAAGTGGAGTTAAGAAGCTTGCAGAAAGAAGAACAATATACAAAATCAATTGTATTTCTTTTGTTTTTGTTATTATTGTTTAGTCACTAAGTCCTGTCTGACTCTTTTGGGACCTCATGAATGTTCCTTTGTCCATGGGATTTCCCAGGCAAGAATACCGGAGTGGGTTGCCATTTCCTTCTCCATGAAATGAAACTTTTAATAATGACCTTAAGGAACAGAAGACTGCGATTACTGGAGAATGACAGAAAAGTCTCGGGGCGTTAGATTTCATGTACTTTGGGGAAAATGAGACTCCACAGAGTGGGGCTCCCCCAGTTGTTTCTGTGGGCCCGGCTTCTTCACATAGAGGCCCTGTAACCTGTGCTCCCCCAGACACGGGGCTAGATGTCGGAGCACAGAAAACTGTGGAGTGAGTGTGTTTAACTGGAGATGGCTGCAGACCCAGGAGGCACTGAGCTGTCTGTCTGCAGATAAAGGGAATAATCTGAGGGGAGATATTGCCTGCAGGCTGTGCCAGAGGGGCTGCTGATCCCCAGAAGTTCCTCCCCATCCCCCCCACCCCCAGAGTGTAGGGTCCCACAGGAAGACGGCTCAGCCCCGCTGTCTTCCTGGCCTCCTTGCATCTTAGGTGAGGAGTGGCGGGGTGAGAGGCTGTGCAGTGGCTGAGCTTTCAGTGCTTTCTGGGGCCTTGCCTCTCCTCGAGCGTGGATGCTGCTCTCGCAGGCAGAAGGACCGTGCTCCAAGTCAGGTAGAGACTCACCCAGGGGATTCCACACAACTGTGCCAAACGAGAAAGGACCTCAGTGACTGTGAAGTGAACCTCCAATCCCGGGTTATGTGTCGCCTGATGTCTGCCCACCCTGACGAATATAAGGCAGCTATAAGTGTCCCCTCTTCCCCCCCTCAAGGTGGACCAAGAAGAGGAGATCCAGGGCAGCTTGAAGGAATGAGAGGAAGCAGGAATGGGGTTAGCGAGGTGGGGGGCCACCAACCCTCAGAAAGGCCTTGGAGAAGCTGGGAAGACAGAGCTGAAGGGGATCCTTGGAGCTGCCACCTGGGCTGGGAGGCTGGGATGAGGCTGGGGACACAGGGCAAGCAGAGATACGCCTGTGAGCTACACTTCCTAGAGGTCTGACCAGAAGTGTCAGAAAGAGGAGCAGAATGGAGGGGAAAGTTAGAGGCATGGAAACTTAATTCCTCCTTCTTCAATTTGGGAGAGACGAGTTGTGGATGTAACTGGTGATGGAAGTAAAGTCCGGTGCTGTAAAGAACAATATTGCATAGAAACCTGGAATGTTAGGTCTGTGAATCAAGGTAAATTGGAAGTGGTCAAACAGGAGATGGCAAGAGTGAACACTGACATTTTAGGAATCAGTGAACTAAAATGGACCTGAATGGGTGAATTTAACTCAGATGACCATTATATCTACTACTGTGGACAAGAATCCCTTAGAAGAAATGAAGTAGCCTTCATAGTCAACAAAAGAGTCCAAAATGCAGTACTTGGGTGCAATCTCAAAAACAACAGAATGATCTCTGTTCGTTTCCAAGGCAAACCATTCAATATCACAGAAATCCAAGACTATGCCCCAACCACTAATGCTGAAGAAGCTGAAGTTGAATGGTCCTATAAAAACTTACAAGACCTTCTAGAACTAACACCAAAAAAAAAAAAAAAAAAAGACGTCCTTTTCATCATAGGGAACTGGAATGCAAAAGTAGGAAGTCAAGAGATACCTGGAGTAATAGATAAGTTTGGCCTTGGGGTACAAAAATGAAGTAAGGCAAAGGCTAACAGAGTTTTGCCAAGAGAATGCACCGATCACAGCAAACACTCTCTTCCAACAACACAAGAGACTCTACACATGGACGTCACCAGATGGTCAACACCAAAATCAGATTAATTATATTCTTTGCAGCCAAAGATGGAGAAGCTCTAAACAGTCAGCAAAAACAAGACCAGGATCTGACTGTGGCTCAGATCATGAACTCATTATTGCATAATTCAGACTTAAAGAAAGTAGGGAAAACCACTAGACCATTCAGATATGACTTAAATCAAATCCCTTACAAATTATACAGTGGAAGTGACAAATAGATTCAAGGGATTAGATCTGATAGAGTGCCTGAAGAACTGCGGATGGAGGTTTGTAACATTGTATAGGAGGCAGTGATCAAAACCATCCCCAAGAAAAAGAAAAACAATACGGCAAAATGGTTGTCTGAGGGGGCCTTACAAATAGCTGAGAAAAGAAGAGAATCAAAAGGCACAGGAGAAAAGAAAAGACATATCCATCTGAATGCAGAGTTCCAAAGAGCAGCAAGGAGAGATAAGAAAGCTTTCCTAAGTGATCAGTGCAAAGAAATAGAGGAAAACAGTAGAATGGGAAAGTCTAGAGATGTCTTGAAGAAAATTAGAGACACCAAGGGAACATTTCATGCAAAAGTGGGCACAATAAAGGACAGAAACATAATGGACCTAACAGAATCAGAAGATATTAAGAAGAGGAGGTAAAAATACACAGAAGAATTATACAAAAAAAAAACCTTAATGAACCAGATAACCACGATGGTGTGTTCAATCACCTAGAGCCAGACATCCTGGAATATGAAGTCAAGCGGGCCTTAGGAAGCATCACTACAAAGAAAGCTAGTGGAGGTGATGGAATTCCAGTTGAACTATTTCAAATCCTAAAAGATATTGCTGGAGTGCAGTTAAAGTTCTGCACTCAATATGCTAGCAAATTTGGAAAACTCAGCAGTGGCCACAGGACTGGAAAAAGTCAGTTTTCATTCCAATCCCAAAGAAAGGTAATGCCAAACAGTTTTCAAACTACCACACAATTGCACTCATCTCACACACTAGCAAAGTAATGCTCAAAATTCTCCAAGATAGTCTTCAACAGTAGGTGAACCGAGAACTCCCAGATGTTCGAGTTGGATTTAGAAAAGTCATAGGAACCAGAAATCAAATTGCCAATATCCATTGGATCATAGAAAAAGCAAAAGAATTCCAGAAAAAATTCTACTTCTGCTTCATTGACTACACTAAAGCCTTTGACTGTGTGGTTCTCAACAAACAGTGGAAAATTCTTAAAAAGATAGGAACACCAGACCACCTTACCTGCATCTTGAGAAATCTGTATGTAGGTCAAGAAGCAACAGTTAGAACCGGACATGGAACAACAAACTGGTTCCAAATTGGGAAAGGCTGATTATTGTCACCCTGCTTATTTAACATATATGTAGAGTACATTATGCGAAATGACAGACTGGATGAAGCACAAGCTGGAATCAAGATTGCTGGGAGAAATATCAATAACCTCAGACATACACATGACACTACCCTTACGGCAGAAAGTGAAGAACTAAAGAGCCTCCTGATGAAGGTGAGGCTAGTCAAAGCTATGGTTTTCCCAGTAGTCATGTATGGATGTGAGAGTTGGACCATAAAGAAGGCTGAGAGCTGAAGAATTGATGCTTTTGAACTGTGGTGTTGGAGAAGACTCTTGAGACTCCCTTGGACTGCAAGGAGATCCAACCAGCCCATCCTAAAGGAGATCAGTCCTGAATATTCATTGGAAGGACTGAGGCTGAAGCTGAAGCTCCAGTCCTTTGGCCACCTGATGGGTAGAACTGACTCATTAGAAAAGATACGATTTGGGAAAGATTGAAGGCAAGAGGAAAAGGGGATGACAGAATGAGATGGTTAGATGGCATCACTGACTTGATGGACATGAGTTTGAGCAAGCTCCAGGATTTGGTGATGGACAGGGAAGCCTGGCGTGCTGCAGTCCAGGGGGTTGCAAAGAGTCGGACATGACTGAAGGACTAAATTGAATTGAGTGTGTTAAAGGCCAAGGGTCTGCTTTAGAGGCTAGGTTTGGAGAGCCAGGAGGAGTTTCCCAAAGGAGCAAAGTCAGCCTTAGGTAGGAGGAGGAACTCCAGGCTCAGTCTGGGGGCAGAACTGCCTGACAGCTGCTGTCTTAGAGGTCAGGTCAAGGCTGGTGAATGAGGAGGAAGAGCAGGACCAAAGGTTGCTGCTAGGTCCCTGGAGTAGGGTTGTAAGTTTCGGAACTGGGCTCAATAGCAAGGTTGATAAAGCAGGAGATGAGAGACATGAAGCTGAAGGAAGGTGGAGCGCCTGGGTGAGGGCAGGTGATGTGGAAAAGAAGGTGCCAGCAGGGCTTGGAGGGGGGCCTGCAAGTGGGGGTGGGTTTGCCCCCAGAGTATCAGACTGTGGGCTGGTGTCCCAGGGGATGGCTGGGCTCCCATTACTCCAGGCACATGAGGCTGGCTTGATTTACTTGTTTATTTTATTGAGACAAAATCCACATAATGTAAAATTAATTATGTTAAGGGGAACAACTTGGTGGCATTTAATGCCTTCACAGTATCGTGCAACCAATATTGTTGTTTAGTTTCAAAACTGCCTCATCACCCCAAAAGGGGACCCCCACCCATTAAGCAGTCATTTGCTGTTACCCTCTGGTTTGATTCCTGGGTTGGGAAGATCCCCTGGAGAAGGGATAGGCTACCCACTCCAGTATTTATGGGCTTCCTTAGTGGCTATTAAAAAGCAGAGACACTACTTTGCCAACAAAGGTCTGTCTAGTCAAGGCTATAGTTTTTCCAGTGGTCATGTATGGATGTGAGAGTTGGACTATAAAGAAAGCTGAGCGCTGAAGAATTGATGCTTTTTAACTGTGGTGTTGGAGAAGACTCTTGAGACTCCCTTGGACTGCAAGGAGATCCAACCAGTCCATCCTAAAGGAGATCAGTCCATCCTGGGTATTCATTGGAAGGTCTGATGTTGAAGTTGAAACTCCAATACTTTGGCCACCTAATGCGAAGAGCTGACTCATTTGAAAAGACCCTGATGCTAGGAAAGATTGAGGGCAGGAGGAGAAGAGGACAACAGAGAATGAGATGGTTGGATGGCATCACCGACTTAATGGACATGAGTTTGGGTGGGCTCCGGGAGTTGGTGATGGACAGGGAGGCCTGGCATGCTGCAGCTCATGGGGTCTCAAAGAGTTGGACACGACGGAGCGACTGAACTGAACTGAACTTAGTGGCTCAGAAAATCTGCCTGCAATGCTGGAGACCTGGGTTCATCCCTGGGTTGGGAAGATCCCCTGGAGGAGGCATGGCAACCCACTCCAGTATTCTTGCCTGGAGAATCTCCATGGACCAAGGAGCCTGGTGGGCTACAGTCCATAGGGTTGCAAAGAGTTGGACACGACTGAGGGACTAAGCACACACACATTCCTTCACCCCTGGTAACCACTCATCTGCTTTCATCTCCATGAATTTGCCTTTTCTGGACATCTCATAAATGAACTTGTACAATAAGTGACCTTTTGTGACTGATTGCTTTCATGGAACATAATGTTTTCAAGATTCATCTATGTTGTAGCCTATGTCAGCACTTCATTTCTTTTATGGCTGAATAATATTCCATTCTGTGGATATGCCACAATTTTTTAATCCATTCATTGGCAGGTAGGCATTTAGGTTGTTCCTACTTTTTGGCTGCTGCAAAGCATGAGCTTTCAGGGGCTAGATTTTGCTTGATTGTGTATTTTCAGTTCTCTTGGGCACATATTGAGGAGTGGAATGGCAATTCTATGTTTAACTTTTTGAGGAATGACTGAATTTTTCCTCAGTGGCTGCCCCACTATACATTCTCTCTCTCTCTCTCTTTTTTTTGCAGTACTGGGCCTTCATTGCAATGTGAGGGCTTCTCTAGTTTTGGCATGGGTTTAATTGCCCCACAGCATGAGGGATCTTGGTTTCCTGACCAGGGATCAAACCCATGTCCCTTGCATTGGAAGGCAGGTGGATTCTCAACCGCTGGACCACCAGGGAAGCCTCCCCATGTACCTGTCATTCTCACCAGCAGTGTACAAGGGTTCCATCTTCCATACATCCTCACCAACACTTGCTTTTTTTCCATCGAAAAGATTATAGCTATTCTAATGGATGTGGAGTGGTACCTGGCTTGCTTGCTTTATGTATTTGTTTTCTCAGTTGAAGAGAGGTTTCAGAAGGCAGAACTGTACCAGTGGAGTTGGGGAGTGAGAGAGTCCAGCTGCCCAGCGATCGGCTTGGAGCTGCCTTGTTGCCTCTGCTGGTCCCAAGGGTCCCGCAAGGAGGCATCCTTACCTCTGTCGTCACAGAACAGCTCAGAGAGGCTGGGTGACTTGCTCACGCACACACAGTTTCTCACTTGGGAAAGAGTCTGCTGATTCCAAGGCCCCCTTCTCTCCTATTCATTCTTTGCTGTCCCTACCTGGATCTTGGGAAGTAAGCTGGCCACCAGATGAGCTAAAAAGGCCACAAACCTGCACGCTGGGCATCGAAGTCCCACATGTGGTCACATAGAAGTGGAGACTTGGGCAGAGGTCAGAATCAAATTCCTGTAAGCAGAGTTTCCCAAACATCAGCCTCTTTAACGTACTTTGGGTTCAGAATAAGACCAGAACTTTGGGAGCCTGGACATCGCTGTGATCTCTCTCCCTTTGTGCTTTTGTTATTGTTCAGTCGCTAAGTCACGTCCAACTCTGTGAAACTCCACAGGACTGTCATCAGTACAGTTCAGTCGCTCAGTCGTGTCCCATGGACGGCAGTACCCCAGGCTTCCCTGTCCATCACCAACTCTCCAAGCTTGCTTAAACTCATGTCCATCGAGCTGGTGATGCCATTCAATCACCTCATCCTCTGTTGTCCCCTTCTCCTCCTGCCTTCAATCTTTCCCAGAATCAGGGTTTTTTCCAAAAGAGTCAGCTCTTCCCATCAGGTGGCCAAAGGATTGGATCTTCAGCTTCAGTCTCAGTCCTTCCAATGAATATTCAGGACTGATTTCCTTCAGGATTGACTGGTTTGATCTCTTTGCAGTCCAAGGGACTCTGCAGAGTGTTCTCCAACACCACAGTTCAAAACCATCAATGCTTCCGCACTCAGCTTTCCTTATGGTCCAACTCGCACAGTTGGACCTTATGGTCAACCTTTCATCGGGGTTGGGCTTCCCTGGTGGCTCAGAGGGGAAAGGGTCTCCCCGCGATGCGGGAAATCAGGGTTTGATTCCTTGGTCTGGAAGATCCCCTGGAGAAGGAAATGGCAACGCAATACAGTACTCTTTCCTGGAACATTCCATGGACAGAGGAGTCTGGTAGGCTACGCTACAGTCCATGGGTCATGGGTCGCAAAGAGTCGGACACGACTGACCGACTTCACTTTCTTTCTTTTTTCTTTTTTCATCAGGGTTGCTCCAGATCTGGGGAAAATAAGCGTGATTTCAAGGAGGCAGCGCCCCCTGGTGGCCGCACTGGGAGCCTACGCGGAGGACCCCGGCTCTCCCTGGGAAATCCTGTGGGAGGTGCCTTCTGAGTGCAGATAGGAAACAGAGACTCGGCCCGCTGCAGCATTAATCAGACGCATAGGGTCGCAAAGAGTCAGGCACGACTGAGCGGCTAACACCTCCACGCATCTGAGGACAGGATAGGGGTGCGAGGAGGGTGGGAGGTAGCAGCACCTCAGTCATCTAGCTTAGGTGGGAGGGAAGCCCAATGGGCAGGCAGGAACATGGATCTAGCACCCTGTGCCCAGCAGCCCTGTTTCTTGGGGATTTCTTAAGAGTGTGAGCAGAAGGAGGGGCCTTGATGTGGGCACATCTCCTGATCACAAAGAGGGTGATTGGAGCCGGTATCAGGTGGTCCTGAAGCCTCACCAGACTCCTGGGAGCCAGGGTCTCTTTGGACCTCAAGGATTTGAGGGTGAGATGGGTCCTCCGCCTGCATCTTCTCCAATCCCTGCCTCTGAAGAGGAGAAATCTGGGTTCAGAGAGGCATGACCTAGTGCCATCTCACCCTCGGGCTGCTCTTCCCAGCATTTCTCGAGGCATCAGTTCAGTTCAGTTCAGTCGCTCAATTGTGTCTGACTCTTTGCAGCCCCCATGAATTGCAGCACCGCAGGCCTCCCTGTCCATCGCCAACTCCCGGAGTTGACTCAAACTCATGTCCATCGAGTCGGTGATGCCAACCAGCCATTTCATCCTCTGTCATCCCCTTCTCCTCCTGCTCCTAATCCCTCCTAGCACCAGGGTCTTTTCCAATGAGTCAGCTCTTCGCATGAGGTGGCCAAACTATTGGAGTTTCAGCTTTAGCATCAGCCCTTCCAATGGACACCCAGGACCGATCTCCTTTAGAATGGACTGGTTGGATCTCCTTGCAGTCCAAGGGACTTTCAAGAGTCTTCTCTAACACCACAGTTCAAAAGCATCAATTCTTTGGCGATCACCGTTCTTCACAGTCCAACTCTCACATCCATACATGACCACAGGAAAAACTATAGCTAGCCTTGACTAGACAGACCTTTGTTGGCAAAGTAATGTCTCTGCTTTTGAATATGCTATCTAGGTTGGTCACAACTTTTCTTCCAAGGAGCAAGCGTCTTTTAATTTCATGGCTGCAGTCACCATCTGCAGTGATTTTGGAGCCCAAAAAAATAAAGTCTGACACTGTTTCCACTGTTTCCCCATCTATTTCCCATGAAGTGATGGGACCAGATGCCATGATCTTAGTTTTCAGAATGTTGAGCTTTAAGCCAACTTTTTCACTCTCCTCTTTCACTTTCATCAAGAGGCTCTTTAGTTCCTCTTCACTTTCTGCCATAAGGGTGGTGTCATCTGCATCTCTGAGGTTATTGATATTTCTCCTGGCAATCTTGATTCCAGCTTGTGCTTCTTCCAGCCCAGCATTTCTCGTGATGTACTCTGTATATAAGTTAAATAAGCAGGGTGACAATATAGTCTTGACATACTCCTTTTCCTATTTGGAACCAATCTGTTGTTCCATGTCCAGTTCTAACTGTTGCTTCCTGACCTGCATATAGGTTTCTCAAGAGGCAGGTCAGGTGGTATGGTATTCCCATCTCTTTCAGAATTTTCCACAGTTTATTGTGATCCACGCCTTGATTCAAATCATAACAGGCAAGGCCAGATACAGGGCCGAGGATTACAGTGTCCTGAGTGGCTGGCACAGTGCTCACTCACAAGCCCCTTTGTGCAGTCCAGGGATTCCACTGATGCGGAAACTCAGGCTGCAGCCATCTAGACTGCAGCTGTGTCTGTTTCACTGAGAAACCTCTCTTTAGGCCAAATTCCAGTCCAGGTCAGGTCTGAGATCTTTCCTGGGCCAGGTCGCCTCTGATGCTGTCTGCCTGTGCCTCTTCACGAGCAGAGGAAAAGGCTCAGGATAACCTTCTCCTTGGACCTCTGGCTCCATTTCCCCTTACACAAGCCCAGTATTCAGCCTTGTCTTTGACTTTTTAGAAATTTTTTCCAGCTAAAAGCATGACCCTCCACAATAGTATGCATTTACATATACTAATGTAAAATGAAGGCAGGGCCTAGCTGGAGACTAAGCCAGCATCCAAAGGGCATGAGCGTCTGGACCCCTTTCCAACGTCATGCCTTGGGGTCTCCAAGGAGGATTGGGATCCCAGCCTTGAGGATGAACTGAGGTGATTTATGTGGAGGTGGGAGTGGGGGACAGTCTAGAAGAGGGAGAGGAACTTGTGTTACTAATAGCAGAAGTCATAGGCATGTTGTGCTCCTTCACTCTCAACTCCTAAGTACCTGGCATGTATCTGTTAGGTAGTTAGAATAGGAAATAGGAGTCCAGAATGGCAGTGGCTAAAAGACAAGGGAAAAGCCGGTGAAAATAGGACAAAGGAAGGTCGGAGGACAGAGTGAGGACCTCAGGTGGAACAAACAGCACTCCTGGCTAGCCCAATTTACATAGGGCAGGCCCAGGGGGAAGAAAAACCATAAAAAGAGGAGCCGAAGGGCCGGGGATGGCGCTCTCTCCTGCGCTCACTCTCTTTTTTTCTCTCTCTCTCTCCTCTTCATCTCTTTGAGTCAGCATGCCCTCACGCCTTGAGGATGTATTTTCCTGCTATTTTCTAAATAAAACTGAGCTATAACACGGAGCTGTAACACTGATCTGTCTAAGAGCTATAACACGGTTTGTTCGAGACCCAAGAGCTATAACACGGTCTGTCTGAGAGCTGTGATACGCCAAGGGCTTTAATGTCCGTCACTTCAAATTTTTGTTGAGACGAGACAGAACCGAGCTCCCCTGACATATCTATCATGCAATCTGCAGATTCAGTATAATTCCTATAAAAATTCTGACAGTTTTCACAGAAATAGAAAAAAAAAATCCTAAAATTTGTATCAGTTCTGCCCAGTTCAGTCGCTCAGTTGTGTCCAACTCTTTGCAACCCCATTGACTGCAGCATGCCAGGCTTCCCTGTCCATCACCAACTCCCAAAGCTTGCTTAAACTCATGTCCATTGAGTCGGTGATGCCATCCAACCATCTCATCCTCTGTCCACCCTTTCTTGTCCTGCCTTCAGTCTTTCCCAGCATCAGAATCTTTTCCAGTCTGTCAGCTCTTTGCATCAGGTGGCCAAAGTATGGGAGCTTCAGCTTCAGCCTCAGTTCTTCCAAAGAATATTCAGGGTTGATTTCCCTTAGGATTGCTGGTTTGATCTCCTTGCAGTCCAAGGGACTCTCAAGAGTCCTCTCCACCACCGCAGTTCAAAAACATCAGTGCTTCCACACTCAGCTTTCTTTATGGTCCAACTCTCAAACACTTCAGCGCTCAGCTTTCTTTATAGTCCAACTCGCAAATTGGACCTTATTGTCAACCTTTCATCAGGGTTGGGCTTCCCTGGTGGCTCAGACCATAAAGTGTCTGCCTGCAGTGCGGGAGACCAGGGTTTGATTCCTGGGTCAGGAAAATCCCCTGGAGAAGGAAATGGCAACCCAATGCAGTACTCTTTCCTGGAAAATTCCATGGACAGAGGAGCCTGGTAGGCTACGCTACACTCCATGGGTCGCAGAGTCGGACACGACTGAGCAACTTCACTTTCTTTTTTCATCAGGGTTGCTCCAGATCTGGGGAAAATAAGCGTGATTTCAAGGAGGCAGCGCCCCCTGGTGGCCGCACTGGGAGCCTACGCGGAGGACCCCGGCTCTCCCTGGGAAATCCGCTGTCAGGTGCCTACTGAGGGCAGACAGGGGAGAAACCTGGCCAGCTGCAGCATTAATTAGACGCATAAGGTCGCAAAGAGTCAGGCACGACTGAGCGGCTAACATCTCCACGCATCTGAGGACAGGATAGGGGTGCGAGGAGGGTGGGAGGCAGCAGCACCTCAGTCATCTAGCTTAGGTGGGAGGGAAGCCCAAGGGACAGGCAGGGACACGGACCTAGCACCCTGTGCCCAGCAGCCCTGTTTCTTGGGGATTTCTTAAGAGTGTGAGCAGAAGGAGGGGCCTTGATGTGGGCACATCTCCTGATCACAAAAAGGGTGATCGGAGCTGGTATTTGGTGAGGCACCAGACTCCTGGGAGCCAGGGCCTCTTTAGACCTCATGGATTTGAGGGTGAGAAGGGTCCTCTGCACCGTCTCCAATCCCTGCCTCTGAAGAGGAAAAATCTGGGTTCAGAGAGGCGTGACCTCTGCCCTCTTGTCCTCAGGCTGGTCTTCCCCAGCATTTCTCGAGACACTGGAGGGTTGAAGCCTTGGGTAAAATCACAACAGGCAAGACCAGATACAGGGCCGAGGATCGCAGGGTCCCAAGTGGCTGGCACAGTGCTTACTCACAAACCCCTTTGTGCAGTTCAGGGATTCCACTGATGGGGGAACTCAGGCTGCAGTCATCTAGATTACAGCTGTGTCTGTTTCACTGAGAGGTCCTTCTCTAGGCCAAATTCCAGTCCAGCTCTGAGATCTTTCCTGGGCTCAGTCACCTGTGATGCTGTCTGCCTGTGCCCCTCACAAGTGCAGGAAATGGTTTGGGATAACCTTCTCCCTGAGCCTGTGACTCCAGTTCCCTTTGCACAAGCCCATATTCAGCCTTGTCTTTGACTTTTTAGAAATTTTTTCCAGCTAAAAGCACGCTTCTCCACAATACTGTGCATTTGCATACACTAATATAAAATTAAGGGAGGGCCTAGCTGGTGACTGAGCCACTGTCCAAAATGCATAAGCCCTTGGACCCCTTTCCAATGCCATCCCTTGGGGTTTCCAATGAGGATTGGGATCCCAGCCTTGAGGATGAATTGAGGTGATTTATGTGGAGGTGGGAGTGGCGGAAGTCTAGAATAGGGAAGTGAACTTATGTTACTAATAGTAGAAGTCATAGGTGTGTTGTTTTCCTTCACTCTCAAGTCCTAAGTACCTAGCATGTATCTATGATGCAATCTATAGATTCAGTGCAACCCCTATCAAAATTCTGTTGCCATTTTTTACAGAAATATAAAAAGAATCTTAAAATTTGTATCAGTTCAGTCACTCAGTCCTGTCCGACTCTTTGTATCCCCATGGACTGCAGCACACCAGGCTTCCCTGTCCATCACCAACTCTTGGACCCTGAGGCAGCTCATGTCCATTGAGTTGGTGATGCCATCCAACCATCTCATCCTCTGTCATCCCCTTCTCCTCTGCCTTCAGTCTTTCCCAGGAATAGCGTCTGCTCTAATAAGTCAGTTCTTTGCCTCAGTCCTTCCACTGAATATTCAGGGTTGATTTCCTTTAGGATTACCAATTTGATCTCCTTGCAGTCCAAGGGACTCTCAAGAGTCCTCTCCAACACCACAGTTCAAAACCATGAGGGCTTTGGCACTCAGCTTTCTTTATGGAACAACTCGCACAGTGGGACTTTATGGTCAACCTTTCATCAGAGTTGCCCCAAATCCGGGAAAAATAAGCGCCTTTTCAAGAAGGCAGCTCCCCCTGGTGGCGGCACTGGGAGCCTGCGCAGAGGACCCGGCTCCTTCCGGGAAATCCGGTGGGAGGTGCCTTCCAGGTGCAGACGGGGAACAGAGACCCGGCCCGCTGCAGCATTATGGAGCATAGGCGCATAGGGTCGCAAAGAGTCAGGCACGACTGAGCGGCTAACACCTTCACAGCGTCTAAGGACAGGATAGGGCTGCGAGGAGGGCTGGAGGCAGCAGCACCTCAGTCATCTAGCTTAGCTGGGAGGGAAGCCCCAAGGGCAGGCAGGGACATGACCTAGCACTCCGAACCCCAGCAGCCCTGTTTCTTGGGGATTTCTTAAAAGCGTGATGGTGACTCAAGCCATGAAATTAAAAGATGCTTACTCCTTGGAAAAAAAGTTATGACTTACCTAGACATCATATTAAAAAGCAGAGACATTACTTTGCCAACAAAGGTCCGTCTAGTCAAGGCTATGGTTTTTCCAGTGGTCATGTATGGATGTGAGAAGAAAGACTGTGAAGAAAGCTGAGTGCTGAAGAATTGATGCTTTTGAACTGTGGTGTTGGAGAAGACTCTTGAGAGTCCCTTGGACTGCAAGGTGATCCAACCAGTCCATCCGAAAGGAGGTCAGTCCTGGGTGTTCATTGGAAAGACTGATGTTGAAGCTGAAACTCCAATACTTTGGCCATCTGATGTGAAGAACTGACTCGTTGGAAAAGACCCTGATGGTGGGAAAGACTGAAGGTGGGAGGAGAAGGGGACGACAGAGGATGAGATGGTTGGATGTCATCACTGACTCAATGGACATGAGTTTGAGTAAACTCCAGGAGTTGGTGATGGACAGGGAGGGCTGGCATGCTGCAGTCCATGGGATCACAAAGAGTTGGACACAAGTGAGTGACTGACATGAACTGAACTAAAAGCGTGAGCAGAAGGAGGGGTCTTGATGTGGGCACATCTCCTGAACACAAATAGGGTAATGGGAGCTGGTATCAGGTGGCCCTGAAGCCTCACCAGACTCCTGGGAGCCAAGGCCTCTTTAGACCTCATGGATTTGAGGGTGAGAAGGGTCCTCTGCATCTTCTCCAATCCCTGCCTCTGAAGAGGAGAAATCTGGGTTCAGAGAGGCGTGACCTAGTGCCCTCCTGTCCTCAGGCTGCTCTTCCCAGCATTTCTCAAGGCAAAGGAGGGTTGAAGGCCTTGATTCAAATCACAACAGGCAAGGCTAGATACAGGGCCGAGGATCGCAGTGTCCTGAGTGCCTGACACCATGCTCACCCACAAGCCCCTTTGTGCAGTCCAGGGATTCCACTGATGGGGGAACTCAGGCTGCAGTCATCTAGTCTCAGTTTCACTGAGAGGTCCCTCTCTAGGCTGGATTCCGGTCCAGCTCAGGTCTGAGATCTTTCCTGGGCCAGGTCACCTCTGATACTCTCTGCCTGTGCCTCTTCACAAGCAGAGGAAAAGGCTCAGGATAACATTCTCCTTGAGCCTCTGGCTCCAGTTCCCCTTGCACAAGCCCAGTATTCAGCCTTGTCTTTGACTTTTTAGAAATTTTTTCCAGCTAAAAGCATGATCCGCCACAATAGTCTGCATTTACACACTCTAATGTAGAATGAAGGCAGGGCCTAGTTGGAGACTGGGCCAGCATCCAGAGGGCATGGGCCTCAGGACCCCTTTCCAACATCATGCCCTGGGGTCTCCAAGGAGGGCTGGGATCCCGGCCTTGAGGATGAACTAAGGTGATTTATGTGGAGGTGGGAGTGGGGGACAGTCTAGAAGAGGGAGAGGAACTTGTGTTACTAATAGCAGAAGTCATAGGTGTGTTGTGCTCCTTCACTCTCAACTCCTATGTACCTGGCATGTATCCATCATGCAATCTACAGATTCAGTGCAATCCCTATCAACATTCTGATGCCACTTTTCACAGAAATAGAAAAAGAATCCTAAAATTTGTATCAGTTCAGTCTGTCAGTCATGTCCGACTCTTTGCGACCCCATGGACTGTAGCTCACCAGGCTTCCCTGTCCATTACCAACTCCTGGAGCTTGCTCAAACTGATGTCCTTTGAGTCGGTGATGCCATCCAACCATCTCATCCTCTGTCGTCCCCTTCTCCTCCTGCCTTCTATCTTTCCCAGCACCAGGGTCTTTTCCAATGGGTCAGCTATTAGCATCAGGTGGCCAAAGTATCAGAGCTTCAACTTCAGCCTCAGTCCTTCCAATGAATATTCAGGGTTGACTTCTTTTGGATTGCTGTTTTGATCTCTTTGCAGTCCAAGGGACTCTCAGGAGCCTTCTCCAGCACCATAATTTGAAAGCACCAATTCTTCAGCTCTCAACCTTCTTTATGATTCAACTCTTACATGTGTACATGACTACTGGAAAAACCATACGTTTGTCTATACAGACTTTTATGGGCCAAGTGATGTCTGTGCTCTTTAATACTCTGTCTAGGTTTGTCATAGTTTTCCTTCCATAGAGCAAGCATTGTTGAATTTCATGGGTGCAGTCACCATCCATAATGATTTTGGAGCCCAGGAAAATAAAATCTGCCACTGCTTCCCTTTATTCCACATCTGTATGCCATCTTAGTTTTTTGAATGTTGAGTTTCATGCCAGCTTTTTCACTCTTCTCGTTCACCCTCATCTATTCACCCTCTTTAGTTCCTCTTCACTTTCTGTCATTAGCATGGTATTATCTGCATATCTGGGGTTGTTGATATTTCTCCTAGAAATCTTGTTTCCAACTTGTGATTCACCCAGCCCAGAATTTTGCATGATGTAGTCTGCATAAAAGTTAAAAATGTGAGCTTCAAGTGACAATATACAGCCTTGTCATACTCCTTTCCCAATTTTGAACCAGTCCATTGTTCCATTTCCAGTTCTAACTGTTGCTTCCTGACCTGCATATATGTTTCTCAGGAGACCCGTAAGGTGGTCTGGTACTCCTATCTCTTTAAGAATTTTCAACAGTTTGTTTTGATCCATACTATCAAAGGCTTCAGCATAGTCAATGAAATCAGTAGTAACTGTTTTTCTGAAACTCCCTTGCTTTCTCCATGGTCCAGGGAAGGTTGGCTATTTGATCTCTGAGTCCTCTGCCTCTTTGAAATCCAGGTTGTACATCTGCAAGTTCCCAGTTCATGTACTATTGAAGCCTAGCTTGAAGGATTTTGAACATTATTTTGCTAGTGTGTGAGATGAGTGCAATCGTGGTGTAGTTTGAACATTCTTTGGCATTGCCTTTCTTTGGAATTGGAATGAAAACTGACCTTTTCCAGTCCTGCGGCCACTGCCAGTCTGTTTCTCTGCCTTCAAGCATTTCAGTTCAACAGACTTCTTCCACGGCTGCTGGGTGCAGGGTGAGGGCGTCAGAGCCTTTCCTGCAGCCTGCTCTGTGCACCCTTTTCTTGGAAGGGTGGCATCCATTCCTTGACCTCCCCCATGTCCCACCACTGTGGTCAGGCCCTGGGGTGGTTATCAGCAGCCTCCATGCTACCAGTCCATGTCCCTCTTCAGCCTCCTCCCCGCTGGCTTCCGGGCAGCTTTCCTAACTGCACAACCTCGTGGGGTGGTGCCCTTGCCAACGCCCCTCTGGCTTCCCTCTGTGCCCGAGCACTGCCTGTTTCCTTCCTAGGCTCTCTCCTCTGCCACTTTCTACACGCACTCCTGAAGAGTGTGCCCATGGCTTCAATACCTGCCCCTTTAACATGCAACTGTACACTGTATTTTTCTTATAATAAGAATTTTTAAGATGTACACTCTCAGCAACTTTCAGACATGTAATACAGTATTATTAATAACTATAGTCATCATGCTGTACATTACATCCCTATGACTTGTTTCTTCATAACTGAAAGTTTGTATGTTTTGACCCCCTTCACTTATTTTGCCCACCCCCCCCCCACTTCCTGCCTTTGGCAACCACCAATCTATTTTCTATCTATGAGCTCATTTTGTGTGTGTGAGTTCTTTATCTATTTTGGATTTTAACCCCTTGTCAGATATGTGACTGGAAAGTATTTTCTCCCATTCCATGAGCTGCTCTTTCATTTTGTTGATGGTTTATTTTGCTGTGTAGAAGCTTTTTAGTCTGATACAGTCCCACTTGTTTATTTTTACATTTGTTGCTTTTGGTGTCAAGGTCATTGCCAAGATGGATTAGAAGGAGCTTACCACCTATGTTTTCTTCTAGGAGCCTACATCTGGTCTTACATTAAAGTCTTTAATCCGTGTTGAGTCAATATTTGTGTATGGTGTAAGGTAGTGGTCTAGTTTCACTCTTTCACATGCAACTGACCATGTTTCCCGGCACCATTATGGAAGAGATTATCCTTTCCTTATGGTATACTGTTGGCATCTTGTCATAAATGAATTGGCTATATATGCATGGGCTTACTTCTGTGCTCTCTGTTCTATTGCATTGGTTCATGTGTCTGTTTTTATACCATACTGTATTGATCACTATGTGTGCTGTGCTGTGCTTAGTTGCTCAGTCATGTCCAAATCTTTGAGACCCCATGGTCTGTGTCCTGCGAGACTCCTCCGTCCATGTGGATTTTCCAGACAATAGCACTGGAGTGGGTTGCCATGCCCTCCTCCAGGGGATTGTCCCAATCCAGGGATCAAACCCAGGTCTCCCACATTGCAGGTGGATTCTTTACCATCTGAGCCACCAAGGAAGCCCAAGAATACTGGACTGGGTAGCCTATCCCTTCTCCAGGGGATCTTCCTGACTCAGGAATCAAATCTGAGACTACTGCATTACAGACAGATTCTTTACCAGCTGAGCAACCAGGGAAGCCTTTTGATCACTATAGTTTTGTAATATAGTTTGAAATCAGTGTGCATGATACCTCCAGCTTTGTTCTTTCTCAGCATTGCTTTGGCATTCAGTGTCTTTTATGGTTCTATATAAAAGAGTCTAAAATGCAGTACTTGGGTGCAATCTCAAAAATGACAAAATGATCTCTGTTCATTTCCAAGGCAAACATTCAATGTCACAGTAATCCAAGTCTATGCCCTAACCACTAAAGCTGAAGATGGTGAACTTGAATGGTTCTATGACGATCTACAAGACCTAAAACCCAAAAAAGATGACCTTTGCATCATAGGGGACTGGAATGCAAAAATAGGAAGTCAAGAGATACCTGGAGTAACAGGCAAGTTTGGCCTTGGAGGAAAAAATGAAGCAGGGCAAAGGCTAACAGAGTTTTTCCAAGAGAACACAGTGGTCATGTGGTCATAGAAGACATCCTCTCCCAACAACACAAGAGATGACTCTACACATGGACATCACCAAATGGTCAATACTGAAATCAGATTAATTATATTCTTTGCAGCTAAAGATGGAGAAGCGCTATACATTCAGCAAAAACAAGACCAAGAGTTGACTGTAGCTCAGATCATGAATTGCTTATTGCAAAATTCAGGTTTAAATTGAAGAAAGTAGGGAAAACCACTAGACCATTCAGATATGACCTAAATCAAATCCCTTATGATTATACAGTGGAGGTAACAGTATAGATTCAAGGGATTAGATCTCATAGAGTGCCTGAAGAACTATGGATGGAGGTTTGTAACACTGTACGGGAGGTAGTGATCAAAACCATCCCCAAGGAAAAGAAAAGCAAAAAGGCAAAATGGTTGTCTGAGAAGGCCTTACAAATAGCTGAGTAAAGAAGAAAAGCAAAAGGCAAAGGAGAAAAGGAAAGATATGTCCATCTGAATGCAGAGTTCCAAAGAATAGCAAGGAGAGATAAGAAAGCCTTCTTAAGTGAACAATGCAAAGAAATAGAGGAAAATAGTAGAATGGGAAAGACTAGAGATCTCTTCAAGAAAATTAGAGATATCAAGGGAACATTTCATATAAAGATGGGCACAATAAAGGACAGAAATAGTATGACCTAACAAAAGCAGAAGATATTAAGAAGAGGCGGCAAGAATACACAGAAGAACTATACAAAAAAGACCTTAATGACCCAGAAAACCACGATGGTGTGATCAATCACTTAGAGCCAGACATCCTAGAATGTGAAATCAAAAGGGCCTTAGGAAACATCACTACAAAGAAAGACAGTGGAGGTGATGGAATTCCAGCTGAGCTATTTCAAATCCTGAAAGATGATGCTGTGAAAGTGCTGCACTCAATATGCCAGCAAACTTGGAAAACTCAGCAGTGGCCACAGGACTGGAAAAGGTCAGTTTTCATTCCAATCCCAAAGAAAGGCAATACCAAAGAATGTTCAGACTACTGCAAAATTGCACTCATCTCACACGCTAGCAAAGTAATGCTCAAAATTCTCCAAGTAAGGATTCAACAGTATGTGAACCGAGAACTTCCAGATGTTCAAGCTGGATTTAGGAAAGGCAGAGGAAATTGTCAATATCCATTTGGATCATAGAGAAAGCAAGAGAATTCCAGAAAAACATCTACTTCTGCTTCATTAACTACACTAAAGCCTCTGACTGTGTGGATCAGAACAAACTGTGGAAAATTCTTCAAGAGATGGGAATACCAGACCACCTGACCTGCCTCTTGAGAAATGTGTATGCAGGTCAAGAAGCAACAGTTAGAACCAAACATGGAACAACAGAAACTGGGCAAGGAGTATGTCAAGGCTGTGTATTGTCACCTTGCTTATTTAACGTATAAGCAGAGTACATCATGCGACATGCTGGGCTAGATGAAGTGCAAGCTGGGATCAAAATTGCCAGGAGAAATATCAGTAACCTCAGATATGCAGATGACACCATCCTTATGGCAGGAAGTGAAGAGGAACTAAAGAGCCTCTTGATGAAGGTGAAAAGGGAGAGTGGAAATGTTGGCTTAAAGCTCAACATTCAAAAAACTAAGATCATGGCATCCAGTCCCATCACTTCATGGAAAATAGATGGGGAACCAGTGGAAACAGTGAGAGGTTTTATTTCCTTGGGCTCCAAAATCACTGCAGATGGTGACTGCAGCCATGAATTAAAAGATGTTTGCTCCTTGGAAGAAAAGCTATGACCAACCTGGACAGTATATTAAAAAGCAGAGACATTACTTTGCTGACAAAGGTCTGTCTAGTCAAAGCTCCGGTTTTTCCAGTAGTCAAGTATGGATGTGAGAGTTGGATTATAAAGAAGCTGAGCACGAAGAATTGATGCTTTTGAACTGTGGTGCTGGAGAAGACTCTTGAGAGTCCCTTGGACAGCAAGGAGATCCAACCAGTCAATCCTGAAGGAAATCAATCCTCAATATTCTTTACGGGGACTGATTCTAAGGCTGAAGCTTCAGTACTTTGGCTGCCTGGTGCAAATAACCAACTCATTGAAAAAGACCCTGATGCTGGGAAAGATTGAAGGTGGAAGGAGAAGGGGACAACAGGATGAGATGGTTGGATGGCATCATGGACTCAATGGACATGAGTTTCAGCAAGCTCTGGGAGATGGTGCAGGACAGGGAAGCCTGGAGCACTGCAGTCTATGGGGTCGCAAAGAGTTGGACATGACTGAGTGAGTGAATGACAACAACAGAGTTAGATTTAAGCACAAACTGCCCTCATCCCTCTTTTCCCTCTCCATCTCTGGAGGCCTCAAGGATAGCACTTCACCTGACCATTCAGGCAGGCACCTATCCTTCTCCAGCTCCAGCCAGCCTGGGCCCTGTCAAGCCCCCATGACAGTTACTGAGGTGATCAGGCTGCTGGGCAAGTGAACAACCACCCTGACAGCATAGACAGCCCCTTGGCATGTTTATATTACCGACATCTGTGTGGTTTAGAAAAGGGGCTCCTCCTTCCTAGCCTTCTAGCCTGCCCACAGGGGTAATAACAATACAAATGTTGAGTGTGACCAGACCACAAGAACCAATTGCAGACTGAGGCCCTGAAAAACTTTGGCCTTCCAGTCATTATAAAGTTTTGACTTTCATACTCCTTAAGAGTCATGATATGAGGGACCAGCTGGGTTTCCCACCAGGCAATTTCCCAGGGGCTGAGTGGTGTTGGAAAGCTACATGACCCATGTGGTTTTGGGGAGCTGGCTGATTATGACTCTGTGGTACTGAATCATCCTTGACCCTTCCAGTACTCCACTGAGCAAGAGTTTCCTTACCACCCTAGCATTTGGTAGCTGCTTTTTGTAAAGGGGAGGGAATAGACTGTAAAAATGAGCAGTATTGTTCTTCAGAGGTTGGTGACTAATGTAGTCAGGGGGCAGGCCTGAATCCTGGGTGACCACCTCCCAGGAACAAGAATGAGATCCTTGTGCCTCTCAAGGGCATGTAGGCTATTCTGGGCCAGTCTCTGAGATGCAAGGACCCAAAGCAGGACCCTTGAGTTTACCACCATCATCAACCTTGCTTTTCAGAAAATGGGAGACCTTCTTACTGTTGTGGGAGGACAGCCTGGGCATCAGAGGGGTGGCTTCCCCATCTTATGTGAATCCCTTCTAACCTTGGGCTTCAAATTCTGGGCTGTGCAGTGGGCTGTCAGTGATGTGGAATCTGCTGCCTTCCCCAAGCAAGTATCTGTCCTCATGTCCAAGTGAAGTACCTCCATCTTTCCATGGAAACTGCTTCTCACCTGCTTCCAGTCCCAATAATTTCAGGGGACTGACCCTATGTTCCACTCACCTGGAAGATGGGTGTATGATCCTTGTGTAGCCAATCCCAGCTTCAGTCCTCTGCTTGCTGCAGTTGGTGCAAGGATGAGAACGTGACCCAAGCCACACCAAAGGCATTCAAAGTCATGTGTTTTCATGGAGTCCTAGGGAAGGATAAACTTTTCCCAGTAGAATGGATGTTGAGTGGTTGACATCTCAGAGTTGCTTGAGGTCCTGGATATAGTGAGAGAGACTGAGCCTGTGAATGGGGCCCCGAAACCACTCAACAGGACTGATGGTTGGAGAAGGACCAGGTCACACTACATGAATGTGAGCCCTTGGACCTGACACCTCAAAGCCTACTCTTTTTTTTTTAATTTTTAAAATTTTATTTTTTAATATAAATTTATTTATTTTAATTGGAGGCTAATTACTTTACAATATTGTATTGGCTTTGCCATACAACAACATGAATCCGCCACGGATGTACATGTGTTTCCCATCCTGAACCCCCCTCCCACCTCCCTCTCCATACCATCCCTCTGGGTCAACCCAGTGCACCAGCCCCGAGCATACTGTATCATGCATCAAACCTGGACTGGCGATTTGTTTCACATATGATATTATACATGTTTCAATGCCATTCTCCCAAATCATCCCACCCTCGCCCTCTCCCACAGAGTCCAAAAGACTGTTCTATACATCTGTGTCTCTTTTGCTGTCTCGCATACAGGGTTATCATTACCATCTCTCTAAATTCCATATATATGCGTTAGTATACTGTATTGGTGTTTTTCTTTCTGGCTTACTTCACTCTGTATAATAGGCTCCAGTTTCATCCACCTCATTACAACTGATTCAAATGTATTCTCTTTAATGGCTGAGTAATGCTCCATTGTGTATATGTACTACAGCTTTCTTATCCATTCGACTGCTGATGGATATCTAGGTTGCTTCCATGTCCTGGCTATTATAAACAGTGCTGCGACGAACATTGGGGTACATGTGTCTCTTTCAATTCCGGTTTCCTCAGTGTGTATGCCCAGCAGTGGGATTGCTGGGTCATATGGCAGTTCTATTTCCAGTTTTTTAAGGAATCTCCACACTGTTCTCCATAGTGGCTGTACTAGTTTGCATTCCCACCAACAGTGTAAGAGGGTTCCCTTTTCTCCACACCTTCTCCAGCACTTATTGCTTGTAGACTTTTGGATAGCAGCCATTCTGACTGGCGTGAAATGGTACTTCATTGTGGTTTTGATTTGCATTTCTCTGATAATGAGTGATGTTGAGCATCTTTTCATGTGTTTGTTTTCCATCCCTATGTCTTCTTTGGAAAAATGTCTGTTTAGTTC
This sequence comes from Bos indicus x Bos taurus, assembly GCF_003369695.1. NCBI lineage: Eukaryota > Metazoa > Chordata > Mammalia > Artiodactyla > Bovidae > Bos > Bos indicus x Bos taurus. The sequence goes on from NC_040091.1 coordinate 50,920,959, forward strand.
TTTGGCCCATTTTTTTGATTGGGTCGTTCATTCTTCTGAAATTGAGCTGCAGGAGTTGCTTGTATATTTTTGAGATTAATTCTTTGTCAGTTGCTTCATTTGTTATTATTTTCTCCCATTTTGAAGGCTGTCTTTTCACCTTGCTTATAGTTTCCTTTGTTGTGCAGAAGCCTTTAATTTTAATTAGGTCCCATTTGTTTATTTTTGCTTTTATTTCCAATATTCTGGGAGGTGGATCATAGAGGACCCTGCTGTGATTTATGTTGGAGAGTGTTTTGCCTATGTTCTCCTTTAGGAGTTTTATAGTTTCTGGTCTTACGTTTAGATCTTCAATCCATTTTGAGTTTATTTTTGTGTATGGTGTTAGAAAGTGTTCTAGTTTCATTCTTTTACAAGTGATTGACTAGTTTTCCCAGCACCACCTGTTAAGGAGATTGTCTTTTCTCCATTGTATATTCTTGCCTCCTTTTTCAAAGATAAGGTGTCCATAGGTGAGTGGATTTATCTCTAGGCTTTCTATTTTGTTCCATTGATCTATATTTCTGTCTTTGTGCCAGTACCATACTGTCTTGATGACTGTGGCTTTGTAGTAGAGCCTGAAGTCAGGCAGGTTGATTCCTCCAGTTCCATTCTACTTTCTCAAGATTGATTTGGCTATTTGAGGTTTTTTGTATTTCCATACAAATTGTGAAATTATTTGTTCTAGCTCTAGGAAAAATACTGTTGGTAGCTTGATAGGGATTGTATTGAATCTATAGATTGCTTTGGGTAGTATACTCATTTTCACTATATTGATTCTTCCGATCCATGAAGACGGTATATTTCTCCATCTATTAGTGTCTTCTTTGATTTCTTTCACCAGTGTTTTATAGTTTTCTATATATAGGTCTTTAGTTTCTTTAGGTAGATATATTCCTATGTATTTTATTCTTTTCATTGCAATGGTGAATTGAATTGTTTCCTTAATTTCTCTATTTTCTCATTATTAGTATATAGGAATGCAAGGGATTTCTGTGTGTTGATTTTATATCCTGCAACTTTACTATATTCATTGATTAGCTCTAGTAATTTTCTGGTGGAGTCTTTAAGATTTTCTATGTAGAGGATCATGTCATTTGCAAACAGTGAATGTTTTACTTCTTCTTTTCCAATTTGGATTTCTTTTATTTCTTTTTCTGCTCTGATTGCTGTGGCCAAAACTTCCAAAACTATGTTGAATAGTAGTGGTGAGAGTGGGCACCCTTGTCTTGTTCCTGACTTTAGGGGAAATGCTTTCAATTTTTCACCATTGAGGATAATGTTTGCTGTGGGTTTGTCATATATAGCTTTTATTATGTTGAGGTATATTCCTTCTATTCCTGCTTTCTGGAGAGTTTTTATCATAAATGGATGTTGAATTTTGTCAAAGGCTTTCTCTGCATCTATTGAGATAATCATATGGCTTTTATTTTTCAATTTGTTAATGTAGTGTAGTACATTGATTGATTTGTGGATATTGAAGAATGCTTGCATCCCTGGGATAAAGCCCACTTGGTCATGATGTATGATCTTTTTATTGTGTTGTTGGATTCTGATTGCTAGAATTTTGTTAAGGATTTTTACATCTATGTTCATCAGTGATATTGGCCTGTAGTTTTCTTTTTTGTGGCATCTTTGTCAGGTTTTGGTATTAGGGTGATGGTGGCCTCATAGAATGAGTTTGGAAGTTTACCTTCCTCTGCAATTTTCTGGAAGAGTTTGAGTAAGATAGGTGTTAGCTCTTCTCTAAATTTTTGGTAGAATTCAGCTGTGAAGCTGTCTGGACCTGGGCTTTTGTTTGCTGAAGATTTCTGACTACAGTTTCCATTTCCGTGCTTTAGATGGGTCTGTTAAGATTTTCTATTTCTTCCTGGTTCAGTTTTGGAAAGTTGTACTTTTCTAAGAATTTGTCCATTTCTTCCAAGTTGTCCCTTTTATTGGCATATAATTGCTTATAGTCTCTTATGATCCTTTGTATTTCTGTGTTGTCTGTTGTGATCTCTCCATTTTCATTTCTAATTTTATTGATTTGATTTTTCTCCTTTTGTTTCTTGATGAGTCTGGCTAATGGTTTGTCAATGTTATTTATCCTTTCAAAGAACCAGCTTTTGGCTTTGTTGATTTTTGCTATGGTCTCTTTTGTTTCTTTTGCATTCATTTCTGCCCTAATTTTTAAGATTTATTTCCTTCTACTAACCCTGGGGTTCTTCATTTCTTCCTTTTCTAGTTGCTATAGGTGTAGAGTTAGGTTATTTATTTGACTTTTTTCTTGTTTCTTGAGGTATGCCTATATTGCTATGAACCTTCCCCTTAGCACTGCTTTTACAGTGTCCCACAGGTTTTGGGTTGTTGTGTTTTCATTTTCATTCGTTTCTATGCATATTTTGATTTCTTCTGTGATTTGTTGGTTATTCAGCAGCGTGTTGTTCAGCCTCCATATGTTGGAATTTTTAATAGTTTTTCTCCTGTAATTGAGATCTAATCTTACTGCATTGTGGTCAGAAAAGATGCTTGGAATGATTTCAACTTTTTTGAATTTACCAAGGCTAGATTTATGGCCCAGGATGTGATCTACCCTGAGAAGGATCCGTGTGCACTTAAGGAAAAGGTGAAATTCATTGTTTGGGGGTGAAATGTCCTATAGATATCAATTAGGCCTAACTGGTCTAGTGTATCATTTAAAGTTTGTGTTTCCTTGTTAATTTTCTGTTTAGTTGATCTATCCATAGGTAAGAGTGGGGTATTAAAGTCTCCCACTATTATTGTGTTATTGTTAATTTCCCCTTTCATACTTGTTAGCATTTGTCTTACATATTGCGATGCTCCTATGATGGGTGCATATATATTTATACTTGTTATATCTTCTTCTTGGATTGATCCTTTGATCATTATGTAGTGTCCTTCTTTGTCTCTTTTCACAGCCTTTGTTTTAAAGTCTATTTTATCTGATGTGAGTATTGCTAGTCCTGCTTTCTGTTGGTCTCTATTTGAGTGGAATATCTTTTTCCAGCCCTTCACTTTCAGTCTGTATGTGTCCCTTGTTTTGAGGTGGGTCTCTTATAGACAACATATAGAGGGGTCTTGTTTTTGTATCTATTCAGCCAGTCTTTGTCTTTTGCTTGGGGCATTTAACCCATTTACGTTTAAGGTAATTATTGATAAGTATGATCCCGTTGCCATTTACTTTATTGTTTTGGGTTCAAGTTTATACACCCTTTTTGTGTTTCCTCTCTAGAGAAGATCCTTTAGCATTTGTTGGAGAGCTGGTTTGCTTGTGCTGAATTCTCTCAGCTTTTGCTTGTCTGTAAAGCTTTTGATTTCTCCTTCATATTTGAATGAGATCCTTCCTGGGCACAGTAATCTGGGCTGTAGATTGTTTTCTTTCATCACTTTAAGTATGTCCTGCCATTCCCTCCTGGCCTGAAGAGTTTCTATTGAAAGATCAGCTGTTATCCTTATGGGAATCCCCTTGTGTGTTATTTGTTGTTTTTCCCTTGCTGCTTTTAATGTTTGTTCTTTGTGTTTGATCTTTGTTAACTTGATTAATATGTGTCTTGGGGTGTTTCGCCTTGGGTTTATCCTGTTTGGGACTCTCTGGGTTTCTTGGACTTGGGTGATTATTTCCTTCCCCATTTTAGGGAAGTTTTCAACTATTATCTCCTCAAGTATTTTCTCATGGTCTTTCTTTTTGTCGTCTTCTTCTGGGACTCCTGTGATTCGAATGTTGGGGCATTTAACATTGTCCCAGAGGTCTCTGAGATTGTCTTCATTTCTTTTAATTTGTTTTTCTTTTTTCCTCTCTGGTTAATTTATTTCTACCATTCTATCTTCTACCTCACTAATCCTATCTTCTGCCTCCATTATTCTACTATTTGTTCCCCCCAGAGTGTTTTTGATATCATTTATTGCATTATTCATTATATATTGACTCTTTTTTATTTCTTCTAGGTCCTTGTTAAACCTTTCTTGCGTTTTCTCAATCCTTGTCTCCAGGCTATTTATCTGTGATTCCATTTTGTTTTCAAGATTTTGGATCATTTTCACTATCATTATTCAGAATTCTTTATCAGGTAGATTCCCTATCTCTTCCTTTTTTGTTTGGTTTGGTGGGCATTTATCCTGTTCCTTTACCTGCTGGGTATTCCTCTGTCTTTTCATCTTATTTATATTGCTGTGTTTGGGATGGCCTTTCTGTATTCTGGCAGTTTGTGGAGTTCTCTTTATTGTGAAGTTTCCTCGCTGTGGGTGGGGTTGTATGGTTGGCTTGTCAAGGTTTCCTGGTTAGGGAAGCTTGTGTCGGTTTTCTGGTGGGTGGAGCTGGATTTCTTCTCTCTCCTTTCGAAGACAATGGGCTGCTTTTCTGGGTGCCTGATGTCCTCTGCCAGCATTCAGAAGTTGTTTTGTGGAATTTACTCAGCGTTCAAATGTTTTTTTGATGAATTTGTGGGGGAGAAAGTAGTCTCCCCATCCTATTCCTCCACCATCTAGAGTTTTTTGAGAAGAAAATTTATCCACTTTCTTATATCCAGACTAAACAGTTGGTGATGAGGGGTTTTGGTTCTGGACTCTGGTGATGTTGAGAAGAGACCAAAACTGTAAGTAAGGCTGATGAGACACAGAACTACGCCCTGCCGTAGCTGGGGCATGGCCCCAAGCCTACTCTTAACTTGTCTCTTGTAAGCATTAACTTAACCATTCAGGTATGACCTAAATCAAATCCCTTATGATTATACAGAGAAAGTGAGAAATAGATTTAAGGGACTAGATCTGACAGATAGAGTGCCTGATGAACTATGGATGGAGGTTCATGACATTGTACAGAAGACAGGGATCAAGACCATCCCCAAGAAAAAGAAATGCAAAAAAGCAAAATGGCTGTCTGGGGAGGCCTTACAAATAGCTGTGAAAAGAAGAGAAGCGAAAAGCAAAGGAGAAAAGGAAAGATATAAGCATCTGAATAAAGAGTTCCAAATAATAGCAAGAAGAGATAAGAAAGCCTTCCTCAGCGATCAATGCAAAGAAATAGAGGAAAACAACAGAATGGGAAAGACTAGAGATCTCTTCAAGAAAATTAGAGATACCAAGGGAATATTTCATGCAAAGATGGACTCGATAAAAGACAGAAATGGTATGGACTAACAGAAGCAGAAGATATTAAGAAGAGGTGGCGAGAATACACAGAAGAACTGTACAAAAAAGATCTTCACGACCCAGATAATCACGATGGTGTGATCACTGACCTAGAGCCAGACATCCTGGAATGTGAAGTCAAGTGGGCCTCAGAGAGCATCACTACAAACAAAGCTAGTGGAGATGATGGAATTTCAGTTGAGCTATTTCAAATCCTGAAAAATGATGCTGTGAAAGTGCTGCACTCAATATGCCAGCAAATTTGGAAAACTCAGCAGTGGCCACAGGACTGGAAAAGGTCAGTTTTCATTCCAATCCCAAAGAAAGGCAATGCCAAAGAATGCTCAAACTACCGCACAATTGCACTCACCTCACACACTAGTAAAGTAATGCTCAAAATTCTCCAAGTAAGGATTCAACAATATGTGAACCGTGAAATTCCAGATGTTCAAGCTGGTTTTAGAAAAGGCAGAGTAACCAGAGATCAAATTGCCAACATCTGTTGGATCATTAAAAAAGCAAGAGAGTTCCAGAAAAACATCTATTTCTGCTTTATTGACTATACCAAAGCCTTTGACTATGTGGATCACAATAAACTGTGGAAAATTCTGAAAGAGATGGGAATATCAGACCACCTGACCTGCCTCTTGAGAAACCTACATGCAGGTCAGGAAGCAACAGTTAGAACTGGACATGGAACAACAGATTGGTTCCAAATAGGAAAAGGAGTACGTTAAGGCTGTATATTGTCACCCTGCTTATTTAACTTATATGCAGAGTACATTATGAGAAACGCTAGGCTGGAAGAAGCACAAGCTGGAATCAAGATTGCCGGGAGAAATATCAATAGCCTCAGATATGCAGATGACACCACTCTTATGGCAGAAAGTGAAGAAGAACTAAAGAGCCTCTTGATGAAAGTGAAAGAAGAGAGTGAAAAAGTTGGCTTAAAGCTCAATATTCAGAAAACTAAGGTCATGACATCTGGGCCCACCACTTCATGGGAAATAGATGGGGAAACAGTGGAAACAGTGTCAGATTTTATTTTTTGGGCTCCAAAATCACTGCAGATGGTGACTGTAGCCATGAAATTAAAAGACGCTTACTCCTTGGAAGGAAAGTTATGACCAACTTAGATAGTATATTGAAAAGCAGAGATATTACTTTGCCAACAAAGGTCCGTCTAGTCAAGGCTGTGGTTTTTCCAGTGGTCATGTATGGATGTGAGAGTTGGACTGTGAAGAACGGTGATTGCCAAAGAATTGATGCTTTTGAACTGTGGTGTTGGTGAAGACTCTTAAGAGTCCCTTGGACTGCAAGGAGATCCAACCAGTCCATCCTAAAGGAGATCAGTCCTGGGTGATCATTGGAAGGACTGATGCTGAAGCTGAAACTTCAATACTTTAGCCACCTCATGCGAAGAGTTGACTCATTGGAAAAGACCCTGATGCTGGGAGGGATTGGGGGCAGGAGGAGGAGGGGATGAGATGGCTGGATGGCATCACTGACTCGATGGACATGAGTTTGGGTGAACTCTGGGAGTTGATGATGGACAGGGAGGCCTGGCATGCTGTGATTCATGGGGTTGCAAAGAGTGGAACATGACTGAGCGACTGAACTGAACTGAATGTAACAGACGTGGATTTTATGCTTGGGTCAGGAAGGTAGCTTGGAAAAGGAAATGGCAACTCACTCTGGTATTCTTGCCTGGGAAATCCCATAAACAGAGGAGCCTGGAGGACTACAGTCCATGGAGTCACAAAACAGTCAGACATGACTTAGCAACTAAACAACAACAGTGATCATTTAAAATAATATTAATTTATTTTACTTGAGTAAGTATGTCTAGTCCATGGGAGTCAAAAAGTCCCGATGCATCAAGACCAATGACTCCTGAGACTCCCTCTGGCACAGTGTCCTCAGTGAGCAGGCATGCCTGGGGGTGGACAGAGACACTGGGTGGGGTCAGATCTAAGGGGAACTGCCCAGTCACTCTGTGTCTATTTCTTCTATGTCCCAGGAGAGGGAAGTCCCAGAACAACCAGAGGAGAAGTAGCCGGGGAGGATGGGTCATAGGATGATTAATCGTTCTGCTTGTATTTCCCATATTTTAGGGTTCATTTGTTTGTTATTAGGAAATTACCATTTTATTGTAAATTTCTGGGTTGATGCAATAGCTTGTTCTTATTTGACTTTTAAATTTCACCTCTCATTCTAATTTTTGACAGAATTCTCACAATTAATGAACAAATTTGGAACCTTACTAGAAACTGAAATACATACTGTATGTAGGTTCCCTTCATTCTACCTTTTTCTGCCCCAGGATCCCATCCAGGGGATCCATCTTTTGGGTTTCTTTTTTTCATGGAACACATCTTTTTATGCGCTTGTTGATCATTTACATTTTTTTCTGGTCATTGTTCAAGTTCTTTTCCATTTTAAAATTTTGGTTGCCTTTTTTGTTGATGATTTACGTAAGTTCTTAACGTATTCTAAAGAACAGCTTCTTATTATATATATCATGTACAAATATTTCTTTCCATTCTGCGGGCTGTATTTCTACTTTCTGGATAGCACCCTTTGATGCACAAAAGTTTTTAAATTGAGGAAATGCAAACTATCCATTATCACATGGATATTATAACCACTGGGGGATTCCCTGGTAGCTCAGCTGGTAAAGAATCCACCTGCAATACAGGAGACTCCAGTTTGATTCCTGGATTGGGAAGATCCCCTGGAGAAGGAAATGGCAACCCACTCCAGTGTTCTTGCCTGGAGAATCCTATGGACAGAGGAGTCTGGTGGGCTACAGTTCATGGGTCCATAAAGAGTCAGACATGACTGAGTGAGTAACACTTCCCGAGCACTTGTGGGGAACTGCCTGCCGAGTTCTGGTCTCCGCTGGGAGGTGATGGGCTCTCGTGTCTCTGAAAGGCTCCTCCCCTGAGGTCCATGTGGTGAGAGCTGCCCTGGCCTTGCCAAGAGGCACATCCCTGAGGAAAAGCTGTGACCCTAACTCCAGGCTTTTGGTACTTGTACTGCTAGCTCTCCCTGTTGACAAGCTTATCTTGTGAAAAATTGAAAGTCACTCAGTCATGTCCAACTCTGTGACCCCATGTACTGTAGCCTGCCAGGCTCCTCTGTCCATGGAATTCTCCAGGCAAGAATACTAGAGTGGGTGTTCATTCCCTTCTGGGGATCTTCCCAACCCAGGGATAGAATCTGGGTCTCCTGCATTGCAGGCAAATTCTTTACCATCAAAGCCACCACTTACCCTGAGATTTGTCTATCTTTGAAGATTATTGTTCAGTTAGCAACATTTGTTTTTTTTAAAACTCTTAAACTCAATGAGAGAAATGAAAACAGGTTATAGTTACTTGTTAGTACTCCTTTAATTACTGTCCATTAGGTCTTTTCATGTCAGAGCTATTTTTGGGAATGAGCAGCGTTTACACATTTAAGATCAAATCTGGAAGGGTTCTGTGAGTGTCCCTGGTGGCTCTAAATAGAGGGGCAGAACCCAGCTTCTGAGGGCTCAGGCTTCCCTCTAGGGGTGACTGTACATGTCTATGGTCTCCTCTGGAGCATTCATTCCAGGGGATGGTGTGCCCACGGTTGGAAAGTCACCCCCATAGACTCCCCTGTTGGTGCTCCTCACAAGGCTCTGGGAGGGACCCTTGTCAGTTTACTGGCTTCACTTGGGTGGGATTTCTGCCTTCTAGATGCAGGTTCGAAGGGGCAAGACATGGCTGTGCTTGGCACTGTGTTGGCTCCACTCAAGTCAGCCCTTGGCCAGTAAAGCCGGAGGGTCTGCCTGGGGTGATGGGGATGGGGAAAGGGCTGCGGTCTCTATACACTAAGGGAATGGCAGGGTGGGAGGCCTGCTGACTAGGGCAGAAGTGGGGCAGTGAACCCCGTGTTTTGCCCATGTACTCAGGATACAGCAGGTGAGAGCTGAAAACTCAAGTCTGTACGCTGAATACCTGCTTTTGCAGAAGTGGTGTTTTTTGTAACTTGCAATGCAAACCTAGGAAAATATATAAGATGTAATCCAAAGATAAAACAACATTCAGTAAATGTTCAAATTTTCAGGGGAGAGAAAATGCCCGTTGTTGGGCAGAGCTGGGAATTGAAGCTGAGCTGCTGGTGGGGATCGATGGACTGCCCTGGGACACCTGCGGGCTCTGCCTGGTGCTGCTCTGGGCTGGAGCCTGGGGCTCTGTGGTTCTTGAACCCTCAGAGAGTTTAGGCGTATAGTCCTTTTAGCATCCAAGCAGTTTGTTAATTGAAAGTGAAAATTGAAAGTGTTAGTCATTCAGTCGTGTCCAATTCTTTGGGATCCCATGGACTATAGCCCGCCAGGCTCCTGTGTCCATGGGATTCTCTAGGCAAGAATACTGGAGTGAGTTTCCAGGCCCTCCTACAGGGGATCTTCCCAACCCAGGGATCAAACCCAGGTTTCCAGCAATGGAGGCAGATTCTTTCCCATCTAAGCCACCAGGGAAGCATTAGTGAAAGTGAAGTTGGTCAGTCGTGTCCGACTCTGCGACCCCATCGACTGTAGACTACCAGGCTTCTCCATCCATGGGATTTTCCAGGCAAGAATACTGAAGTGGGTTGCCATTTCCTTCTCCAGGAGATCTTCCCAACCCAGGGATTGAACCCGGGTCTCCAGCATTGTAGGCAGACGCTTTACCGTCTGAGCCACCAGGGAAGTAGGGAAGCATTAGAGGGTTTAATTTTGGTTTTCTATCCACAAGCAGGAGTGGGGTTGAGGGTGGAGAGGATCCTGCCTTGGGCCCACAGTGACAAGTGTGGCCAAGGAGCACCTATCTGATGTGGCCCAGCCTGTGAACAGAGCCAGATGGGCTTGCCTGGTGAGGTTTACATTTCCCTCTGATACAGTCAATTCCTAGGCAAGTTGATGAGAAGTCCAGGGTGCCCATGGAGGAGAAAAGGGGTCTGGGGCTCTCAAAGAGGAGATAGGGGTCTGGAATTCTCAAGGAGGAGGAAAGAACAAACATTTTTATTCCTTAGTAAGGATTATATAACAATAATGTATCCTGCTTGAGGACATGTTTCTCCTTCCTGAAAACCTTCTGACTAATCCTGTTATCTTAAAATGTATATAATGGGAGTGGGTCTAGTAAGATCTTTATGACTTGAGATATCCTTTTGATTTATTGTAATAACCAATTAAAAAGTATATAATTCCCTTGCTAAGACTGGGGATGGGGGCACTCTCCATCCTCCTTCTGATGTCTATGTCAGAAGCGTTCTCTGTCCTTTTTCACTTTAATAAAACTCTGCTACACAAAAGCTCTTGAGTGATCAAACCTATTCCCTGGTCCTGAAGCTAAATCTTCTTTGGAGATCACAAATCTGACACTGTTCACCATAAGCTATCACCTCCCTGAGGGAACCATCAGCTGTAGTGCAGAAAATCTGGATTCACCTGACGCTCCCCAGACACATAGGAGATATCTTTCCTTTGGACGCCTCTCACCTGCTTCAAGTGCATGGGTCCATGGGCACCCAGCAGACTGTAGAACATTCTCACCCCAGGAAGCCCCTGGCACCCACTCCCTGTCTGTGGCTCTGCCTCTTTCTGATCCACAGTCATACAACATGGGAACTTAGGAGGCTTCTGCCTAACATCTGAGGTTTGTCTGGGTTGCAGTGAGTCTTCAGGTGTCCTTTTATAAGTGTAAATTCCAACCCCACCCCCACCTTGACCTTAATTTTTTTTTTCTTCCCTTTGCCTTGGAATCCTTTGGAATACAGAGCAGCTTCAAACTTGGTGTTTCATGTGGGGCTCAAGTGTAGCTTCTTGGTCAAGTTGGTGGGGTCTTCCAGATTTTTTTTCATTTTCTGCCAGAATCAGTTTTCACACCTGAGCATCCTCTTCGGGCTCCCAGCAGCAACTGAGCAGACTCTGGAGCTGAGCACTATAGCCTACTTGGAGCACCTTTGGGGAAAGATAAGTCGTTTTCTTCTAAATGTAAGAATGGTCAGCCTGAGATTAATGAACAGGGTGCCTGGGCCCAGTCACGGTGGGGGGTTGCCCAGAAAGGAGAGGCTGGCGCTGTTCTCATGGCTCCAAGAGGGTTGTCTTTTGTAAGTTTTGGGTAATTGCTTTGTGAATTATAAAATCACGTGTCTTAAAAAGCGAGTGAATGTGTGATTATAAACACAGTTAATGTGATTTTTTAATACCTGCAACCACTTGCTCCCCAAACAGTGAGCTGAAATGCAGGTATAACGAACACGTGTCCAGATCCTAACTTTATCCTCATAACTGGAGGCTGGATGTTTAGCCTGCATCTAGCATATTTTACCAATTTCTCTTGTGGATCATTTATCATTAATTCCCTCTGGGGTTTAGATTGATTTTTTTAAAACTTTATTCGTTTTCATCTTCTCAATTGCACTGTCTTTTAGGTCTTTGATTAATTTATGTAACTATTCATTTCTCCACTGTGTACTTTTTGTTGTCATGGTGTAAAAGGTAAAAATAAACATGATGTCCATGCCTCGGGGCAACTAAGCTCGTGCGCCACAGCTATTGAACCTGTGCTCTAGAGCCCAGGAGCTGCAGCTACTGAAGCCTACGAGCCCTAGAGCCTGGGCTCCTCAACAAGAGAAGCCACCTCGATGAGAAGCTCATGCACCACAACAAAGAATAGCTCCCACTTGCTGCAACTAGAGAGAGCCCACCCAGCAACGAAGATCCAGCACAGCCAAATAAATGCATAAACATTAAAAAAAGAAAAACATGATTTCTAAGACTTGAAAAAACAAACACATCATCACAGCAAGTGTCCATGGCTCTAGATTTGGGACTAGACACTGGTTCCAGGCACCAGAATGCTGAGTTTGGCGGCCCCTATCTCATATATACTTCTGAACACTCAGGAAGCTGGAGACAGGCCATCATGCACTGCTGGCTGCAACACCCCACATTTGCATGACCTTTCTTGCCAGCAAAAATTGGCTAACATCAGCAGGCCAATGGCTTCCAAATCTTACTTATTGGCAGAATCTACCTGTACCTGGGATTCTAACTGCTACTGAGTCTGGGAAATAAAATTTTAACTTTTTAGATTCTGAAAGGAATGGATTGCAAGTCTCAATTGACTACATCCAACACAGATGGACTCAGAAGTAGAAACTTCACATGTTTAGTATTGGGAAGACAAGAGGGTTCCTATCAGATTTGCTATTATTATTTTTCCTGTAAAAGAAAGGGTGAAGTCAACTGTTGCTGAGTGTTTTAGTTTCTCTAGTTATTGTGAAGACAGCAGCAGTGAACTGGCCAGACTGACATTTGTTGAAGTCCCTCTGGCAATGGGAAAAAGGAGCAGTTGGATTCACCCAGGGTTGAAATTCTTATGAAATCCACATGACAAAAAGACAAGAGAGCAAAGGAGATCAAGGTTGTTGCAAGGGTGTTGTTAAAATTATGGATCATGAAAATAAACAGGGTCAAAACTGAAGAAAGGAGAATTATTAGGAAATAGAAAAGTCAATGGCCTGGTGGTGCTGAAAAGTTGGAAAGACACCACAGAGGAGCTGGTAAAGTCTGTAAGGCGAATTTTGTTTTCAGGCACCCTCATTTACACACAGGCTAATGGACCACAGCCTTGTCTAACTCAATGAAACTTAAGGCATGCCATGTGGGGCCACCCAAGATGCACGGGTCATGGTGGAGAGGTCTGACACAATGTGGTCCACTGGAGAAGGGAATGGCAAACCACTTCAGTATTCTTGCCTTGAGAACCACATGAACAGTATGAAAAGGCAAAAAGATAGGACACTGAAAGATGAACTCCCCAGGTCGGTAGGTGCCCAATATGCTATTGGAGATATGGTTGGATGGCATCACCGACTCAATGGACATGGGTTTGGGTGGACTCCAAGAGTTGGTGATGGACAGGGAGGCCTGGAGTGCTGAGGTTCATGGGGTTGCAAAGAGTCGGACACGACTGAGCGACTGAACTGAATCCTGCTGCTAAGTCACTTCAGTCGTGTCCGACTCTGTGCGACCCCATAGACTTCAGCCTACCAGGCTCCCCCGTCCCTGGGATTCTCCAGGCAAGAACACTGGAGTGGGTTGCCATTTCCTTCTCCAACGCATGAAAGTGAAAAGTGAAAGTGAAGTCGCTCAGTCATGTCTGACTCTTAGCGACCCCATGGACTGCAGCCTATCAGGCTCCTCCATCCATGGGCTTTCCCAGGCACGAGTACTGGAGTGGGGTGCCATTGCCTTCTCTGGAACTGAATCCTGGATATCCCCTAAACAGGGAAAGGGGTATACGTGTAACTCAGAAGGTAGAAAAACATAACTGTGGTCCTACAGCTTTGATGCCACAACTAGGTTCATTCACATCTCTGCTTCACCACTTGTAAGACGCGTGACAACGGGCAATTCAATTACCCTGAAACTCCGTTTTCCCTTCTTCAAAAGTGGGAGAAAAATACTATCGTATGATGGTGAGAGGACTTGAGATAATGGCGTAATGTGGTTAACACAGTGCCTGGCACACAGGAAGCGCTGAATACGTAGAAGCTGTTACTTTTACATTTGAAACAGAAAATCAAGGAAAGGTTACAATGAGAGAATTTCTAAGTGCACAGTACTGTTTTACAGAACTTCTGGAGTACTATGCGCATGCGCCAGTCCGCGAACTACGCCTAGGACGGGCACTGCGCATGCGCCGGAAGTTGCAGCCGGGAAGCCAGCGAGGTCGGTTCCGCCCGAGTCTAACATGGCGGCGCCCTTTGTCTGCTCTGAAGTGCCGTCCCCGGCCTTCTCGCGGCCGTGATGCACCTCCTTCTGTGGTGGGGTCCAGGACATGGCAGGTGAGGGTCAGCAAGCACCCGGGGCCGGGGGAGTCCCAGGAGTCGGGCGGAGGCGGCGGAGGATGGGACGCGGCGGGACGCCGGGGACGGTTGTGTGGGGGAGGGGAGGGAAGTGGACTGGGACGGGAACCCGGACTGAGGGGACCCCGCACATGAGGGTGCAGGACAAATGGGTAGGGGGGCGCTGCCCGGCGAGCGGGCGGATAGTGGGCGGGCGGACTGGACTCGCCGTCCCGGCGAGGGAGCGCGAGTCGCCTCCGGGCTGGGTGACACCCCAGCTGGTAGCATCTCCGCCCCCGCTGCCCGGCTGTCACCGCCCCTTGACCCCGCGTGCCGCGGCGGGTGGGCGTTCTGAGGCCGCGAGGTGGCGGGGTGCCAGCGCAGCTCACTTTGGCCGGCGGGGCTGGAGGACACATGCCTGTGAGGGCCTAGAAGGCGTTTGTCGTGGTGGAGACCGATACTGCCCCTGTATGAGATCCCTTCATTCATTCATTCTTTCCACAGACGGTGGTTCAACTCCTGATGTGTTCAGAGGATAGAGTGAGTGGTTAAAAAGTGTAGGCTGTGGAGCCAAGCAGCCGGATTTGAATCCTGTCTTGGTGCTTGCCAACTGTGTCCTTAGGCACGTTGGTTCCTCGCCTGGTGCCTCGGTTTTCTTATCCTTAAAGCATGGTTGAGAATAAAATCTGCCTCCTAAAACGATTATAAAGGTTAAATGAGGTAATCGGTGTAAAGTGCTAAGAAGGCCTGCTGGCACAAAGTAAATGCTGTGTGTGCTTGTTGCTGTTATTTTTTGTATAATCATCATCACCCAAAGCTCAGAAACTCAAGTGGGAGACATACTGCAATGTAGGCAATTCTGATATGATGGAAAAAAAGCAGAAAACACTGGAAACACTGAGTAGAGGCACCTCACTCAGTTTAGGCAAATCCAGGAAGGCTTCTGTTCCCCAGGAAACAGAACTGGAGGATTCTTGGCGAGTGCAGGCAGAGAAGGGGAAGAGTGTTCTCAGCTGAAGATGGAAGGTGTGAGAAAGCTGCCTAGGGACAGAGATGAAAGACACTAGTGTATGGTTTGGTCCTCCGGGGTCTTGTTTGGGGAGGGAAAGCAGCCATGGGGCAAGAGGCATCCTTAGTTCCCCAACCACGGATCCTGTAGTGGAATCTCCCCTAGGGAAGTTTTTAAACCTAGCTGTGGACTTGCAATTTTAGTTAATGAGAACACATTTAAGAATCAGATTTGTGGATTAGAAAGATCATGCTAGTGAAGACTGTATTAAAGGGAATGGGCCTGGAGGCCAGTTAAGAGGCTACTAGAACTGTGGAGGTGAGAGATGACCATGGCCTTGAGTTAGATAAGAGGCAGAAGGTGGGGAGAGATGTGTTGGCGGTAGACTTAACCAAAGTTGGTGATGACTTAGATGGGGGATTTAGGGGCTGGGGGAGAGGTCAGGGTTGGCTCTGAATTTTTGACTGGTGGATGGCGATGCTGCTCAGTGGGATAGGGAACAGGATAGGGAGGGGATTTAAGGAGAGAAGATATATTTTGTTTTGAATATGTCTGTGGTTAGTGCCTGTAAAACTTTCAAGTGGAACTGTCCATTGGTGATCTAGCATCCATCAAAAGTCATGACAGTTATGGGAAGGGATGTGTCACCTGGGTGAGGGTCTGGAGTGAGAAGCATGGTTTCTGGGACATCCCTGGGGAATGCTAGTGCAGTAAGACTACTTGGGCACAGCCTCATTGCTTTTGCTTATCAATCTTGTGTTATGTCTTTTGATCAGCAGGCTTTCCCGAGTGTAGGGGGCTTTCCTGAGTGTAGGGGGCTTTCCTGAGAGTAGGGACTGGGACTAGGTTTATTCATCTTT
This sequence comes from Bos indicus x Bos taurus, assembly GCF_003369695.1. Lineage (NCBI taxonomy): Eukaryota > Metazoa > Chordata > Mammalia > Artiodactyla > Bovidae > Bos > Bos indicus x Bos taurus. The sequence continues at coordinate 50,936,838 of NC_040091.1, forward strand.
GTGTCCCAGCTGTCCAGCACAGGGTCTGGCCTGCAGCAGCCCAGTCACAATCCAGTGTAACATTTATTGAGCACTGCCTTTGTGCCAGACTTAGTGCTCAGTGCTCTGTATTTGCCTGTATTTGGTGGATACAAGAGCAGCTCTTAGAATCCTGCAGGTTCTCATCAGATTTTCTGTTTGGTCTTTGATTCAGGTAATGAGCTGGAGGAGGAGAGCCAAGCTGGAGTTTCCCCAGACAAACTGTTGGAACAGAGTAGCCTGGGCTACTTGGAAATCTGAGGTAAGTTTGTTAAGACTCAAAGATGAAACAATCCAGGAGGTCAGTTTGTCCTTCTTCTCTAGGCACAGCGTGCTTCAACTCACCCTTTTGAGACAACTTTTTCTTTAAAAGTGTACAGTAATGACAAAATCCTAGTTAGTTTGGTTAGGAGAATGTTGATAACATTGTTGTCATTTTACTGACAAAGATCATGCTAGATTAATCCCTGGGCAGCGTTCACACCTTGTTTTAATTAAGTACAATCTAAAATGCTCCAAAATGTAGTGGCTGAAAGGAAATAGAAGTTTATTCCTATCCCTTAACAGTCTGGGAGTAGGCAGTCCAGAACTGTGAGAGTAGCTCAGTCTGTTCTGCAGTCATCCAGAAGCAGGGTTCCATTGATCATGTGGCTCTCCTTGCTCAAAGGCTTCCATCTCATGGACTGAGCAGGCTGCTCTGGATCCTGCCATTGTGTATGCATTCCATATGGCAGAGAGGGAAAGACAGAGTAGGGAGCACATACCCATTCCTTTTAAGGTTCTAATGTTTAAAGATACATATTTTTGTACAATGGGTCTCCAAACCCCAGCCTCTGGTGTACAACCCAAGGAGGAATCAGGACTGTTCCAATGCTGGAGGGAAGGCTGGCTGAGAGAACCTGTTCTGTTCCCAGCGTGACTGGATTGCTGCCTCTGATGGTTAGGCCTGAGGGAAGGCCACTCACTGTTGGAACAGGGTGGGGTGTGTTCCCTGGCCCCCTGGCCCCCTGGCCCCCTGGCCCCCTAAGGCAGGCTCCTCTGGCTTTGGATCGTTCGCGTTGCTTGGGTCCAGGGAGTCCAGGCTTGCTTACACAGTCACTGTTTTTTGTGCCTGCTGTGTCAGACACTGCACTGGGGGCTCAGGGTGTGCATATGAGGGAGATGGATCCCGGGATCAAGGCGCTCTTAGCCACATGGGTAATCACAGTATGGGCTTCCTAGGTGGCTCAGTGGTAAAGAATCCACCTGCCAATGCAGGAGACATGGGATCAATCCCTGGGTCAGGAAGATCCTCTGGAGAAGGAGATGGCAATACTACTCCAGGATTCCTGCCTGGAGAATCCCATGGACAGAGGAGCTTGGCGGGCTACAGTCCATGGGGTTGCAAAGAGTCAGACACAACAGAGCAACTAGACAACAAAAAACAGAATTTCTGGGTTATGGGGTGCTGGTTAGAAGCATGAACTTCTAAGTCAAAGATACTTGAGCCTAACATACCTGGTCCTTACACTTACTAGCTGTGTGCCTTTGGACAGAGTACTTGACCTCTCTAAGCCTCCGTTTCCTCGGGTTTGTAGTGGGAATAATGATGACCTCACGCCAGCTTTATTGGGTGGAATTATTAATGAGGTAATGCATGTAAAATGCTTTATCTAGTCTTTGAGTCCACAGTTGGTATCTAGTGTTACTGTGTGTTAATTAGGAGAGGATGACCTAACAACAACCTCCTACGAGGGTCAAGAAAGTGCAGAGTTGAGGAAGAAAAAAATGCTTAGTATAGGAAAGTAAGTGACCCTCTCATGTCTGACCCGGTTCCTGTTCCAGATGACTGTTAACCGTGTCTGTGTGTCCTTGTGCCCGGGCCCTTCTTTGCACATGCATGCCTGTATGTATATATAGGAAAGACATTTTAAAGTGTCAGGTGGCTTGATTTTGTTGCACGAAAACTGAGCCTTCAGTCTAGAATGCCAAAAGGGCAGCCTCTGTGGGCAGAGCTCCAGTTTGAACAGTTTGCCACAAAAAAGACCAGGTGTCCACTCTCTACTGCCCTGGAATTCCCCCAGGGATGGTGCCACACGGATGGCTCAAAGGTTCTCAGACCTGGTGTCTGGCAGGGTAACGGACACCACCAAAGGGCAGGACTCCAACCTCACAGGAAGCAAAAAACTCCCAAGTACATTTTGTGCACAAAGCATATTGTCCTAGAGACCATGATTTACCAAAATCTACTTCTTCTGCCAGCCACATTTTTAAATGATTGAAATAATAGAGGTCACAAAGAGTAGGCGTTTTAGCACCAAGTGCTTTTAGCAGTTGCTCCACGTGTATGTTCAGTGTCAGCATAGGTGTCTGGCACTCTTAGAGGTCCTCATGGCTATCAGTAGCTTAACAGTCTGAGGGCTACCTACGGTTGACCTCAGTGATGTAGTCACAGATGCATACAGAAAGCCAGGGCTCTTACATTCACACCTGCTTGTTAGGAATTGGAGAGATCAGCCTTGAGCTTCAAAGGAAGGAAGCGGAGGGCATGGTTAGAGTTGAGAGTTGCTCACTCGTTTCTAAAGAGCAGCATGCAGAGCCTCAGAGGTGGCAGTTCCTGCTGAGAGTCTGGACCCAGCCTGAAAGCAGCCTTGGTGGGTTCATTGTCACATCAAAAATGTACTCAGCTTCTGGTCTTAAAAGGTCTGGCAGTAGAACCTGTTCCCCCTACCCCACCCACCCCACTTCCTCTCCTGACCTGATTCATTTAAGCAGTACCTTTCCTGTCCTGAGTGGAAGGCTCCAGGGCCCAGTGGGAAGTTGTCTCCAGCTCAGGAGCCTGGGTGGTGAAGCATTTCTCATTTCTGTAGTCTCAGGGCTGGGTGGGCCCCTGTCAGGGACTTTCCTGGTTGAGTGTAACTCAAGTCAGCTGCCCAAGTTAATGCTTCAAATCATGGCTTAAAGTCAGAAATAACGTTGTTTAATTTTGTAAGTTGTCTTGTTAAATATTGAATAGATACAAAAGAATATATACCACCTGAAGGATAAGCATACAAGGAACACCCATATACCCATCACCTCCTTGACACTAAAGAATGTTCCCATTACCTTTGAAGTGCCCCTCCCTGATCCTGTCCCAGTCCCACCCCAGCGTAATCACTGGATTTGGCTTTTACTGTGTTCATGCTTTGCTTTTCTTTTTTCTTTTGGTGTTTTTTCTTTTTTGGCCCCATGGCTTGTGGGATCTTAGTTCCCTGACCAGGGATTGAATCCAGGCCATAGCGCTGCAAGTGCGAAGTCTTAACCACTGGATCGCCAGGGAATTCCCATCTCTTGCTTTTCTTTATAGTTTTACCGCATGTGTTTGTGGTGCTAAACAATGTCATTATTTAATTTTGCCTGATTTTGGACTCAGTACATCATCTTGTTTTTCTCAGTGATCTAAATTTTTTGCTTAACACATGTTCTTGAGGTTAATCCGTGTTGCATATAGGTGTGTTTCGTTTTCACTGGTGAGTTGTGTCCTGTTGTATGAGAATTTACGCATCCTTTCTATTGTTGATGGACGTTTGTTTTCAGTATTTTGCTGAGACAGACAGTGATACTGTGACCGTTCCTGGGGCACGTGTGTGCAGCCTGTCAGGATACACCCCATGGAGGAGGACTGAATCCTAGGGTATGTGCATCTTCAGTTTGACTAAATACAGTAATACCAAGTTGTTTCCAGAGTGGTTTCCCCAGTTTACTCAGCTGACAATTCTGCCTGCTTCACATCCTCCGAACAATGGTATCATCAGATTTAAAACTTTTTACTAATCTGTTGGAAGCTCAGTGATACCTCACGTGGTTTTGATTTGCATCTTCATGGATTTTAGTGGGTTGAGCATCTCTTCATGCACTAATGGATCATTCAGCTTTCAGCTTCTCTGAAAAAATGGCTTAAACCTTTTTGCTCATTGTTTTATTGAGTTGTCTTTTTATTATATGGAGACTTTTTTTCTCCCTTTTTTTTGTTTTGATATTAATCTTTTGTCAGTTAGATGTGTTGAAACTATCCACTTCCAGTTTGTGGCTTGTCTTATCACTCTAGTTTTTTTAATGAACAGAAATTCTTAGTTTTAATGTCATTTATTAACTTTTTCTTAATAGTTTGCACTTATTTCTTTTTAAGAACTTCCTCCCTGCTTCAAGTTTATAAAGATATTTCCCCATGTATTGTCTTCCAAATGTTTTATGATTCTTAACCTTTTACTCTAAAGTCTTTAGTCTGTTCATAATAATTTTTGTATATGGTTTGAGATAGGAGATAATTTTTTCCTTTTTTTAAATAAGCACATCAGAGTAAGCCTGTACTATGTATTGAAAAATACATTGCTTTTTTGTGGATCTTTAAAGTCACCAGTAACCACTATCATACATCAAGTGTCCACACACGTGTGGGTCTATTTCTGGGCTCTTCACCATCTCTCTCTGTCTGTGTGCCAATATCCCACCGATTTAATTTCTCAGTTCTTTTACTTTTTTCTATTTTTTGTTTATTTATTTGGCTGCACCAGGTCTTAGATGCAGCGCACAGAATCTCTGATCTTCTAGTTGTGGCACACGGGATCTTTACTTGCAGCTTACAAACTCTTAGTTACAGCATGTGGGATCTAGTTCCCTGACGAAGGATTGAACCCAGGTTCCCTGCATTGGGAGCGGGAGTCTTAAGCCACTGGGCCACCAGGAAAGTCCCTCTCAGTTCTTATATAACAATTCTTGGTATCTGGTAAGGTTTTGGCTTTCTACTGTCTTCATTTTGGATTATGTTTATCAAATTCCATAAAAATTGTTGGAGTCTTTTATTAGAATCACTTTGAATTTTATTAGAATTGAATTTATTACATGTCAGATTGGATAGAGGTGATGTTTATATGACATTGATCTTCTGATTCATGAACATGGCATATCTCTCAATTTACATGACTTGCCAGTTTCTGATTTTGTGAAGTGAAGTTCGCTCAGTTGTGTCCGACTCTTTGCAACCCCATGAACTATACAGTCCACGGAATTCTCCAGGCCAGAATACTGGAGTCGGTAGCCATTCCCTTCCCCAGGCAATCTTTCCAACCCAGGGATCAAACCCAGGTCTCCCGCATTGCAGGTGGATTCTTTACCAGCTAAGCCCCAAGGGAAGCCCAAGAATACTGGAGTGGGTAGCCTATCCCTTCTCCAGCAGATCTTCCTGACCCAGGAATCAAAACGGGGTCTCCTGCATAGCAGGTAGATTCTTTATCAACTGAGCTACCAGGGAAACTTTAGTCAGTGTCTTTGCACTTTTCTCCCAAGCAGTTAGGGCCTTATCACACTTTAGTTCCTGATACTCCCTCCTCAGCTTTTATTCCATGGGTGTGTAGTTTGGCTCTTTTATGTTTTGGTTGTGCTGGGTCTTGGCTGCTGCATGGACTCTCTCTGGTTGTGGTGAGCAGGGGTTGCTCTTCCTGTGGCCGCTTCTGTTGCTGCTGAGCGCAGGCACTAGGCCCATGAGCTAAGTCATTGTGGTGCCCCGGCTCAGCTGCTCTGTGGCATGTGGGGTCTTCCCAGACTGGGGATCGAACCGGTGACTCTTGCATTGCCAGACAGATTCTTGACTACTGGACCACCAGGGAAGACCCTAGATACACTTATTTCTTATTTACTATTTTAGTTGGTCCTCCCTCCTTGCATCAAATACTTTCATTTTGGGATCACTTTTTATCTACCTTCATGTATCTTTTACAGTGTATGACTTTGGGCTGTAGTCCATGGGGGGCCATCTAGTGGTTACAGACTCTCCCAGAGGAATTGTACACCTCTCCATCTGGTGCCTTGATTTGATATGGGCTGTTTTCTGTGCCATTTTCTTTCCACTAAGATATAACCCTTTGGGACCCAGCTTTATTCTGGAGGGACCTCCCTTTTTGGGGACAGGGGGAGAACTTGAGCTTGCCCAGTTCTGCAGATGCCCTTGCTGCTCACCCTCAAAGCTCCGCTTGCTATCTGAATTCCAGCCTTTGCTTAAGTTTGTTTGACCTGTCAGTCTTCCTTGTTGATTTGCCAGTTCTTTGATGCATTTTAACAGATGTCATACAGTTTTTCTTCAGCATTTGTAGCCCTGTGTCGTGAGAGTCAGTCGGGGTACCTTGTATGCTGTGTTGTTGTTTACTTGCTAATTTATGTCTGACTCTTTTATGACCCCATGTACTGCCTGCCAGGCTCCTCTGTCCATGGGATTTCCCCAGCAAGAATATTGGGGTGAGTTGCTATTTTCCTTCTCCAGGGGATCTTCTTGACCCAGGGAGCAAACCCAGGTCTCCTGCGTTGGCAGGTGGATTCTTTACCACTGAGCCATCAGGGAAGCCCCTACCTGGTGTGCCATGCTTTCAGAAATTAAGATGCTTCAGAGTTTCAATTTTATGTTTCATTTGGCAGTTGCAAACTGAAGATCAGAACTAAGACTTAACACCACTCATTTCTGACTTTTTGAAAAAATATATAACATGTTTTGTAACACTAATTAGTGTAAAGAAAGGGAGTTGCCAGTTAATGGCCGAGAATTTGCCCTTTTGGGACAGACTGAGGATCCAGTGAGTGAAGAGTGCCGTGTCTGTCCATGGGCGTTTTGTCCCTGTTTAAAGTGAAAAGAGCACACCTCAGAGAGAGTGGTGGGCTTTGGCCTTGGATCCGGGCCATGTCATTGAGACCTGGATGGAATGACAACTTCTCTAAGCCTTATTTTGCTCATCTGCACAGTGAGGGTGATCATATTACTACTCTCCCAAAGAATTAGTGTGAACATTTGATGAGGCTGTATATGTAGGAAACACTCTGCAGGCAGGTTGCCCCGGCAGCTATTCCAGTTTCTCCCTAGTGGCTGCTGTTGGACTTGTGCGCCCCACGTGTCACTGCCCTTGGGAAATAGCGAGCCAAGTATTTCTCTTGCCAGTAACCTCCCCTCAAGTGTTCAGGATAGTGGGACTTATTATTAGCACAGCTCTGTTTTCTCTGGACCCAGTCCCACAGTCCTTTACCAGGAGTCACTATTTCCTTACAGCTGGGTAATACCCCATCAGGCTGGGAAATCGTAGCCTCCGCATGGTGGGCTCTCTGGTCAGTTACTCATATCTAGGCATTTTTAATTTGTACCTAACCGATGAGCACATTTAGAATCTGCATTGGTGTTGACAGGCTGCAGCCTGACACAGTGTACCACTTTCTGCTCCTGCTCGCTGGGGACATGCTCTGGACCAGAGTAGAAACTCAGTCTTTTCGATCTTTGCCACCATTTGTGAATTTCCTGTTCATTTCTTTGGCTTGTTTTTCTGTTAGAAGATTTTTTTCTTGCTGTTTAATTTTTAATAACAGCTTTATTGAGATAGTCACATACCATACAATTCACCTATTTTAAGTGCACAATTCAGTGGCTTTTAGTTTATTCACAGAGTTGTGCAACTGTCACAACCAGAACATTGTCATCATCCCCAGGAGACACCTGCCACCCATTAGCAGTCATTCCCCATTTACCTCTGTCTCCCCCAGCCCAAAGCAACCATTTCTATCATTATGGATTTGCGTATTCTAGGCATTTTGTATAAATGGAATCATGCATTTTAGTCTTTTGTGTCTGGCTTCTTTCACATAGCACGATATTTTCAAGGTCCAATTCAAATTGTAGCACGTATCAGTACTTTCTTATTATCAAATAATTTTCTGCATGCTGCATTTTATTTACTTATTCATTAGTTGATGGACATTTGGACTGTTGTGACCTTTTTTAAAAAGTTAATTTTTGACTGTGCTAAGTCTTCGTGGCTGCACGTGGCTTCCTCTGGTTGCAGCGAGCAGGGACTACTCTGTAGTTGCTGTGCAGGCTCCTCATTGCAGCGGCTTCTCCTGTGGCGCATGGGCTCTGGGACATGTGGGCTTCAGGAGTTGCAGCACATGGGCTCCGTAGTTGTGGTGCACAGGCTTGGCGGTCCCACAGCATGTGTAATCTTTCTAGACCAGAGAGCGAACCTGTGTCCCCTGCATTGGCAGGTGGATTCTTGACCTCTGGATGACCAGGGAAGTCCTGCTTTGACCTTTTGACTGTTCTGAATAATGCTGCTGTGAACATTTGTCTACAAGCTTTGTGTGGACATATGTTTTCATTTGATTAAAGTTCTTTATATTTTGGGACTGCTAACCCTTATTTCCCATATAGGCTGTAAATATTTTCCCCCCAGTTTATATTTGCATTTGGGAAGTTGAGAATATAAGGGTAGAAATGTGAATGAGACAGAACATTTAGGTTTCTGACCTGTCTTTCATGCCCTTAAGAATTAAGTTCGGGTACCGTCGCTTTCTCATCATGGTCCCATTAAGTGGCCCCTTGGGACTGACCTGCCTCCTTACATGGCCTTGCAGGTGCTCTGTCTGTCTCTCTTTCTGTGTCTCTATCTGTCTCTTGCCCTACCTGCCCTCAGACCAGCAACCAGGCAGTGCTTAGGGTGGTTTCTAAGTTTCTCTCAGAAGCTTGCACTTCAAAAGGGGCTGGCTGAAAAACCACCAGGGTTGCAAGTCATTCGTTAAAAGGCTTCCAGCAGCTTTGCTGATTCATGCTGCTGCAGGTGCTGGGTGGAGGGGCAGGAGGCCGGCTGCACTGTTTCTTAAGGCCAGCTCGGGGTGAGCTGCTTCTTATCCTCCCAGGGCTGCAGTCCAAACATCACTGTCTTCTGGAGCAGCACTCAGCATCTGCATCTGAGGAGCCTAACAGTTTGAAGAAATCCTTAGAAGTAGAGGCACTGAATTCTTGGCCACTTTTTGTCCAGGCCTGTCTTAAGTTTTTGAGGTGTCTGAAAATACTTCTCTAAAATATCCTTACTCTTAGTTTTTCCCAGTCAAGTTTTACCAAATATTAACTTCAGTTTAATCCTATATGCAATAGTGAATGTACAGTTTGAGGTCAGCTTATATAGGTCATAGATATTAGTATATAGTTCATAGTTGATGTTCATGTCACCTTTCCCTTCTCCAGGGGATCTTCCCAACCCAGGGACTGAACCCGGGTCTCCCACATTGCAGGTGGATTCTTTACCAGCTGAGCCACAAGGGAAGCCCAAGAATACTGGAGTGGGTAGCGTATCCCTTTTCCAGTGGATCTTCCTGACCCAGGAATCATACTAGAGTCTCCTGAGTTGCAGGCGGATTCTTTACCAACTGAGCTGTCAGGGAAGTCCAAGTATATAGTTCATAGTTGATGTTCATGTCCTATATGGTTCCTGTTCCTAGTTGGAAATCTTATTTCCAATATAAGTAAAGTTTTAGATTAAAAAAAAAAAAAACTAGGTGCTAGGTAAATATGTCATTTTTATTGTCATTCACATGGTATCTGTTATACTTCAAATGCATGCATTTGTAATCTTCAGTCTTATTAATGAAATCATTTACTCAACATTTATTAAATCTGAACAGTAGAAGGGACCTTCGAAGTCACTAATCCTAATGAGAAAACAAACCCAGAAAAAGTCAGTCACATGAAAATCACGTGTTACATTGGTACATACATCTACCTCCTAGTAATTATTGGATTGAATACTGGAGTGGGTTGCCATTTCCTTCTCCAGGGGATCTTCCCGACCCAGGGATTGAACCCAGGTCTCCTTCATTGCAGGCAGACGCTTTAACCTCTGAGCCACCACAGAAGTCCAGTAATTATTAATAGTATTCAACTTACTTCTTTCTTTATTTTGGATTCTTGGTCTTAACTAGTATCATGGGACGACTAATCCTTACTTTGGAATTGTTATGTTTTATCTTCTTTCTCGATGAAAGCTGCTTTGCTCCTCCAAAATCATCATGTTCTTTGTAGAAAACAAGGTGGCTTTTGTTGTTAAGTACAAAGTACCTGTGCCTTGCCTTCTGGTTACTATTGAGTAGAAGAAGTATTGCAGTTTGCAGGGCCCTTTTCTGATCTTTTTTCAGGTTGAAGCTTTATCTCTCATGGGTACCTGGCTTATTGATGAGATTTTACATCCATTTTTGTTTTTATTATTTTAAATTTATTTAAAAAATTTTTTATTTGGCTGCGCCGAGTCTTAATTGAAGCACACAGGATGTTTTATTGCAGCATGCAAATTGTTAGTTGTGGCATGTGTGATCTAGTTCCCTGACCAGGGATCAAACTTGGCCCCCTGCATTGGGAGCACGGAATCTTAGCTACTAGACCACCAGGGAAGTCCCTATGTCCGTTTTTAGACAATAGGGAAGGGAGGCGAGCGTTGCGTTCCCCGCTTTCCTGTTACAGATTGATGTTGCTGGCCTGGGTTTATGTATAATAACAGTGATGGCCAACAGCAGCTTTGTGAAGTGGACACTTTTAGTACCATCCCTGTTTCACAGAAAGGAAACCGAGGTGCAGAGATTTAAGTAGTCTTGCCCGAGGGACTTGACTAGCTTTGGCTGGATTCCAAGGCAGGAGTTCTAACCGGGTCGGTGGAGCCAGCTCCCTGAAGTCGCGTGCTGAATTGTGTGTGTGACTCCCGGGAGAGGCCTTCAGGGCCGTCGCAGAGTCAGAGGGGTTCATCTGAGTCTGGAAAAGGCCACCAGCTGCTCTTCTTGGGGATTTTCCATTTTGTCCCTTTAAGGAATTTTTGCTTATCAAGTTTTCCCAAGTGATACAGTCTTTGTGCAAATTACCATAATGTTCCATTTCCCTTATGAGAAATTTTTTGCTTTTGAGAAGTTTTCAGTCACCAGGTCTTGCAGAAAATGTCTGAAAGGTTATGGTTAAGAGAAAGTGAAGAAGCTCTGACTTTGTGGACATTTTTTTTCTCTCTTTTCTTCTTTCTCCACTCCTTCCGTCTGTGTTTTTCTTTCTCGGTTTTAATATTTTAATCGATAACATTCACAAGTGGTAAAATAAAACAGAAAAACCCGGACAGGATGCAAGAGTGAAGAGTGTAACTCCTTTCCATCCTTCCCCTGCTGCTGTGAGGGCATCTCCGTTACCAGGTTCTTGTACGTCCCTCCAGAGTTGTGGGCATTTTCTTTGAAATGTGAGTAAGAGGTCGGAATTCTCAGCCTGGGATGTGGTGGTGGACAAATAGCATGGCCCAGCTTCTCCCGGGCAGGGTTGGGTACTAAATGGTAAGGGATGCTGAGATACTTAAAGCTTTCAAAGGATGCTGATATTCAACAGGAGGACTGCTTGCACATGCTGCTCAGCAAGACCCACAGTGAGTGTGTTGGGTTCTGGGCACCAGTCAGCCTCATCTGGCGCCAGCCTGGGGGTAACACTGCCCCATTCCTCATGTCCTGCGGGACCAGCGCTGCAGGACTTCCTGAGTTGTTTTTCTGCTTCTGCTCTTGCCCTTTCGGCCGCTCCACACTCATGCAGCCAGAGTGACCTTTCAGAAATGTGAGTCTAACTGTGGCCCTCTTGCTTAAATCTGGCATGACCCCCATGGGCTGGGGATGAGGCTGAGTCCTGGCGTGACGGGCGTGGCCTCCAGCCTGTCCCTCCACCTGCATTTCTCACCACTCTCTCTACTTGCTTTCCCCTCACTAATCCTTTACTCCCACCATCAATTCCTCACCTCGGTAAATGACACCACCACTTGGCCAGTTTCTCAGGCTAAAAATTTTGGTGTCATCCTTGACTCCTTTCTTTTCTTACAACCGACATCTTACTTGGTCAGCCTTTCTGTTGGCGTCACCAAGACATATCCCTAATCCGACTACTTCTCACCTTTCCGCCTACACCTTGTTGGAGGCCACCTTCCTCTCTGGCTTCTCTCCTGGTGTTCGTGTGTCCATCACACTTACCTCCTTGTAGTCACTCTTCTGTTCTCAGCCTCACCGCACCCCCAGGGCATACTAGCCTACTTAGAAGGAACTCCAAAGCCTGACTTGCCTCTGAAACCCTGGGCGATCTCAGCCTCTACTGTTGCCAGCCTTGGTGCCTCTCACCCTCCTGCTCCCTTCCCCTTTTCAGGCGCTCTGGCCCCTTTGGCCAAGTAACGCCTGTCTCCAGACCTTTGCTTTTGCCCTTCCTTACGTCTGTAATTGTCCCCAGGCTTATGGTGGCATGGCTCGCTCTTCACTTCATCCAGGTCTTTGCTTCAATGTCACCTCCTCAGAGAGCTCCTCCTTGACCCTTTACTGGTTAATAGCCTCGGCTTTCTTTGGTTTTCTTCACAGCACTGAGTATGTGACATTATGTAATGTATTGATTTATTATCTGTCTTCCCCACTAGGCTCAAAGTGGGAATACTGCCCCTAAGGTGAGCACAGAGTAAGCACTCATTAAATGTGTGTGTGATTGTTTAGTCTCTGTTTATATCTGTTTCCTGATTTATGGATGGAGGACCCCAGAGGGGAGTACAGTAAGTATATGGGCAGCTGTATCGCACCACAGAGCTTCTGTATTTTAGGGGAGATTTCTCATTCACACGCATAGAACTGATTCTCAAATACATATTGCTGCTGTTGTGATTAAAAGACTGTGATTAAGAGTTCACTTTTCATAGTGGCTTTATCTGTTAGTTTTTCAGTAGCAAGCACCAAAAGTACAATGATCATTTTGTAAGGGTCCACGCAATACTTTGACCTTGAATCAGTCATATTCCACACGGCCAGAAATCTGTTCTGCTGCTGCTGCTAAGTCGCTTCAGTTGTGTCTGACTCTGTGCGACCCCATAGACGGCAGCCCACCAGGCTCCCCCGTCCCTGGGATTCTCCAGGCAAGAACACTGGAGTGGGTTGCCATTTCCTTCTCCAATACATGAAAGTGAAAAGTGAAAGTGAAAAGTGAAAGTGAAGTCGCTCAGTCGTGTCTGACTCTTAGCGACCCCATGGACTGCAGCCTACCAGGCTCCTCTGTCCGTGGGATTTTCCAGGCAAGAGTACTGGAGTGGGGTGCCATTGCCTTCTCCAAAATCTGTTCTATACCAGGCCTATTCCCCAACTTGATTTGAGAGCAAGGTCCTAGGTGTTGTAAACAGCTGTAAGGAAGAAACAAGAAGTCTGCCCACCCAGCGATGAATATATTATTTATTTATTTATAATTAATTTTAAAAATTAATTATTTTTATTTTTAATTAATTTTTAAATTAAAAAATTGTGTTTATTTATTTTTAGCTGTGTTGGGTCTTCATTGCTGTGTGGGCTTTTTCTCTAGTTGTGATGAGCGGGGGCTGCCCTCTAGTAGCAGTGTGCTGCTTCTCGTTGCGGTGGCTTCTTTTGTTGCAGAGCACAGGCTCTAGGCTGTGTGGGCTTCAGTAGTTGTGGCTCCCCGGCTCCGGAGCACAGGCTCAGTAGTTGCGGCTCCCGGGCTCCGGAGCACAGGCTCAGTAGTTGTGGCTCCCGGGCTCCGGAGCACAGGCTCAGTAGTTGCGGCTCCCGGGCTCCGGAGCACAGGCTCAGTAGTTGCCGCTCCCCGGCTCCGGTGCACAGGCTCAGTAGTTGTGGCGCACGGGCTTAGTTGTTCTGCAGCATGTGGGATCTTCCTGGATCAGGGATCAAATCCACGTCTCCTGTATTGGCAGGCGGTTTCTTCACCATTGAGCCACCAGGAAGCCCAGCAGTAAATTTCTTAAACTTCATAGGAGAAGACATGTACAGGTGTAATTTCAGGGTGTGTCCACGTGCCACCACCCTCAGGGAGTACTGGACAGAGAATGATCAGACCCCACGCATGTCCCCCATGTTCTGATGTTGTCTTTTTGGTAGCAAGGCCCTTGATCTGCACATACTGGTACAGTGGGTTCTAAACTGCCACAGGTGCTGGGATACAGGACTGCTTTCTGCAGGCTCAGCCAGCCCTTCCTGCCCAGACACATTCCTAGAGCGGTGGGGTCAGGGAGACGGGTGTCCACTCCCTCTTTCAGAAGCATGGTTAAATCTTAGAGGTCGTGGAAGTTGTATAGTTTGAAAAGCAACATCAGTGTCACATTTAATTTTATATTTAGACATTATTTTTAGATTTAAAAATCAGTGTTTTTTTCAGTGTTTTTTTTAATAACACAAATTCAGCAGAGAAAACAGTACTAAACCTTGGCAGGGAGCGTTATATAGAAGGAAGCAGTGATTTTCAGGGTAGGGGCCATTACTCAGTAGAAGATAAAGCATTTGGGGGCTGTTGGGAAGGGCTGAGTCAGGTTTGTGGGTTTATATAAAGTGGAAATTGATTCTAAAAGTTTGAGAAACACAAGCTTAATAGAAGAGCTGTATTTGCTGGGCAAGGAGGCAAGTTCCATAGGGCTGGTTTTGTTGATATTTGCTTCTCTGTCATGTTGCCTGTTGATATTTGCTTCTCTGTCACATTGCACTGAAAAGGGACGGGTTGTCACACCGGGTAGGTTGGTGGGGTTGGGCAGGGAGGTTTCACGTTTGCAGGGCTGGCCTGCTGTGAACTTCCGTTTCCTTGGCCCAAGTTTGTGTATGCCGAGTTGTGTCCAGGAGCCACCAGTATTTCTAGAAAATCAGGAATGCTGATCCTTGTCACTGCTCTCAGATGCCTCCAGGCCTCTGGATGGCTGTGTTGTGTCCAGGCCTGTAGCTGGCACAACTTCTAGGAACCAGGGACTGTGGTTCATTTAGATCGGCATCTGGTGATTGGCCAGTTGTTTCCTAGCTTAATGGCTTCCCTATGTGCCACAGTTTGGAAATCCTGCCTGCAGTTTAGTGCTGATAACCTGGGTAATATTTCATGTTTGACAGGTGCCCATTCGACTCTGAGATAGAGCGGTGCTCTGTGGACCCACTCAGAGCTTTGGGCAGGCCAGTCATCTGGAAGTACATTTGGGGTTTACCAGACAGTTGTTTGATATAAAGTGCTTCCCTGACAGAGAAAATCGCTCTTACTTGTTCTTATCCAGTATCCTCTCATCTCTTAATGTTAGTTGGGCTCTGGGATTTTTCCAGATTACATTTAGAAGGAGTAATGAGATTATTACAACGTCTAAACAAGGTTCAAGTCACCAAGTACACTTGAGGTGCCCAGCATGAAAAGATAATGTGGAAACCATCTGATGTGGTCTTCGGCCTAAAAATATATGTAGTCTGCATCTGTTTCCTGGTAGCAATCATTCGCTGAGTGCTTACCACGTGCCAGGCACTGGGCAGGCCCTTTGCTTACATTACCCAATTGGATCCTGTAACAAACATGGGAAGTAGTTCCATTGGTTCCAGTATGCAAGAGAAGGTCATCACCAGCTGGTGTGGTGGGTCCAGGCCCTGGATTTGGCCCTGCTTGGCTTGACCCGAGGTTCTGCTGCCTGCATGGTGCTGAACTGCCTCTTAGGTCCTTACCCTTGGAGGTAGCAGGGTGGAACTTGGTGCCCAGGGTAGCCATGCTCTTAATTTTGAGGTGATTGGACTGTGCCATGTTGAGGACACTCCATAGATGCTGTTCTGTTGATACTGGGGGGTCTGGGATTCAGGTTTCATTGAACTGAGTAGCGTGAATTTCCTGACACAGTGAGAAACCTTCCTCACCTCAGCAGTCTTTTTGCACATGTTTTGGATCTGAAAAGCAAATGAGATGGATTGTATTTTCTCTGGTGCCACCGACCCCCCTGCACCCCCTGCACTCCTGTCAGCCTTCGAGACCCTTTCCCCTCCTCAGGGTAGCCCGGACCAGAGTGGCCTGGAGCACAGTTGGAAACGACCCCGTCTCTGCATGGGACTGAGTGTGGCACCTGTACCTTGCTTCTTTCTTATTACAGATATCGTTAAATGTTGAAAAATGTTCTTTTATAAAAGCATATGAAATGCACAGGTTTATATAATCTAGGTGAATCCAGATAAAGAAACAGAGAGCTTCCAGTATCTTAGAACACCCCTGATTGCGCCTCCTCCCATCCAGAGAGAACTGTTACCCTGAAATTTTTCATGAATCATTCCCTTTTCTTTACAGTTTTACCATCTGTATCAGTTATCTCTCTCTGTCAGCCAACCATCTCAGCGCTTAGTGGCTTGAACCATCAGCAGTTTTTTGTTTCTCCCCGTTTCATGGGTCGCCTGGGCAGTTGTTTTTGTTCCATGAGGTGTTGGGGGTCATTCCTGTGCCAGCATTCAGCCAGTGGCTGGGCTGGCACCCTGGCATTGTCAGCAGGGGCATCTCAGCTCTTCATCGGGGGCCTGTGCACAACGGTGTCTCCTCCAGAGCCCCTCGTGTGTTCTCTGTCCCCAGCAGGAGCACCTGGGCATCCGCACAGCAGGGCGACGGGGCTCCAAGCAAGCAAAGCAGAATCCTCCAGACTTCCTAAGGGCCAGGCCCGGGATTGGCACAGTGTCACTGCTGGTCAGAGCCACACAGAGCCGCCCAGATTCAGCTGGAGTCTCGTGGCAGGTGTGGCTGGATGGAGGGATTGCTGGCCGCTGTCTGTGGAGACTGTGCCCACCGTGCCTGTGTCCGTGTCGCCTGTTTGGAACCATGCTGCGGGGCTTCCCCAGGTCCCTCATGTTTTCATTCCCAAATGAATTTCTTGTGAGGCCGCCAGGGCTCATGTCCAGCCAGGCTGCTCGTCCTCTGGGGAGCATCCCAGCTCTGATGACGCGGTCTGCCCCAACAGTCAGGGCCATTGACCTGGCAGATGGCGATATCACGGAAGCTGCCTGTTTGCAGGCAGGAGTTGGTCGGAAACTTGAGGGCTTTGGGCTTGGTGGGCTCTGCAGTGTTGTCCTGTGTGAGTTTCTTCTTTCTTGGAAGCAGCTTTAAATAAGGCCCACGTGTAGCGCCCTTGAAGCAAGGTGAAATGAGGAGGAAGGCATGCTTATGCTTGGCAGAGGGCACCGCATAATATGGCTGGGCTGGAGGAGCTGCACTTGATCCCGGTCATGGGTGATGAGAGGTGGGATGGCTGCTGATTTTACTTTGTTTAAAGTCTCCTCAGATAGTGCCCCCTCCTTACATGGACTTGGGACTCCTGGCTCCCACCACACTGCCTGCCCCTGGAGCCCCCACGTCTCTCTGTGTGCCCCTTGCATTCACCTCTCTTTTTGGTCCCCTTTAAGCTTGCTCAGATTCTGATAGGTTCCTTTCACTGTAGAGCAGGGGTCCCCATCCCTTGGGCCACAGACCAGTATCTGTCTGTGGCCTGTTAGGAACTGGGCTGCACAGCAGGAGAGTGACCGGTAGTGAGCAAAGCTCCACCTGTATTTACAGCTGCGTCAGTCACTTGCATCCCCCGCTACGCCCCGGCTGTGGAAACATTGTCCTCCTTGAAAACCAGTCCCTGGTGCCAAAACGGTTGGGGCCCACTGATACCTGGTTGTAGCTCGACCCCTCTGAGGGGACACCCCTCACTGGCTCTGGGCACTGCCTGGGGGAGAAAGGGGCTGTGGGAGCTTTCTTAGGCAGCAGGCTCTGGGAGATGAGTGGGTGAGCCTGGAAGACTGCCCCTGGGCTCTGCACTCCACTGCCCCTGGGGGTTTGCAGTTATGAAACCCACAGCGCTGCTGACAAGTGACAGCGTTTAGCACTTGGCAAGCCCCCCAGGGGCCAATCACAAGATGGGGCTTGTGAGCATGTATGTGTAAGCACTGCTGTCTGTCTGTGGGGATGGTCTTTTTTCTCCTTTTTCCTTCCTTCCTTCTAGTTCCTCTCCCTGCTTCTCCCTCCTTCCCCTGCTCCCTCCTTCTCTTTTATCCTCTCCTGTTTTCTGTCCCGTCCTTTTCTTTCTTTGTCAGAACAGATGATCTTTTAGGACTGTTTCTCTTGTTGGAACAGCTCTGGAGGCTTCAGAGGGATTCCAGAAGGCTTCAGTGTTCTGACACCCACATCTGGGGAGGAGCCCACTTCTGGGCAGGCATGTCTCATTGGAAAGCTGTGGTTAGCTTTAGGTGGAAAACATTACTCAGGGCACACAGCTGCTCCTGTGCGTGTGGGGGTGCTGGAGCTACTGGGTCACGGAGCACCCTCTCCCGGGGACCTTTATCAGCCTTCCTCCAAGGCCTCTGCTGGACATAAGCACCCGCCCCTATACCACCCCCCACCCCACCCCACCCCCACCGCACCGTCCCCCATCCCCCACCAGGAGTCCTGGGCTTCAAGGAGCCCTTTCCCCTAGAAGCCTCGGGGAGTGTGACAGCCTGAGGGCTTGTTGCAGCCCTGGTTCCAGGGAAGGCTAATAATCACCTGACCTTTAAGCCAGCTGGTCTCTCCACACTGTTGGCCAGGAGTCTTTTCTCACGTTTATCTTCCTAACAAGTCAGATCACTTTCCGGCTGGAGGGTTCTGCTTTCAGCTGGCTCCAGCCCAGGGGCATGAGAACAACTCTTTGCCTCTTGTGTGGGGGTGGGAGCCAGGGAACTCGTGTTCAGCCAGCACTCCTTTTCTGAGCCTGGGAGCTGCTTCCTCCTGGCTCCTAGTGAAGGTGAGAGAGCCAGGCCCCCCACCAGGAGGGACTGGTTTGGGTCTGATTGGAAAGTTCTGAGGGGATGATTCTGCAGCTCATCGAGGAGGCCCTTGTGGTCCTTCACTCTGCACTTGGGAGGTGTCTCACCCGAGGCTCCCGAGGAAAAACAGGGTGAGCTGGTGACTGGAACTCAGGGGCTGCCCATGCTCACATACACACATTTGTCTGCTCGTGTGGCTTTTAACACAGCAGGGAGAAGACAACTCAGAGGTTGCTTTGGCCCAGGCCTGTCCTTGCCACCCACCTTTGGTTCCATTTACACCTGCCTGGTATGTACCCCCTTCAGGTCTCTGGCCTAAGTGCCCGGCCTGTGTGTTTAGCCCACAGGCTGGGCACTGGTTCTTTTCCATGTCGCCAAACTTCTCCCTTGCATCCCTTTAGGTCACTAAAGGGAATGAATGGGAACTTTTCCCAGGGATTGAAGGCCTTTATGGGGTAGCCCGGGCAGTAGCAGCCTTTGCTCCTGCGGCCCTGTGGTATGCCGGCTGGTTTGTTGCCCGGCAAGTTGTTCAGCCACCTCGAGTCTGACCTCTTGGCTCCAGAGCTGGCTTCCAGCTCTTCCCTCCGTATACATAAGAACCTCGGGCCACAGCCACTTCTAATCTGAGTGGTCCAGGAAGCTGTGCCTCTGGCTGGGAGGCTGTGTGTGGAGGCTGGGGCCAAAGGACAGTCCTGGGGATGCTAGGGGAAGGGAAGGGGGATTTTCAAGTCTCCGGCAGCAGCAGTTCTGAACTCATGACTCAGGGGCTGGCACCCCGTGGCACACGGCCTGTTTTCACTTTCTGGCCCCCTTTACTTGATGGAGCCCTGCCCACCTACCCGGTGACTTGTCCCAGTTCAGCAAATACACCCCTCCACTTTTGATAAGTTTCCAGACACTGTGGAGTGGGTGGGCTGTGCATCCTTCAAAGCTGATGGATCTGTGCCGGCTGAGCCACGTGCGTGGGGGCTTGGCTTTCATCATGTCTCATCACAGCCAGACAGCCATACATGGTCACTGTGCCTACAGAGCTGCAGCGTGGTGACTCAGCCCTGAGAGGCTGATGTAATGGGGGGAAAACCGGAGCCAGAGTGTGGTTACTGAAACCCGGAGGCTGAGAGCCACCCCCTCACCCCACTTCTCCACCCCAGGGTCACCCTCGCCTGCCCAGGAACCACCTAGGGCAGCTCTGAGCAGACCCAGGTCTCAGAGCAGAGGTTCCAGAAGAGCTGGAAGAGAAACCACTGCCTCTTATTGGGTGCCGGGCCAGGGTGTGACAGCCCAGCCTGGTTGGGTTTGTGTGATGTGGTCACAGGAGTGGGCATGGACATTTACTTGGAAATTTGTTCTTTCTTGAAAGGAGAGCCTGCCTGCTTCTTTTCCTTAGAAAATACTGATCTTGAGAAGGACCCAGGTGTGGTATTGAGGGGGAGGGGAGAGCCATTTTAGATTCTTATTCAGTCATGGCCTGTGCAGTTCAGGGTGATTTGGTCCCAGGCCATGCAGTTTTTGTGAGCATTTTTACTTGAGATAGTTGTGAAATTTCCAGGCAGTAACTAAGCAAGGCCTTTGACAGAGAAACTTCAGCCAGGCCGGCAGCTCTTGGGTTAGGATCAGAGTTCATTCTTTCTCAAGGGACAACCTAGAGAGGTTTCCAGAGGTGGAGAACACACCAACTTTATGTAATTCACTGAGCCCATGAAGTGGGGAAGAGCAGGAATCATGGCTCCTAACCCCCGAAGGCCAGGTTTGCCGTGGACAAGGGGACTTGCCCAGAGCCCTGTGGGTGCTGCAGGAGAGGGGCCGGGCCTGATGCGGGCGCTGGAACATCTGCCCTCCGAAGGGCATGTTTCCTGTGTGCACGGCACACGGAGTAGAGTGAAAATAAAGCAGGAAGGTTTTCATGGAGCCCAGTACATCCAGTTGAAAGATCTGTTGTTTATTCTAAGATTCTGTCATGCATTCTGTTTGTAAAAAAATGTTAAGCAACCGTTTTATTTTTTTTTTTAAGTGCTGACAGTAATCAGTGTTTTGTGTTTACTTGGTTTTTGACTTTTTAATATCATTTACATGCTGAGACATGAAGGTGACTGTTTCGTGTTGGCCGCTTCATGCTTTTTGGGTTTTGGACCTTCCCTGGCCAGTCATTCTAAGAGTCTAGAAGCCAGCCCCTGGTCGGTCTGGGCCTGCAGAGGCACGTGGCCTTTGTGGACTTGGTTCCATCCTCCCTGTCCCCCTGCTTCTTGCCCTGGGGTGTCGGGATCGCTGGTGGGGCCGGTTGGTGTCCTTCCTTGTGGTAACGTGGAGGCCTGTGGCTTTCCCCAGCCATGGATTTTCCCCAGCACAGCCAGCACGTCTTGGAGCAGCTGAACCAGCAGCGACAACTGGGACTTCTGTGTGACTGCACTTTTGTGGTGGACGGCGTTGACTTTAAGGCTCATAAAGCAGTGCTGGCAGCCTGCAGCGAATACTTCAAGATGCTCTTCGTGGACCAGAAGGATGTGGTGCACCTGGACATCAGTAACGCGGCAGGTACCCTGCTGGGTCCAGGGCCGAGCTTGTGGTGGGCCCCGTGCCACACACGGCCCTCCTTGAGCAGCAGCTTCTAGCTGTGGGGGACGAGGGGTGGGTGCCAGACTTCCCACACAGGACTCGGCCATAAGTGCGTGAGTACCAAGTTCTTACCATGATTGAGGGGCCTCTTTTGACTGGGAGTGGGGTGGTAAGGGGAGAGTGGCAGGAAGGCCTCATGATAAGCTTCAGGACGAGTGAACACAGGACAGGCTCATCAGAAGCAGCAAAGAGCAGGAAGGCTCTGAGCCCTTGGTCCCTTTCCATTGCTGAGTCAGTCTTTGACCCACTATCCCAGTGCCTTGATGGCAGTGGCAAGGTTTGGGGTCTGGAGGAGGAGTGTCAAGAAGGTCTTGGGATTGAAGAAGGAGCTTACTCATCTTAGGTTCAGGTTCCTAACCCAGAATGACGTGCCATGCTGCCAGAAGTTTGGCCAAGGTGTTGTTTCCCCATTTTACAGATGCGGAAACTGAGGCCCAGAGAGGTCAGGTGACTGGCCTGGACGTCAGATAGAGGGTTGTTGGCTAAGCCCTGATGAAAGCCAGTGGTGACGCACTCTGTCTTCTGGTGATGAAGCGCAGTGGCTGGGTGGAGGGTGCTCAGAGTGGCCGTTCACACCCTCTGCCCTCTGTGGGTGTGCTTCTTTTTGGAGCCTACCTCTCCCCTGGCACAGGAGATGGGGGAAATGGTGGCCTGCTACTGCCACTCTGCTTTTTATGAATCCCTCGATCCTGCTATGGAGTGGAGTGACTGGACAGGGTGTTGGTACCAGGTCTTGAGATGGGTCTGTGACAGATGTCTGTGTCCTTGGCAGGCCTGGGGCAGGTGCTGGAGTTTATGTACACAGCCAAACTGAGCCTGAGCTCTGAGAACGTGGACGATGTGCTGGCCGTGGCCAGCTTCCTGCAGATGCAGGACATCATCACGGCCTGTCACGCCCTCAAGTCACTGGCTGAGCCGGCTGCCAGCCCTGGGGAGAATATGGAGGCCTCAGCCGCAGAAGGTAAGCTTCTTGGCAGGCTGTTCCTGAGCAGGTGACTCTTGAAGAGAGCTCTGCCCCTGCCTCTGGGTCAGCGTCATATGGCCTCGCCTGCATTGTGGGGAGCTCGTGGGGAGGAGCTGCAGCAAAGTCTGAGAATGCCTCTCAGAGGGGCCCTTCTGCCCTCCCTTCCTGAGGGCACTGGGCAGCCACGCCTGGCTCAGGGCCTTTGCACCAGAATCCACTCCTCCAGCAGGCCTCCTCTCCCCCCACCTACTCCTGCTCCTCTAGCTCCTCAGGAAAGCCCCCGAGGCCCGATGTGGGCCAGAGTCCTCCTGACACACTTTGAGAAAAGCACACTCCTCTGCATGTAAGCAGCAGTCTCTGATTAGCACCATTTCATGTGTGAGATCTGTTTCCCTGACCAGTCTGCCAGCCCCACGGCTATTACATCCCAGGCCTAGCTGGCAGTCTTGGCATGATGTTGGTACCTGTGAAGAGTCTGTTGAGTGAGCCAGCCGACAAACCACTTCTTAGGTATATCCCAAGGGAGGGTCTGGAAGAGCTAGCGAGTTCTGGGCCACTTCACCGCTCCCAGTGGTGGGCACTTGATGGGAAATGGCAGGTCTGTCCTCTTCCATCTCCAGTGGGTGATAAGAGAGCCAAAGAGGAGAAGGCTGCTGCCACTCCACTGAGCGAGCTGGACCCGGCCAGGAGCAGTCCGCCCACGGGCCCAGGCCGGGAGCCCAAGGAGGAGCGAGGTGGCCAGGCCGAGAGCACGGGCAGCGGTGAGTTGCCATGCTGAGGATCCAGCTGGCTGGCCATCACCTGCCTGCAGTGTGGGCTCCAGCACCACAAGTGGCTTCCTCGGGAGGCTCTTGGGGGTGAGGGGACACAGGCAGCTGCATCCCTTGAGCTCAGGCTCCCCAGAACAAACTGTTGGTTTTTCTGGGGCATCTGTTAAAGCCAGAGCAGAGACTCAAACAGCCTGAGCTGGGATGTGCCGCCCCACCCAATCTCCTGGGGCCACAGCCACTTCCAGAGGCCTAGTCCAGGACACCCATCCAGCCCCTGGACAGAGGGCCCCAATCCAGCCCTGGATGCCCCCACCCCCACCACAGGTGCAGAGCAGACGGAGAAGGCAGATGCTCCCCGGGAGCCTGTGGAGCTCAAGCCAGACCCCACGAGTGGCATGGCTGCTGCTGAGGCTGAGGCTGCCTTGTCAGAGAGCTCAGAGCAAGGTACCTTCCACCGGCTAGGTCGGCCCTCACTTAGGTCAGCGTCCCCCACTCTTCCTGCCACAGCTGATCTCACTCTGAGTCACTCTCTCACATCAGCTTTTGGGCCAACATCATCTTTCCTCATTCCTTAACTTTGATGTATATCCTGGCCTTGCTTCCTCGTAGCACAGAAGTATGGCTGTCGCAGTACTGGCCCTGCTGTTTCTCCCTGAGCTGAGCACCATGGGGGAGCTTTGCTGCCCCTGGCACCCACCCCTGCCCCTGCCCCCAGTGCTTTTTGGCTGACAGCATCCTTCCCACCTGGGTCGCCAGCTTGGGGACCTGGTGGACTGAGGCCTATCTGTAACCTTCAGGTAGCACTGTCCGGGTCATCAGTCTCCCTAGGCTTCCTCCAGCCCCCCGGCGGCTTCCAGACCCTGCCACGCGCTTGCGAGGCGCCCACGCAGAGATGAGCCCGCCCCCAGCCTCATTTGACACCCACCCCCCACCGTCCAACCCCCAAGATGCCTCAGTGCCTGCTCTTCTCCTGGCAGAAATGGAGGTGGAGCCGGCCAGGAAGGGAGAAGAGCGAGAGGAGGAGGAGGGCGCCGCGCCGGCGGTGGTCAAGGAAGAGGGGCCACCACTGGAGAAGGGCGAGGCCCCAGAGGAGAGTGAGGAGTCAGCCAGCACGGACTCGGGCCAGGAACTGGGCGCTGAAGCGCGAGGCCTGCGCTCGGGCACCTACGGCGACCGCACGGAGTCCAAGGCCTACGGCTCGGTCATCCACAAGTGCGAGGTGCGCCGTGGGCGGTGGCGGCCCGGCCCCGGGCCCCGCCCGGCTCCGCCCCTGACCCCGCCCCCTGCGCCCGCAGGACTGTGGGAAGGAGTTCACGCACACCGGGAACTTCAAGCGGCACATCCGCATCCACACGGGCGAGAAGCCGTTCTCGTGCCGGGAGTGCAGCAAGGCCTTCTCCGACCCGGCCGCCTGCAAGGCCCATGAGAAGACGCACAGGTAGGCCCCGGGGCCGCCCCCTTCCTCCGCCTGACCCACCCTGGATCCCCGCCGAGCGCCCCCTCGCGACCCTCCTCCTCCACGCTCTACCGCCAGCCCGCTGAAGCCCTACGGCTGCGAGGAGTGCGGCAAGAGCTACCGGCTCATCAGCCTGCTGAACCTACACAAGAAGCGGCACTCGGGCGAGGCGCGCTACCGCTGCGAGGACTGTGGCAAGCTCTTCACCACGTCGGGCAACCTCAAGCGGCACCAGCTGGTGCACAGCGGCGAGAAGCCCTACCAGTGCGACTACTGCGGCCGCTCCTTCTCTGACCCCACGTCGAAGATGCGCCACCTGGAGACGCACGACACAGACAAGGAGCACAAGTGCCCGCACTGCGACAAGAAGTTCAACCAGGTGGGGGTGGGGGTGGGGCGAAGGGGAGGCTGGGGAAGAAACCGGGAGGGCCGATCCGGAGGGGGTTTGCCTTCGCCACAGGACTGGAGGAAGGGTGGAACCCCCACAGGGTGCCCCGGAGAGGGCCAAGACCAGAGGCTCCGGGGAGGGAGGTGCTGGCCCTCTGACCCCCTGTCTGGGCGCAGGTGGGGAATCTGAAGGCCCACTTGAAGATCCACATCGCCGACGGGCCCCTTAAGTGCCGGGAGTGTGGAAAGCAGTTCACCACCTCAGGTAGGACCTGGCTGGCCCCCGCCACCCCACTTCCGCCCCGGCCTCCACCCCACGGCGCCACCGCGCGCCCCCCCACCCCCACCCCCTGCCAAGCCTCCCCTTGGTCTCGCCACAGGGAACCTGAAGCGGCACCTGCGGATCCACAGCGGGGAGAAACCCTACGTGTGCGTCCACTGCCAGCGGCAGTTCGCTGACCCCGGCGCCCTGCAGCGGCACGTTCGCATTCACACGGGTGGGTGGGTGAGCCTCGCGGGGGCGACGCGGGGACATGGAAGGAAGGGAAGAGCTGACATCTTGTCCCGGCTCCTGCCTGCGTCCTCAGGTGAGAAGCCATGCCAGTGCGTGATGTGCGGCAAAGCCTTCACCCAGGCCAGCTCTCTCATCGCCCATGTGCGCCAGCACACAGGGGAGAAGCCCTACGTCTGTGAGCGCTGCGGCAAGAGGTGCTGCCCTTCTGCCTACCCACTCCCCACCCCCACCCCCACCCCCCCCCGCCCCCACCAGTCCAGGCACAGTGGCATCCCAGTACTGGGTGGGCGGAGAGGCTCAGACAGAGCACAAGCCTGCTGTGTCCGGCCCACTCAGGAGCCAGTCACACGGCTGTCCAGAGCAGGTCCCCAAGTCCTCTTCCATCTCAGCCCCGCCTTATCCTGGGTGGTTCAGTGCAAGCCCCTCCCTCTGGCCCTGCAGATTCGTCCAGTCCAGCCAGTTGGCCAATCATATCCGCCACCATGATAATATCCGCCCCCACAAGTGTAGCGTGTGTAGCAAGGCCTTCGTGAATGTGGGGGATCTGTCTAAGCACATCATTATCCACACTGGTGAGTGTGTGCCCACTTCTGTCCCAGGCCCTGACCCCGGGCCGGGTGGTGCGGGGGGGAGGGGTGGGAGACGCCCTGGACCCCAGCCTTGGGAGCTGACACTTGCTGCAGGCTGCCTCCAAAGCAGTTTAACTCCCAGGAGGGCCCCATTTTCTCAGACCTTCTAGAAGGGCCACCTGTGCTTCAAGTGGCCACCCCAGAGCATTTCCTGCTGGAAAGACAGGGCTGCAGGGGAAGCTGGAGGCCACTGAGGTCCTCCCCCCCTGCACCCTCCCCCCAATGGCAGGAGAGAACCTTGCCTCCCCCCCCAGGAGAGAAGCCCTACCTGTGTGACAAGTGTGGTCGCGGCTTCAACCGGGTGGACAACCTTCGCTCCCACGTGAAGACTGTGCACCAGGGCAAGGCCGGCATCAAAATCCTGGAGCCAGAGGAGGGCGGTGAGGTCAGTGTGGTCACTGTCGATGACATGGTCACGCTGGCCACCGAGGCACTGGCAGCAACGGCTGTCACGCAGCTCACAGGTGCGGACATCACTTAGCTCCCAGGGCAGCAGGGGGTGGTCACAGAAGGGCTGCCTCTGGGGCGTCCTCAGAGGAGCAAGTGACCGGTCTCAGGCCTTGCTGATTCCGCCCACAGTGGTGCCAGTAGGGGCCGCGGTGACTGCCGATGAGACTGAAGTCCTTAAAGCCGAGATCAGCAAAGCTGTGAAGCAAGTGCAGGAAGAAGGTAAGAGGGGAGCAGAGCTGCCTTCAGGGAAGGTGGTGGGCCTGAGGGTCCTTCCTGTTGTGACCGCACCCCTACCTCCCACAGATCCCAACACCCACATCCTCTATGCCTGTGATTCCTGCGGGGATAAGTTCCTGGACGCCAACAGCCTGGCCCAGCACGTGCGGATCCACACGGCCCAGGCACTGGTCATGTTCCAGACAGATGCGGACTTCTACCAGCAGTATGGGCCGGGCAGCACGTGGCCGGCCGGGCAGGTGCTGCAGGCTGGGGAGCTGGTTTTCCGCCCTCGGGACGGGGCTGATGGGCAGCCTGCCCTGGCAGAGACACCCCCCACAGCCCCTGAATGTCCACCACCTGCTGAGTGAGCAGGCACCCCTCCTCCTATTTAAGGATAGATGGCACCCTAGAACTGAGAAGGGTGACCCCATTCCCTAGAGAGAATAAATTTGATTATTTTCTAATGCTGCCTGTAGCTCCCTGTGGGTGTGGGGCGGGGAGCTGGCAGCTCTAGCTGATACTACAGAAGGGCTTCTCCACTCAGCCACCAGCCAGCGGAGACTGTTTCTTGGGAAGGCCAGGCTGTCCCTTTGCAGGGAGCCCCAAGACCTGTCTAGAAGGAGGCTGACTCCTTCGTCTGAGTTGGGGTGTGGGCAGCACACCAGAGAAACTGCGGCTCCACGAGCCCCATCCCCTCATCTGGTCTCCTCTTTGGAGGCCACTCACTTGCTCAACCTGAGGATTGGACCTTCCCTCTCTGCCGTGAACACGGCTGTGACCCTGCTCCCCTCTGCTCAGGTGTTGGGAGCTGGGCCCAAAGGGCTTGGCCACACTGCTTACCAGGATCCAGGGCACCCATGCAGGGCCCAGCTTGAGGGCTCATTCAGCCAAAGCAGCAAGGTAGGCAGAGTACCAAACCAAGCAGGCCACAGGCCAGGTTCTTTTGGGCTTAAGGAAGCCAGAGCGCACCACACTTGCTTCATGGTAACTCTGGCTGCAAGATCAAGGCCAGGCCAGCGTCATCTTCTGGGAACATTTACTTGCCCTCAGTCAGTGGATCTCTTAAGGTGAGGGGCTGGAGGGACAGGAGTGAGCGGCCAGGAGCTCTGGTGGGGAGGTGGGCTGTGCAGCAGCGGGGGTGGAGAAGCAGGGGCTCCTGAGACGCCGTCTCTGCTGCCTTTCCATATGGCTCGTCCCCAACAGCTGTAACTCCTCACTCAGAGATGGCCCCATCCAGCACTGGAGTCCGGGGATACTGCAAGTGAGACCAGTCTTTGTGTTCAGTCCCTCCTGCCCAACTGCTCATCTTGTGGTGGGTCCAGCTGTTCGGAGGCAGCTGCTGCAGGGTCAACCTGCACCTTATCCAGAGGAGGAAGGGACAAGACCCCAAAGCTTAATATGTGTCTGAGTTTGGGCAGTGGCTCTATTCTTTTACCAAATTTGAAGTGCCTTCAACATTACCCAGAAACCAGTTGGGACCTTGAAGTGTCACATTACCACCACAGCAGTGAAAAGGTGGTTCAAGTCGTCGTCTGTGATGAAAGTTTTTTTTTGTACAAGATAAAATGATCCTTGGGCAGGACTAGTGGCAGGAAGGAGATGGGTTCCATATACAGACTTAGGGGGCTGAAAGCAAACTTGGGGTGTGAGGGCTTACTGTTCCTAGAGGCCAAGGACCCCTGGTCCTCCCATCCAAGTCAAAGTCACATCCACACTTGACATGTTTTGTATTTTTTAATAAAGTTTGTAATCCAATGGACACACAAAACAAAACTGCGCTGAGAAAAACAGTTTCATAAATTAATAAGTGTTAGGAAGTTGAGGGAGAGGTCAAGGTCACAGGAAGAAGGGAAGCCAGTCTTTTTGTGTGTGTGACACTTCCAAATTGTGGGGTCAGGGCCCGTGCTATAACGAAGCGCACTTATACAAATGAGTGACAATACAAAGTCTGAGTATGAAAATAAGATTTTCTCTGAAAACACATTTTTGGCACAGATTAAAAAAAATGTATGTCAGGGAATTTGATTTTTAAGTCAGTATTATATATATTTATATATATTATATATTTATATATACACACATCCCAAGTTCTGCATATTCCACTAGGAGAGAGAATCCTTCCATTTGCTCTTTTTGATTGTAAACTGTACATCCTGGGTGCATCAAAGATGGTGGTGGCAGAATTAAGAGGTGACATCCAAATGAGCAAGGGGAAGGAGGAGTGGGGACCAAACAATGAAATGTTCCTCGACCCCAAGGTTTCAGCAGATGTTTGAAGTCCTGCGTGAGTGCGATGTGTGTTCACGTACACCAAGACATCCAGAGTGTCACAGCCTGTCTTCACTGTGCAAAAGTCCAAGTCACTAATTTAGTGCAAAGGCAGTTCTGTTTTGTTTCTTAAAAACAAAAACAACAAAAAAAATCCCACTGCCCTGTTCCTTTTCTCCAAAAAGAGGAGAGAGAAACCCAGCCTCAAGGTGTCTGCAAGTCCATCGGTTGGTGGTCTGTCCTTGGGCTAAACGTCATGTAAACATACAAGTAGCAGCACCACTGCCCAGAGGGATCTGTCCGACTGAGCCGGGCGGGCGGGCAGGAGGGTGAGGCTGGCCGTCTGGCAGTGGAGTCTGTCCCCTTCGGCAGCTTCTTCCTCCACTTGGCTGGGTTGTCCTGTGTGTTATTTTTTGCTGCAGAGCCTCAGGAAGATGCACTGAGTGGTGACCATTCAGTGGCTCACACAGAGGCAATGACAATCATGAGGTGAGGAGAAATGTTGGAGATGCTGGCCAGGAGGTCAGGGGCCAGCCGGGACAGGTGACTCTCAGAGAACTCGCAGGGCGGGAAGATCTGCAGCACGTAGGCAGGCTGGAGTGGGGACGAGAGAGAGAACTGGGACCCCCGGCTTCACATCACCCACCCACTACCTCTCCTCCCTCAAACTCCCAACTGGGGGGCCCTGAAGGCCCAACACACGGAGCCAGGCTGAGTCAAGTTTCCAACCAGCTAAGGTCTCTTGAGACTTTCAGAAGAAAACTAGGTATCAGAAAACAAGCGAACTGACTGCCTCCCTGGGACCCTCTTTTCAATCATTACGCTAAAGAAAAACCTCTGCTGTCTCAGCTGCCCACTGTCTGTCTCCCAGATGGCCAAACAGTCCTGCCCATACATGCCCATCCCCAGCTGGTCTCTATCCAGAATGCCCCTTTGTCCAGCTCCTCTGGAAACTGTCCTGGACTCCTCTAGTTGGCACTGGCAGGTTAGTCAAACTACTCAACCAACACTACCCACAACCCCCACCCCCACAGGCGTGCGCATGCCAAGGCAGGATGCTGGGCTGACCTGATTGGAGCCGGGGTTGGGAACATTAATGATCCCTGCCGCCTGCTTGGCCTGCAGATATGTGATGAAGGCAGCCTTCAGCGACTCTGTTTGGCTCACGACGTCCTCTTGGTCTCGGCCACAGGGCAGAGCCAGCAGCAGACAGTAATCTGTCTCCACCTGGGGGAGAGGGAGCTGTCAGTGATCAGAGGTCACCTCACAAAAGAAGGTCAGAGGCCAAAAAGACGACTATCCAACCCAGGGGATTTGGCTCCTAAATCCACAAAAAACCCTACTACTGAGATGACCTTGAGGTCCATCCATATACTTGTTGAATAAAAAGAGCCTCATCTCTGGGTCTAGAGGAACTTTACACCCCTAGTGGAGATAGAACACGCCCTTCATCATCTACCCCAAGAATCCCACTGCTGCACCCCAAAACAAGCCAGGGAGACAGTGGGGGCCACCTGTGGCCTCCCTTATTGGTGGGACAGTGGCTCACCTGGCCCTGAGCCTTACCGTCATCCTTCGGGCAACCCCTTCCAGCTGTGAGGCCTCCAGCCGCATCCTCTGGGCAATCCGCAGCGGGGGCCCTCCTTCAGAGAGGGGCAGGGACCGATGGGCCAGGACATTGTTGCCAGAGACGAAGTGGAGCTGCACAGCAGCTGTGTCGTTCTTGAGAGCCAGGAGGCCCTGCCACACGATGGGGTACTTCTGCTCGCAGGGAAACAAAGAACAGTGAGCTCACGGCTGGAGAATGAGGCCATGCTGGTCATGGCCCTGAGGAGAAGGTGCTGATCTAAGTGGGGATCTCAGGACAGTGAACACAATGTAAAGCTTGGAGGGTGGTAGGAGAGGCCCTGTCCAGGCTTACCTTCAGAAGCTGCACCATATCCACAGGCCTCTGGGAAGTCAAGTGTGGAGAGGAATCTTGTTTGGGGGTGAGTGGGGCTTCAGTATGGGGCAGAGCCAGTCCTGGAGGGGTGCTGGGGCCTGAGGAGGTGGGGACAAACAGTGGCTGCTTTGGGGCAGCCTGAGCAGGAAGAGGAGTCGGGAGGTCAGGCTTCAAGGAGACACACACAGGGGAGGGATAGGAGGTCTGGCTCGTCTCTGCCTGTGCCCTCTGGACCTGGGTGTGAGGCTCAGCTGGCCTGTTGGCAGAGACGTTAGGAAGGCGCGGCTGCTCGACTCCTGTCTGGGTGCCCTTGGCTTCCTGGGACACCGGAGGCATCTTGCTGCTTGGAGGCTGGCTGAGCTGGGAGGGCTGTGCAGGCTGGGCCGGCTGTGCAGATTGCACAGGCTGAAGGGGCTGTGTGGGCTGAGCAGGCTGTAAGGGCTCGCCTTCAGGGGGCCCCTGAAGTTGGGTGGGAAGAAAAAGGAGAGTCGGTCTGTTTTGTACAAAGATCATCCTGCCCCCAACCAAGCAGCCAAAAGCCCTGGATGGGTCACCTGCACGGCAGCTCCTGGCAGCCAGGCCCCTGGAAAAAGCTTTAACCAGATGGCCCCGCTCTCAGGCATTCAGGATTGAGGGTTCTGGTAAGAGGTCACCTTTTCCCTACCTTGTCACCCCCTCGGGTCAGGGCCACCACACCACCCGCTCCCACTGTGAGTTCCCTCATGTCCCCAGGCTCTGCTGTAATCTGATCCCTTTATTCTGAAGTTGAGGAAGCTCCTCTTGAAATCCACAAAAAGGATGATGTATTTCAGGGACCTCACTGGTACCTGCCACCCGCCAACCCCTCAACTCTCTGGACCAGAAGACAGACTGGGCGTGCTCACCTGGGTGGGAACCTTGGTCCGGGAAGGCAGGCCGATGGAGGCTGTGGCAGGGAACTGCGTGTGTGTGAGCTGGGCCGGGCCATGGTAGCTGCGGACATCTCCGTACCGGTACTCCTGGAAGAGCTCCCCGCTCGAGTGCACGATCTGCACACCGTGGGTCACCACCACTGGTGGAGTCAGAGGCAGCCCCTGGAGCTGGCTGCCAGGGGTGACTGTGACGATGCGGGCCTCCCCGTGAGGGGCAGGGGCAGGGGCAGCTTTGGCATCTGCTGTCTTAGCGGCTTCTTTCCCTGGCTGCTGAGGGGCCTTGCTGGCTGCAGGCACCTTCCCGACCCCGTCTGCCGCCCGGGGCTGCTCGCTGACGGCAGTCACATGAGGATGCACCATGATCCTCACATCCCGAGGCACGGTGTACGGGTGCAGCCGGTACTCAGACTGCATGACCAGCACCTCTGACTGCACAGGGGCTGCGGCTCGAGCCACGGGCAGGTGGTAGTGCACCTCCTCCTCTGGAGGGTGCTGGGAGGCCAGGGTGGGCACCCCAGCTGCGGCCGGCTGGGGGGTGCCGGCACGCTGCGGGGCCCGGACCTCTATCTGCTGCGGCTGAAGGGGGGCCCGTGGAGAGTGGAGTGTCTCGGGCCGGATGCTGTAAGTGATGCTGGGCAGTGTGGGCGTGTTCATCCTCACCTCGCCCTGAGACAGGTGACTGAGGGACACAGTCTGGGTGATGCTGTGTGGTGGCATGATGACAGACTGCTCCGGGTGGATGCTGGAGATGAACTGGGGCACAGGAATGCCTGCTGCCAGCATGACCGTGGCGTTCGTGGACAGGGCAGTGGATGTGGTGCTGCTGGGGTGGCATGCCCGTGGGAACGGGCTTGGAGCGGGCCCACTGGGTCGAGGGGAATGCGCATCTGGCTTGCTGGCTGCCAGATGGGACACCGTTCGATCTGTTGGGGTGCTGGGCCCCGACGTGACGTGGTTCACTTCTGCTGACAGTTTGCTGGGCAGAGCCGGAGGGTGGTGGGGAGTAAGAGTGGAGCCCAGGTTCGCCGGCTGAAGGACCTTGGTCTCTATTTTGAGGGTGACGGGGTCAGCAAGCTTTTTGTTAGTGGTGACTATGCTTGGGGTGAGGACTAGCTGGTTGTGAACCAGCACCGGAGGTGTGTTTATGCCCTGGGTGAGGACCTTCACCGTGCCACCCTGGGTGACGGGTGTGGACACAGACAAGTGAATGGGCTCGGGCTTCTCCAAGGATGGACGGTCGGCCTTCACCGACGAAATCACAGGAGACGCGTTGTATGTCTGTGCAGTCAGTACCAGGGTAGAATGGGTGGCCACGTTTGCATAGCCTGAAGGAGTCTGAGGGCCTTTGGCTGGAGGCTGAGACGATGTGACAGAATCAGGTTTGACCTGAGACTTGGACACCGACTGTTGAAATTCAATGTCCATCGCACTTGCTGGGGGGATCTGGCTAATCTTGGCGCTGATCCGCTGGGGCCCTTCAGTCTTCTGCCCCGAATAGCTCAGGAGCACAACCCCTTCGGAAGTGTTCACGCGCAGCCCAGCACCGGAGCCCGTGTCTGCTGGGCGATCATCAATCACAGACATAGACCCCGGGTGGAACCGACTGTTGTCACTGCTGCTGGATCTCTGTTTGCACTTTGCTGACGGTGCAATCACTGCACCTGCCACCGTCACGGCACCCGTTGTTGTGGCTGTCACACCCCCAGAGGCAGCGGTCACTGCACCCGCCGTGACCGTCACTGCACCCGCGGCGGCGTTCACTGTGCCCGGAGAGGCGTTCACTGTGCCCGTGGCGGCGTTCACCACACTGGTGGCGGCGTTCACTGGAGTGGTGAGAACGTTCACGGGCCCCGTCAGGACGTTGACTGGTCCCTTCAGGACGTTCACGGGGCCAGCGGGAGTGTTCACCAAGCCTTTCAGTGTGGCCACTGAGCCCTTCACAGGGCCTTTCAGGGCATTCACAGGGCCAGCCAGTGCATTCACGGGGACCAAGGAGACATTCACCAGGCCAGTCAGGGCGCTCACCAGGCCCGTCAGGGTCTGAGGAGCAGGTTTCGCCAGAGTTATCTTCTGCGAATTCTCCAAATCAATGCTGACAGGCATCCGGCTAATGACAGAAGTAATTTTGGGAGCAATGACTGGAGTCACCTTTTCTTTGTCAGCAGCTACTGGAACCTCTGAGGCCTGTGTGTCCGAGGTGTTAGTTACTGGAGTTGCTGTTTTTTCTTCTAAAACAGGTTTTTTAGATTCAGCTGGAGGGGGCAGTGCCTCATGCAGGCAAGGAGCAGCGCTGACAGGCTCTGCAATGGCAGCTGTGACACTCGTGGAAGTGACACCCGTAGCAGATACATATTTGGGGTCCATGAGGATCTTCCTCAGCGTACTGGAGCTAGTGTCAATGTCAGAGGCCTTGGTGTCTGGGGGCAGAGCCGGAGATGGGGTGGACTGCGCCTGTGGCTCCTCCTGTCTCGTGATCCACTCTGTCACCTTCGCAGGGGGACTCTGGTGTGGGATCCCCCCAGCAGCGACAGGGAGTGGGAGCTTTGCTATCGTTACGGAGGGAATTGGGGGGGTGGGCATGCTTGAGTCACTGGGCGGGGTCACTGGGTCACTTTCAATGATGGAGTGCACCTTGAATCTGGCTTGAGGCTCATCATGCACAGGGGCAGGCTGCGAGAGAGGAGTGGGGTCTGGGAGCGCAGGTGCTTTGGTCGGAGTCTCTTCGTCCATGCTGCTTTCTTGGGGCAGATCCTCTCGGGATGGAGTCTTGCTTGGGTCAGAAGCACATGACTCGGGAGCAGTGGACTGGGGCTTGTCATTCTGCTTTTCTTCCTGTGGAGCTTCTGGGGGTTGTACCGTCGTCCCATCACTTGAAGCAGGGCTCTTGCTTTGAACCTGGTCAGGTTCAGGGACATGGGTCTCTGTAGTGCCCCCTATTTTCTTGTTTGTATTTCGTTTGCGGCGTGATCGAGTAGTCTTCTGGCGCCCTTTATCTTTCCGAACCAGAGTCACTTCTTCTTTTGACCCCTTGGCTCCCGGCACTGGGTGGGAGGTTTCGCTGCTGTCTCCTCGGGCTTCCTTCTTGTCTGCTGGGCCTGCTGAGGGGTCAGGTGCACTGCCTGGTGGCCTAGAAGATTCAGCAGCAGCCTCTGTCTCCAAGATGCCAGACACAGCCTCATTGGTCTCAGGCTCCATGCCTTCCTCAGGAGGTGGCGGATCTGTCTGAGATTCTGCAGGGTAAGGTGGCGGTGCGGGGAAGTTTTCTGGCTCCCCAGAAATGTCATTGATGATGGACCCGATGGCCGCGGCCAGCTCTGTTTCACTGGCTTGGTGTGCGGGCTTGTCCCTGTCCTCTGTAGAGAGGCCCTCTGTGGCATCAGGAGCTGCCGCCTTGAAAGCTGCGGGTGTGGAGGTTTCCGTGAGCTTCTCGATGTTCTCCACGGCCTGCTCCAGCTCCATCTGCCGGGCTAACTGATTTGCTTCTGGGGACTGCTTGGAGGCAGACACATCCTCCTTCTCTGGTTCCTTGTCCGGTTCAGCGGGCTCACTGTTCAACTGTGATGATACACTCCCCTCCTTCTGGGGACTCTTGCTCTTCTCGGGGGAAACAGCCACGACCCCAGCCTCCTCCTCCACCGGCAGTTCTGAAGGGCCTGCAGCCACACTGGGACTTATGGTGGCTTCCGCATTTTTCACGTTTGCAGATTTGTCCACTGCTGACCTAGAGTTTCGAGATCGTCCTCTCTTTGACTTGGAGTTTTTCTCAGGGGCTGCTTTCTTCTCCACTACTTCAACTGGGGGGGTTTCGGGTGGATTTCTGTCCGTGCTAATTTCTTTCTTGTCACGTTTTTGTTCACTCGCTGCTGCTTCTTTATCAGCCTTGGATTTTGTATTATTTTCCCTCACGTTCACTTGAGGACTCCCCTCAGTGGTCGCCTCAGGACGTTCAGGGTCAACTTTGGGTTCGTTTCTCCCCCTCTTCCCTTGCTGACCACCAGCAGCTACTTTCTGGGACCGTGGGGATCTCCAGCCCTCAGCTGGTTTGACCGTCTCAGCTTCTTTGGCCTCAGTCTCGTCATCTTCATCGGCCCGACGGCGAGTCTTTGGAGGCCTCCCCCTCCGAGGGGTCGTGGGAACCGCCGCAGCCTCCTGCAGCTCCCGCTCCAGTCTCTTCCTGGTCACTCGGGGCTGCTCCACGGGCTCCTTGACTGGAGAGCGGTTGTCATGGTCGCCCATGGTTGCGTAAACACTCCTCACATTCCGGCGCCTGGTTCGGCCAAGTGGCAAGCTTGGCTCGGGGTGTTCAGGGTCCGTGGCTGAGTTTTTAGAAGCAGTCCTTGTAATCTTCTCTGCCTCCATCTTCAGTTCTAAAAGCTTCTGTGCTTCTCCCCGGGGAGAATTGGATCGCTTGAGCTTTTCCCGGTCTATCCTCTCACTCTTCCTGGTGACGGGCTTTTCCACACTTGCTGCAGCTGCCTGAATGGGGGTCTTGGAACGTTTACTTTTGTTTGGCTTTTTATCTTTTGCAGCAACTGGAGGATCAACCTCTACAACTTCAGTAGCTGGAGGTGGAACCTCAGGAACATCCTCCGTTTTTTGACTTGTGTTAGGTTCAACGTTAGCAGCCAAGTCTGGCTTTTCCACCTGAGGCTCATCGGCTTCTTCAGGCTTCTGAGTTGGTTTTGGAAGTGTCTGGGTGCTGTTAGGCTCAGGATCTACACTGATCTCTACCTGGGAAAACGAGGCCCCAGGAGTTGGAGGCTTGGCATCCAGATAAGGCAGCTGATCGACTGATGAGCCTCTTTCAACAGTGGAAGGAGGCTCGGCAGTGTCTTTCCTGGTGTCCACTCCTGGGGGCAAGTCTCCTTGCTCAGGCTGCTCCACAGTGACAGGAGCCAGATCTGTACTTGTGGATTTTGCCTCTTCCGGGACAGAGGCTGGCTCAATGGTCTTTTCTTCTGGCACCGGAGGCCCCTCTCCAGTCTTTTCACCAGCTGTCTTCTCCAGCGATGCTGCTGCTGACTCTGGAGCTATAGCAGTGACACTAGGGGGCCCAACTGAAGATGGAGTTTTCAGTTCCGGCTCTTTATTCTCAGAAGCAGATTCTGGGGTCTTGGGATGATCCTCTGTATCTTCCTGTTTCTCAACCTCTTTGGGTTTCTGGTCTTTTTCTTTTTCTTTCTGTTGCATTCGTGTGAGTTCCATGAATTTGCTATGGAAAAGAACTACTGGCTCTTGAATCAAGTCAGTTGTGTTATTCAGTCCATCAGAGGTCTGCCTCCCATACAACCTGCCGGAAATGAAGTCAGATTCTTCATCTTTCCTCTCTAGATGCTGCAGTCGCTTGGAATCTTGTTCAAAGATTGAGCTGTGTAAAAAACGAGAAGCAAATAATTCTTGCCTTTCCTGTTCTTCTTCTTTATGGTCATCTTTCTTATCATCCATTTTTCCCTCT
Organism: Bos indicus x Bos taurus; assembly: GCF_003369695.1. Taxonomy (NCBI): domain Eukaryota; kingdom Metazoa; phylum Chordata; class Mammalia; order Artiodactyla; family Bovidae; genus Bos; species Bos indicus x Bos taurus. Next base: position 50,973,812 of record NC_040091.1, read on the forward strand.
GAATCAGTCCGGATTTTCTTCTTTTTCATGTACCAGGATGGAATAGGTCTCGGAGCAGAGTCTACCTTTTCTTTATCTTTGTTGTTTCGAAAATTAGCAAATCGGGAGTCCCAGTCAAGAAAAGACCAATTTTCTTCTCGAGAGGAAGAAAGGGATTTGGCTCTTTCAAGCAAAGCCTTAGTGTCCGGTGTGATTGTCTTATCCAATGCAAAGGAATAAAATTTGTTCCTTTCTAAAGAACTGGAGAGTCTTTCATCTCTCTCACGTAGTTTGTCTTCTCTGTCCCTCAATAAAAAAGACAACCGAGAACTTTCAAATAATGCAGAGGCTCTAGGTGAGTGAGATTTGTGTTCACCATCATCATCAGAATCAGAAGGCACCTCACCAGGTTCCAAGTCACGGACAGACCTCTTTCGAAGGCTGTCTCTCTTAATTATGCTGTTGGGGAAACTCACATCAAATCTGCTGGCATCGTGTTTCATTTGAGAATCCCACCGATTTAGTTCATCTTCAGGATTCAAGACAGATAGTTTGATTTTAGCCATGTCTGCCATCTGTTCTCTCCTGCTTGAATCATAAGGATTAAATTTTAAGGACTCTTCTCTGACTGTTATATGAGAATAGGGGAGACCTTTGTCATCTAATTTAGGAGACCCTCTTATGGACATTACCCTAGGAGAACCAATAGGGTCATCATCATCATGGAAGGAACCAAGCCGAACACTGGGAGAACCACCAGTCCTTTCAGAATCTTCACTGATCTGGCGTGAACTTCTGTAGTTCCTTTCTCTCTTGGTGCAGATGTCAAAATCAACATGGTCCATTCTTTTCTTTTTGCTGGGAGGAGAGTCATCGGTGACATCCTGAGGGGGTTTGCCTACCTCGTGAACAAGGCTACGTCTTTCGTATTCATCCACATCTTTTTAGGACTGCCGAATTTCTCAGACTTGGCTATTTCCATCTCCATCTGCTGTTTTCTACGACTCTGCTCCATTTGTTTTCGGTAACTCTGTGTGTGATCAATATCAATGCCAATTTTTTCTTCAGTATTTACTGAATGTGGTTTCTCTTGGCCCGATTTACATTCAAGTGGTTCATCACGAAGACTGCAATAGTTTTTCCTATTATCTTCTCTCTCTGGTCCTTGATCATCTAATAGCTCCAGCTGTTTGAGTTGTGGTTTTGAGGCAGTGGGTTTTTTTGACTGGATTTCTTGATTTTCCACAGATTCACCTACTGGTTCTCTCAGCCTTGCTTGCAGATCTGAGTTGGGCCTTGAGCCAGTCCCAACAGAAATACTGGTAAGCTCCTGACAGTCTTTGGGGCTGGGAACAACATTAAGTCTGTCCAGTTTAAGTTTTTTAGATTCTCTTTTAAGAATTTCTTTCCTCACAGGCTTTTTTTCAGACTCTCCTTCCCTCAGCAGAATGACATCTCTAGATGACATGTCAGGCTGTTTCTTTAAAAGCACCCGAGCATCTTCCATCTCTGGACTACTTTTCTTGAGGTCTGATTTCTGCCTTTCTACTTTCAAATTGGAATCTGCAAAACGCCTTTTCCTTGCCTCCAGCTTCTCCAGGTCCCCAGCACTCACCCCGTCAGCACTCTGCTCTGGTTTTAAGTGCTTCCTGGGTTTAGGCCGGCCTTCCTTATCTACCACTTCTATGTGGCTTGAAAGCCCCCTTTCCTTTGGCACTTTCATCCTAACAGATTCCAGTTTAGACAATTCAGATTTTGCAGGCTCTGTCTGAGAGGTCTGAAGTTTCTGATCTAAGGCAGAAGACTTGACAGCGTCATTATCAAGCTTGGTTTTCAGCTTTTCCAAAGGGGCGTGGTCAATAACCTTCCCCTCTTTTTCTTTCACTCGAGTCAAAACCACACAGGGCATGAGTTCTAAGCGGTTTTTGGCCAATCCTTCTTTGTCAGCTTTCTCTCTGCTCAGTTTATTAGAACTCCTCAACTTTTCGGGGCTTTGCTCTCTCTCATTTTCTTGGTCTGTTTCCGAAGACTGAGAACTTGGGGAATGAACTTTTCCTTTTCGTTTCTGCTTGTCAGTTTTGTCCTTCTCCACCTTTTCCTTCCTTATTAAACGTCTCTCTCTTTCCACTCTCTCAGGATCGAAAGCTCGTTCTTTATCTGTCTTCTCATTTTTTGTATAGCGTTCCAAACGAGGTTTGTCAAGTTTATCGTATCTTGGAGGGGAAAGTGAGCTGCAGCTTCCACTCCGGTCTGAGGAGCGGCTGTAAACCCTCCTCTCGGAATCACTCGGCAGTCTCTCGGACTGTGAGGGAGATGTTCCAGGGCTCTGAGGGCGTCGCAAGTGCACTGGACTCTGACTGCGTTCAATTGGTCTCCTCTCGTGGTCTCTGTCCCGGTCAGATTCAAATCTTTCACGTTCTCTTTCTCGTTCCCTTTGTCTGTAACTGTATTCCCGAATATCTTGTTCATAAAGATCATTTCTATAATCCCTATATTCCCGGGGATCATCATAATATCGTGATTCATAGTAGTCTCCTTGATAAGTTTCCCATTCTGAATAAAATTCTCTCCCTCGAGCTGGATAGTCCCGTCTGGAATCCTCAGGATATGTGCCTGGAGTACGGACATTCTCATAATATGTACGATCTTGGCTATAGTCATAAGATCCCCTTCGTTCTTCTCTGCCAAAGACAAAAAAGAATGTATTGGTTTTTTGTTTTCTCGTCACTGACACATTAATCCTACATGTGCAGTTAGAGTCCTGCTTCTAAAAATCTTTGCCATTATTTAATCATTAGAACTGGGGCTTCCTTCGTGGCTCAGTGGTAAAGAATCCACCTGCCAATGCAAGAGACATGGGTTCGATCCCTCATCCAAGATAAGGAAGGAGAAGGCAATGGCAACCCACTCCAGTATTCTTGCCTGGCAAATTCCACAGACAGAGGAGCCTGACAGGCTATAACCCATGGGGTCACAAAGACACAACTCAGCAACTAAACAATGACCAAATCATTAGAATTTCACCATCCAATACCACAGCTACAAACCACAGATGGCTACTAAGAGCTTAAAATCTGGCTAGACTAAATTGAGGTGTGTATAAAATACAGACTAGATCTGGTAGATTTAGTCTTTTTTTTTTTTTTAAAGAAGACATATACTTCGGTAATTTATTCAGATTGAATACATGTTGAAATAGTATCTCAGATAGACTAGGTACACTTGCCTGGAAAATCCCATGGACGGAGGAGCCTGGTAGGCTGCAGTCCATGGGGTTGCTAAGAGTCAGACATGACTGAGCGGCTTCACTTTCCCTTTTCACTTTCATGCATTGGAGAAGGAAATGGCAACCCACTCCAGTGTTCTTGCCTGGAGAATCCCAGGGACGGGGGAGCCTGGTGGGCTGCCGTCTATGGGGTCGCGCAGAGTCGGACACGACTGAAGCGACTTAGCAGCAGCAGCAGCAGGTTAAATAAATTAATTACTTCTCTGCCAAGAGATAGTCTTACCACAACTTGGGAAACAAATGTATTGTTTGAAAAGACAGATTAACAATTTAACTAAAATCTTTCTACCTCTGCAACCTCTACCTCAATTCACAGTTTAAAAAAACACACTGGGGGCAAGTCTCCCTGGGCTCAGTCTTTACACTTATAAAATGATAATGTTATTTAAGAATAAGTTAAACAAGAAGGTTAAATAAGATGAAACTTTGTAAAAACTTTCCTAACATAATACAGGGCACATACTTGGCCTTCAGTAATTGTTACTTTTCCCCAACCTGCCAACTAACAAATTATGTATTACAAGCTGTGTGAGATAATTCCTTAATTGTAAAAGAATTCCTTAATTGTTAAAGTGACATGACCCAGGGCATTCAAAATAGGATTGAATTTGCATGCAAGAATGTGTATGGTGTATAAAATGGAAATTTACCTGTAACAGAGGCCAATTCCTTTACTCTTGGTTCATGTCCTATTTTTGTTCTTTCAAACAAGTATGGCTTACTCAGTCTACATAGTACTACTAACGGCAGCTCAATGAAACATAATGAACCCTGAACCTAAGCTTCTAAAAGCATGAGCTTTTGTCTTCCTGGCTCATGGCAGGTACTCAAATTTGTTCAAAGAATGGACCTTAGAAAAGTATGTCAAAGTTGCTACTGGGCAATGTTCTAACCCGTTTTCAACAGCAAATGAAGCATCTAGACTTGAGCATTCAACACTGGAAGCATCACCAGCACCTTATCATATGCATTTACACTGAACTTTATCATTTCAAAGAGAATCATTTATGACACATCTATGATATTTCATTTAATAGGATGACCAATTCAAGACGATCCTTCTATAGTTCCATAGGAACCAGATTTTTTGCCTCAACATTGGCCAGCCATTTTGTAAAATTAGGCTGACTTAACTCCTTATCACCATAAACACAAACTCCAAGGAAGCATCACTTTCACATGTAAAGGAGAACACACTGTAAGCTTCCTTTTTTCCTTTGATCACATCATGGCTTACAAGATCTTAGTTTCCCGACCAGGGATTGAATTCTCAAGCCCCTGGCAATGAAAGTGCAGAGTCCTCACCACTGGACCACCAGGGAATTCCCTAAGCTTTCTAATATAAAGTGGTTAAGACACCAAGAATGGCTGTAGTTTACTGCCTGCATTAAAAGTAGGTTTAAAAATGGCTTCCAGGTATTTTCTAAAATAAGCAAACTAAAACTACGTCCAAAATGTGAAAGAAAAAAGTTACAGAAGTCAAAGGTATATACATAAACATTAGTGCTACACTGTTCAGTTTAATAAATGATGATTTTGTACACATTTTGCTGGACTCTACCAAAAGAAATGAGTGTTCTTGCCACCAAGGAACTCTAGCAAAAGACAATAAAACTGCACACTAGTACTATGTACAAAAGGCTCTGGCAGGACCCGGAGGGACTTTGAAAGGCCAGGTTTTCAGAGAATGCTGTTCCCATGACTACAAAGTATCCAAACTACTCTAAGTAGGTGAGAAATTCATCTAAAGCATAATGTGACCCCATAAATTTGTGCTGAGAATTACTTTGGCAACCTGTAAGACTCAATGCACTAGCAGGTAAACTAAATGCACTGGGTTTATTTCTAGCCCATCATTTAGGAGCCTGTGACCTTATCAGCAAAGTCATCTGATTGTCAGTTCCTACCATAAGTAACACATGAAAAGAGTCACAGCCCTATTTCCCTGACACTGTATTTAAGGGAATAAAAGAAATACTTTTAAACTGCAGAGCCCTATGAAAATGAGTCATCACTTGCTTTTGTGAGCTGAACTGTCATTAGGGGGTAAAGCACTTTTTTCCCCTCTACTTATTCATCAACTATTGAGTGGCATGACTTCCACTCTATGGAAAAGGCAAAGATTCTTAAGTTCTACTGAAAGGAATGCATTCCAGAAACACTACCATCTGAAACCAAATGAGGCAAAACTGGGTCACAGTAAAGTCCTACACCCTCATGCTTCCTACTTTATCTCTAAACATTCAACAGGGATAAATAACCAAGGAACAAAGCCAGAGCCACATAATCAGTAAAATGAATTAATTTGAGTGGCAATATTCAAAAATTAACTCACATAACATTATCCAACCCTCACAAGACACTGTTCTCTGAAAAATATTGAACATACACACAGAAAATTTTAATGAAATTTTTATGTCTTAAGTGCCACTAGATCATCAACACATTTTCCACTCACTTATGGCTAAGAATTCCTATAAGCACTTAAAGTATTAACAATGACTTCAGATTGTGGGGGTGGGGGTGGGGAGGATGGAGAATCCTCCCTATAGAGGATGTGTAGACTATGTTCTTACATATGTTCATTCTCTCTCTCACACACACACACAGAAAAATTTGGAACGTGGATTCCAATCCACTAGTGGAAAACCACTGATACCTTAGAAGTTCACCCTTTGGGAAATTTGGCTGTAGGGGATATTTTTCATTAAAAAACCGCTCAAGTAGTTAATGACCATTACACTAAACACCATGAGGAAATGAAAAAGAATATATACCTTCTTTGATTTAAACAAAAATGAAGTGGCAAGAAGAGGCAATAAAAAGGGAATGCACCCAATAGGTTTCTGGGAGCATGATCAGGATTTGCCTCATCCTCTGTGGATCAAGATCAACTGTGGAAAATTCTGAAAGAGATGGGAATACCAGACCACCTGACCTGCCTCTTGAGAAATCTGTATGCAGGTCAGGTAGCAACAGTAAGAACTGGACATGGAACAACAGACTGGTTCCAAATGGGAAAAGGAGTATGTCGAGGCTGTATATTGTCACCCTGCTTATTTAACTTATCCTCAGAGTACATCATGAGAAACGCTGGGCTGGAAGAAGCACAAGCTGGAATCAAGATTGCTGGGAGAAATATCAATAACCTCAGATATGCAGATGACACCACCCTTATGGCAGAAAGTGAAGAGGAACTAAAAAGCCTCCTGATGAAAGTGAAAGTGGAGAGTGAAAAAGTTGGCTTAAAGCTCAACATTCACAAAACGAAGATCATGGCATCTGGTCCCATCACTTCATAGGAAATAGATGAGGAAACAGTGTCAGACTTTATTTTTTGGGGCTCCAAAATCACTGCAGATGGTGACTGCAGCCATGAAATTAAAAGACGCTTACTCCTTGGAAGGAAAGTTATGACCAACCTAGACAGTGTATTCAAAAGCAGAGACATTACTTTGCCAACTAAGGTCCGTCTAGTCAAGGTTATGGTTTTTCCAGTGGTCATGTATGGATGTGAGAGTTGAACTGTGAAGAAGGCTGAGCGCTGAAGACTTGATGCTTTTGAACTGTGGCGTTGGAGAAGACTCTTGAGAGTCCCTTGGACTGCAAGGAGATCCAACCAGTCCATTCTGAAGGAGATCAGCCCTGGGATTTCTTTGGAAGGAATGATGCTAAAGCTAAAACTCCAGTACTTTGGCCACCTCATATGAAGAGTTGACTCATTGGAAAAGACTCTAATGCTGGGAGGGATTGGGGGCAGGAGGAGAAGGGGACGACAGAGGACGAGATGGCTGGATGGCATCACTGACTCGATGGACGTGAGTCTGAGTGAACTCCGGGAGTTGGTGATAGACAGGGAGGCCTGGCGTGCTGCGATTCATGGGGTCGCAAGGAGTCGGACACAACTGAGCAACTGAACTGAACTGTCACAGAGACCTTTTATACTTGAACTTGAGTGTCTAAAGGCATTTCTCAAATAGTCTTTTCTCTAACACATATCTACAGGGTGGAGATCTAGTAGAAACATTCCAGGAGACTTAATCACAGAGGCAAGTTTGGACAAACAGCTTTATCATATAGATGATAGCTTCCATTTTCAAATGTGATCAGCTTTTGAAGAACCTACTGACATTGTCGAGGTGTTTTAATATATGTGGTCTAAAAAAGAATTAATCATCAGTTCTGATGCAATTTTAAGCATTAGCCTGATTTAGATGGTGACACCTTAAATAGTCGACTGTGGACTGTAATGGTTCCTACAATTCCCACAAGCAGTAGAAAAAATATCAAATACCACATAACCATGACTGAAAAAATTAACAAAGATCAGTAAGGTTTACTTTATTTTTTGCCGTGCCATGTGGCTTGTGGGATCTTAGTTCCCTGATCAGGGATTGAAACCAGGTCCATGGCAGTGAAAGCAGCAAGTCCTTCCACTGGAAGGCCAGGGAATTCCCAAGGATTGTTTACTTTCTACACAGCTAAAGTTACTAATCTATACAACTTTGGCTTTCTGATTCACAAATTATTTAAGAGATCTGAATTTAAAACAAAGCTCTTGATAGTCTTTTTAAAGTTCTTTGTTATTTCAATTAATTCTATGAGCTCATACATGGTGACAACTTGGATGTTGTCATTACTAAATACACTGGGCATTTAATAGTCTATAAGTAGTCCATGTGGTCGCTAAGAGTCGGACACGACTGGGTGACTTCCCTTTCATTTTTCACTTTCATGCATTGGAGAAGGAAATGGCAGCCCACTCCAGGGTTCTTGCCTGGAGAATCCCAGGGACGGGGGAGCCTGGTGAGCTTCCATCTATGGGTTCGCACAGAGTCGGACACGACTGAAGCAACTTAGCAGCAGCAGCAGCAGCAATGCATTTCAACATGTTTAATTTAAATGTGTAAGGCAAGATGATTTATATATAAAGTTATAATCTAGAAAAGAGTAACTCTTTTAATGAGTATTCTCAGGGAGAAAATGTAGATAAGGTTAACCCAACTCCCATGAGCTACATGAGAAATCCATTTTTAATGTGTTTCCATACATGGGGATAATAAAAGGGATAAGTTTGGGGGGAAGGAGAGTAGCAATAAGGGATGAAAAACAGAATTTAATCCCATCTAAATTTTATGTACTAGAAATTTTCAAATTCAAGCTATGCTGATAGGTTGAAAATACATACCTTCTTTCCAATAACATTTCATAAAAGTCTCTAATATCTTGACCAGATTTTTCCATACAGTGATAAAATGCCAGCTGACTTTCTCGATTTGCAAAATCCACCTAAAAAAAAAAAATGAACAGCAGGTGTTTAATGCGAGTTTCAGATTTCAATGATGGAAAGTGTTACCAAATTTGAAAACTCTTCTTCTGGATAAATTACAAGAAAATGTAACTTAGATCTCATTTAAGTGAAATAGTCCTCATAACTAAAACTGTATTTTTTTAACTTGAAAATTCTCAAATTCTACAGAAATCTTGATAAAGAATTATAATTTAAAGTTTCAGAACCCAATCCTGAAGAAGTGGAGAAAGCAAAATCAAAAACTGAAACATACCTATCAGGATTCTAGGCCATTGGTTAAATAATCAGACCAACTAAATCTAGTAATATCTTATGAAAAAACAGGCTTACAACCCAACATTCAAAAAACTAATAAGATCACGGCATCTGGTCCTATCACTTCATGGCAAATAGACGGGGAAAAATGGAAACAGTGACAGACGTTATTTTCTTGGGCTCCAAAATCACTGCAGATGGTGACTGCAGCCATGAAATTAAAAGATGCTTGCTTCTTGGAAGAAAAGCTATGACAAACATAGAGTATTAAAAAGCAGAGACGTCACTTTGCCGACATAGGTCCATCTAGTCAAGGCTATGGTTTTTCCAGTAGTCATGTATGGATGTGACAGTTGGACTATAAAGCTGAGAGCTGAAGAACTGATGCTTTTGAACTGTGGTGCTGGATGAGAGTAACTTGGACAGCAAGGAGATTAAACCAGTCAATCCAAAAGGAAACCAACCCTGAATATTCATTGGAAGGACTGATGCACAAGCTCCAGTTCTTTGGCTACCTGATGCAAAGAGCTGACTTGTTGTAAAGACCTTGATGCTGGGAAAGACTGAAGGCAGGAGGAGAAGGGGCAACAGAGGATGAGATGGTTGGATAGTATCATGGACTCAATGGACTTGAGTTTGAGCAAACTCTGAGAGATAGTGAGGACAGGGAAGCCTGGCATGCTGCACTCCATGGGGTTGCAAAGAGTTGGATATGATGAACAACTAAACAACAACAACATCTTGTGCATAAATTTGCTGGAACCACAGTTAGAACATAAAATATGGAAGAACATTTAAACTTTACTCAGTGAGGCCTCAAAGTCACTAAAGCATGATATTCACCATTTATCAATATCTTATTTAAAAATACTGATTTCAATCTAACCAGAGTTATTAAGTGCATAAATTCCTTGAAACTCTCATGAACAAAAGTTTTTAAATAAAAATACTTAGACAAAAGATCATACTTTCACTGATTACCCACTCTTTAAGAGAAGAGGAAAGAAGATCGAGAGGATCATTCAAGAAGCTGGACTGACACTTGGAGCTCCTGAGAGTGCAGCCTGCACTGAGAGCTCACTGGTGAGCACCAGGAACCCAGGGTGTAGGGAACGAGGATCTTTAGGGAAGGTTCTGTGATAACGTTTTAAAAGACTCTGTGTCCTTGCTGCTAAGTCACTTCAGTCGTGTCCGACTCTGTACGACCCCATAGACGGCAGCCCACCAGGCTCCCCGTCCCTGGGATTCTCCAGGCAAGAACACTGGAGTGGGTTGCCATTTCCTTCTCCAATGCATGAAAGTGAAAGTGAAGTCGCTCAGTCCTATCCGACTCCTAGCGACCCCATGGACTGCCGCCTACCAGGCCCCTCTGTCCATGGGATTTTCCAAGCAAGAGTACTAGAGTGGGTTGCCATTGCCTTCTCCTCTGTGTCCTTAAGTAGCCAAATTAAAAAATTGTAATATCGCCCTTGAAAACTGAGGATATATACTAGATGTGCTGTAAGCCAACAAAATGCCAATCATTAAAAGGTTGGGATCCAAACATGACTTTGTTTTGGTTCTGCTTAAAGTCATTCTGCACACCTTTATTTTATTTCCACCGATTTTCCTCCCCTTGGTCTCTTTTACAGCTGCTTGTGCATATTCAATTTCATTGTAAAGAACCAGGGCCATGCCTTTTAAGCGATCAAACACCACCTGTAAAAAAACAAACAACATCAGTCTAAACAAAATTCTGTGTTAGTCCCAACAAAATTCTAAGTCACTAACACATTGCCAAGAATAAATATATATTTTTTTTATTCCAGAAAAAAATTTGTTTTTCCTGATGATGCATGTTATAGTAAAAACACAACAAAACGTTGTAGGAACTGTTTAGATTTGTGGATATTGTGGCCTGAGGTATATTGTTTTTATTTTGTTTTTGTGTATTCTTTTTCCATGTTGACTGAGTACTGTCTTATACTAAAGTAAGTACCGACAAAAAATCACCGGACCAAAAAACTGTTTCTCCATACAACAAAAGCTACACGTACAGAAATGTCAAAGTTATGCAACATACCTCCGACAATGTAAAATCTGCTTTTAAGAAGTTAACATCTTTACCTTCACATAATGGAAGGGGGTCCAGAGACTTTTTTCCTGTTATGTTTGTGAACGTTACACAACAAACATTGGTTGGATGAATATTCTGTTGTATGAGTGTTTTTGAAAATTATCATTTTTTTAAAAATCAAGTCTAATTACATGTAAGTGTGAATGTGAATAATTATATAATCAGACTAATTTTAATGAGATAAAATTATAGAAATCCCTAAGCAACAGTCTATTTAACAGTATTTTGCAGACTGGTTCTAAAATTATTCATTTTGATGGGTTCGATATAGTTTTTTCAAAACATATCATAAGTAAGTGCTCTTCTAGATCAAATTTTGGAAAAAAGAGAATTTTAATGTATGAGTTACAAAGAAAAGTCAGCACCAGAAACTGGGTCTGAAAGGACAGAATACCAAAAGAAAGGAAGTCATTAGTGACTTAAAGCCACATACTCAAACCTCCCACTTACCTTTACCACAGGCCCATATCGGCAAAAATGTCGTGTTAAATATTGATCTGACACATTTGAAGAAAGCCCGTCTAACCACACACAGTTTGTAGGCATGCTCTTTCCAAAACCCAGCTGAATACAAAAGGCAAAATTTCTATTAGTTAAGCCACCAATTATTCAACAACAAAAATTGTGAAAAAACTTGTATTCTGTAGGAATCTTATCCAACCACCACCTCAAGTGGGAATCAAGTTAAAATCAAACAAAAATTTACACAAAATTTATCCTGCCTGGCTAAGCAAGTATTAATTCAGATTACAGTATAACAGGATAAGGATGCAAAGAAGTTTATTACCTTTATGGTTATCTAACTATACTATTACAATTTTAAATAATTATATATACCAAAATAAAACACCTCCAAATCTTGAGGAAAAAAAACACAGCAAATATTAACAGCACAGTAACATATAAATTCCTTTACCTTGAGACGATTATTTCCAAGGTATTCCCCATCCATCTTCTTAATAGCCTTACAAACGCTGGCAATGTCACAGTATTGCAAGAACGCATACTGAGGGACTCCGTTTACTTTCTTAATATCAATATCCTGAAAAAAACAATGGATGGATACCACTTAGTGATATGTCAATAAAAAATAAATCAGAATAAACCAAGTCCATATGAGCTACATGGTTCTCAAAACAGATTCCTCCCAAACCACCTGCTTAGTTACAATTATACATCTTCATGCAACTGTAAATAGCCTAAAAATCTATTCAACACAACATTTGTAGTCACAAACCATGAAATTCTTCGCACGTGAAGCTCTGCAGAAGAGCAACTGCAATGCAACTCAAAACTCAAAATTTTAAATCCATAATACCTGTGTTAAGAGAAATTTATGATAAGAAGTAAAAGGTGGCCTATTTAATGAAAACCTAACAAATAATTCCCTTCTGCAATATCTAAAATCCTTATTAGGGGCAAGCCATTTAAAATACAGCATCTGGGAAAAATAACAATGATAAAGAAGTCAAATTTTCAAAAAGTGATTTAAAATATGCAATCCCGAATCAGAAGCTTCATTCTATTAGTATATCTAACTGAATCAAACCTGGTAACTGATAAATGTGGTAATAATCTCTCATACCCAGAATGAACGGACTACATAAATATCTGAACTACTCTGTGAAGATGCATTAGAATACCATCCCTGGACTAAAGAAACACTCTACATAAAGGAATATCCCCATTTCCTTGGAATGCTCAAAACCTGCTGTCACATCTGACACTCTGGTCCTGCCTACTTAGAGGAGGTAGTGAAAAAACCTGGCTTACACATGAAAATGGTCCAGAGAAACCAGACACTTGGATGGCAAAACTTGTACTTAAACAATAATGAGCTGGGCCATATATTGCAGATTATGTATTGTGATTATCTAAGCCTCCTTAAGGGTCACAAGCCAATAATCAAAACCTGAAACAGAGCAAAATGAGTAATGCATTTAAAGAGCTGTTTGATGGGTCCTTAAAAAAAAAAAAAAGCATAATTTATACTCAAAATTTTTCTAAGTAATGGTAAATGGAAGCTGTTTTCATCATTACATAGAATGTAGTAACTCAGGATAGCTCCATTTAAATTTCCCAAAGAACAATGGTGGGCTGACTTACTAAAAAGGTTCTGTTATAGCATAATCTGTTATCAATAAGCAGCAGACCATGTTCCCAAGGTTTGTATGTCATTAAAACAGTGACAATCATGAGCAACTGCAAACAAGATAATAGTTTTCAAATACTGACATGTCCACCTTATTGACAAGCATAGCTCTTAAAACATAATAATCATTCCATTTTTAGCAACCCTGGTGATGAAAATATATCCACATGCCCAAATTCAACTCTTTATACTCCTTCAAACATTCAAATAAAAATATGTTTGAAAATTTTATCAATTCATAGTCTCGCAAAGCCAAAAACCAAATAAATAACAGACTGTGATCTAAAGATAGAAGCAGCTGTAGCCCAAATAGGTAACTGAGCGTCTAGTCACTCATCCAGGTAGGCAGTAGAGCTGGAATTAAGAGTATACAGTACCCTCACAAAAATAAGAGAAGTTAAATAATCAGAAAAGAAAGATGAATGTTTTGTTGGTATCGCTCCCTAAATAGCTTCTCTGTTTTTTCTTCACTTCTGCCAACCACTTCAATTTCTACTCTCAAGCCCCTAAAGATGAGGTTTTGTTTAGCCACAAGCACAAATAATATTTTATTCACAAGACTACGTTATGCCATTAAAAAATATTAAGAATCTTTTGCTTAGAGCATTAGTGTATACGTAAGAATAGACAAATGGACATCACATATACACAAACCTAAAAGATGTACAATAGCTGTTTCTACGCAAACTATTTTTTTTTTTTGCTCTCCAAAGTCCAAATATATTACTTTCTTCACAATTATTAGCTGTGAAGTCCTAGAGAAAGTCTAGGAAGACAGAAGTAATTTTCCATTTTTTCAAACATAACACAAAACAGTATACCTAAGGATACAAACTGTAACCAAACTACTTTCACTATAATTTCACTCAAGTTTTAAATCATGGAGAACAGAAAAATCCTTCTATCTCTAAGTCAAACAATGACTTGCATAATTTAAACAGATTCTAATTAAAACTTCAAAACAGAACCGAGCTTCCAGCATGACAACCACATTCCAATAATTCCCAAGGTACTTCTAACGTGCATTGTAATAAAAAGAATCATACACTAATCTGCTGCTTCTTTCTTACAGACATGTTTTCTCTTCCAGATTTTCCTTTCAACCCACAGGACTAGAGATGGCATTAAAACAGCATCCAATGGACAAAGATAAGACAAGTGGAAAAGAAAATACATACGTAAATAAAGACAATTATATATTTTTACATACACACATAAAGCAGTCCCTGATGAGTTTTGCCAGATCATCTTTTAGCAGGAGTTAAAAACACATAGGGCAAATGAGAAAAATATTCATTATAACATCTAAATACATTTTTCCAAATATAAGCTGCACTTATGCTGTATGTTTTATGACAAAGATTTAAAATTGTTTTCATTGTTTAAAAAAAACACAACATACCACAATTTCTCCAAAGCGCTGGAAGATGTTGCGAAGATCATGGTAAGTAGTGGTTTTTTCAAGGTTACCAATAAAAAGGGTTCTTGTTGCTTTGGGGTGAAATTCATCTATCCTTTCATCCAAGGGGCGAAATTCATTTTCACTTTCCGTTTCTGTAAGTGGGAAGGGGCAGAGAGTGTTTTAATGTTTACTCATATATCATGGGAAAATCTACTTTAAGAAATCAAATCTCTGATATGCGGGGCTTAATTCTCATGTAATCTGAAAAATCATATATACTATCAGAAACAGCTCCAAAGCAAAAGAAGAATACAGAAGCTAGAGAAACATGTCTAAAAAATTAAGAGAAAGTTAACACCTTGATCTTTCAAATAGAAAAGTAGACTGAATTTCTATTTCAGTTGATTTGTTTTAAAAGATAATCACTATCACAGAAATAGGTTTTAAACCCCAGTGGAAAATGGCAATTATTTAAGCCTAATGGTACATTTCAAAATTATGTAGTAGGCTCTGAATGTGAACTATAAAACTAAAATCCTAAAATCTGAAATAAACATGAAGTTCAGCTAAAAACAGTCCAGTTTCACTATTTATTTACTTTTCAATATTTTGTAAAATATTTAGCATATCATGCTTGTCATACCCAATTATCTAAATACAGCAATTTTTAGATACAAGAATAGTAACTGTATGAAAACTGACTGAAGTAACGCTTATAAAATATCTTCTTTTGCTGTTGCATGGTACCCAATGACAAATAGAAAGAGGTTAAATGACTCTTAAGGTTTTTATTTCTTATGATCAAAGTCCTGGTTCAATGTCTAGCTCAATCATAGGCTTTCTCTGAAGTTCCATTTAACTTGGGATGGGCTTTCCTCATGGGTCAGATGGTAAAGAATCTGTCTTCTATGTGTGTTTGATCCCTGAATCAGGAAGATCCCCTGGAGAAGGAAATGGCAACTCACTCCAGTATTCTTGCCTGGAAAATTCCATGGACAGAGGAGCCTGGCGGGCTACAGTCCATGGGGTCGCAAAGAGTAGGACACGACTGAGTGACTAAACAACAAGAAGTCAGGGACTTTCAACGTTTTCTGGATAACAATCATAATATGGCCTGTATGATATCTCTTTTTTAATGTAAAACAAAGCCACCCAAAAATGTTAGTATTTAATCAATTTGACTAAAACAAAGTGTTCATTAGCTCCAGCCACATTACTGATGATGTCAACAACAACACTGATATTAAAAAGACTCAACTTCTGAGCTGCTGGGTGAACTACGCCAGAATACATCTCACTTCTGATTCCAGATTAATAGCTCTAATGGTAGCAGACCTTAATCTCACCCAATCATCAGAGAGTATATATATACTTTCAGTCAGATGGGCCCAGAAACTGTTCAGTGCTCATTACAACTATCTTTATCTACATTTTCATCTTATTTCACAGAGGGTGACACTACCCTTATGGGCAGAAAGTGAAGAGGAACTCAAAAGCCTCTTGATGAAAGTGAAAGTGGAGAGTAAAAAAGTTGGCTTAAAGCTCAACATTCAGAAAACGAAGATCATGGCATCCGGTCCCATCACTTCATGGGAAATAGATGGGGAAAGAGTGGAAACAGTGTCAGACTTTACTTTTCTGGGCTCCAGAATCACTGCAGATGGTGACTGCAGCCATGAAATTAAAAGACGCTTACTCCTTGGAAGGAAAGTTATGACCAACCTAGATAGCTTATTCAAAAGCAGAGACATTACTTTGCCAACAAAGGTTCGTCTAGTCAAGGCTATGGTTTTTCCTGTGGTCATGTATGGATGTGAGAGTTGGACTGTGAAGAAGGCTGAGCGCTGAAGACTTGATGCTTTTGAACTGTGGTGTTGGAGAAAACTCTTGAGAGTCCCTTGGACTGCAAGGAGATCCACCCAGTCCATTCTGAAGGAGATCAGCCCTGGGATTTCTTTGGAAGGAATGATGCTGAAGCTGAAACTCCAGTACTTTGGCCACCTCATGTGAAGAGTTGACTCATTGGAAAAGACTCTGATGCTGGGAGGGATTGGGGGCAGGAAGAGAAGGGGATGACAGAGGATGAGATGGCTGGATGGCATCACTGACTCGATGGACATGAGTCTCAGTGAACTCCGGGAGTTGGTGATGGACAGGGAGGCCTGGTGTGCTGCGATTCATGGGGTCGCAAAGAGTCGGACACGACTGAGCGACTGATCTGATCTGATGTCTCATTTTAAACTCAACAAGGTCTTCTTAAAATTATCTAGGAGAGTACATACTTAGAAATATTTCATTTAAAAGGAGAAAAAAATAATTCAGACACATCTTGAGATTTGTACTTTAAAAGGCAATCAGGGGAGTTCCCTTGGCCTGGTGGCCTAGTGGTCAGGATTCTAGGCTTTCACTGCTGTGGTCCAGATTCAACCCCTGATCAGGAGAACTAAGATCTCCCAAGCCTCGTAGTGCAGTCAAAAAAAAAAAAAAAAAAAAAAGGCAGAATCAGAATGATAAAGCATGATTTGCAACCATTCAAATCTACAATGACTTCAATTCCACCAAACAGCTCAGTAAAAATTTCAGAGTGTGTCTTTCAGCCTTCATGACCAGTTTTAACTCTTATTGCCTACTTATCACTGAAATGTTGAGGGGATTGTGATGTTGCACAGCAGAGGAGTAAAAAAGCACAATGTTTGAAGCCACCAGAGGTCTGTTGGCAAAGTTAGGTTTCCTGGACTTGGATATTTTTAATTCCAAGAGGTCTCTGACCTAAGGAAGCAATCAGCTCCATACATTTCAATATTAAACATTTATGACAACCATCCAACAGCTAATTCCAACCCAATGTCCTTACACAGCTTTCAAATAACCCATTCAACTGGTCTTTCAATGCTGTCCCATTTGGGAAAAGTACCTTTGACTTTCCTATGCTTGAACCAGTCCAACTTCTCTACATGTTCAATCAAAGAAAAGTAAAAGTGTTAGTGGTTCGGTACTGTCTGACTCCTTGTGATCCCACAGACTGTAGCCCACCAGGATTCTCTTTCCAAGGGATTTTCCAAGCAAGAATACTGGAATGGGTTGCTATGCCCTTCTCCAGGGGATCTCCCTGACCCAGGATCAAATCCAGGTCTCCTGCATCGCAGGCAGATTTTTAACCTTCTGAGACACCAGGGAAGCTTAAAAAAACATCTCAACATCTTCAGTGGCTGGTGGTTAAAGCCCAGTTAACATCCTGGGTGTTAACTAATTAGGTAAAATGATTTTTTTTTTTTAATCTTCTGGTCATGCTGTGCAGTATGTGGGATCTTAGTTTCCCGACCAGGGATGGGATCTGAGACCCCTGCACTGGAAGCACAAAGTTTTAACCACTGGGCTTCCAGGAAAGACCCCCAAATGTTTTTTTGTTTTTTGTTTTTTTCACTAAAAATCTCAAGCTAAGCCCACTACTTGGAGATTAGAAGGTCACTTATTGATAATGCCCCTGAGTTAGATCCTCACTAATTAAAAATTACATATGTACATATGGCTCTAAAAACTTGTACAGATTATATAACATTCTAAATATTATTCCTCAAAGTCAGTTCTGACTGTTTAAAATGTGTTAAATAAGAACTCCTGAACTGCCCTTAGCCCAAGTGTAAGTTAAGGCAGTACATCTCAAACTCCAGAGGAGGAAATGAATGGGAAGGAATAACTTCTATTAACAATTCCTTTGAAAAGATTATATTCCTTTGAATTCCTGTGTTTTACCACAAAATTAAGCATATTTTATAGTCTTCATTCTAAAAACTCTGTGCCTGTTTTAATATACAAATAACACACATTCTTATCAGAGAAATTCTATTTTTTTCCTCTTAGTTGTCAAATAAAATGAATATTCCAAGAAAATGGGCTATGTTTATCCTATAAATTCCACTCAAAGTCTCACTCTTAAAGTTCAACTGTCCCACGCATACATTATGCGAATGCATAAAGTTAACATTTCTGCTCATTCCTCTATAGATTTACTCACAAGTAAATCAGGGGTTTTAAAAACTTGAGCATGCAAATTCTAAACCAGTAATCGAGGGTAGGGTCAAAGATTTGCATTATAAACAAGCACTGCAGGTGGTTCTGAAACAGGAAGAACACTGACCCACGTCACGTCTGACAAGACTTCCTGCTTTAGAATAGACAAGTCTTACAGGTAGGTTCGAGCAATATAACGTCCCCTTGAAATTTTCCATGGGCTGCATACACTCCATCTGTCATTATCTTTCAAGGTCATGGAAACTGGAATAACAGGACCAATTTGTGCAGAGCATAATGGAAACAAAACTGGTCTAACTAGTCCCTCAAATTGATGTAGTCTGTTTTCTAATTCTGTTGTCATTCTCCTAGGAACTACCACCTTATCTCAATCAATTCAATCCTTTGGGGGAGGTGGGATTCAACAAGGGCCTAAACTGCCTTTTACAAAAACAATCTTCACGCCTTCTGAACCAAAACAATCTATTTTATTAAGTTGAGCAACAACTTAATAAACAGCTCTTTAAAACAGAAGACACTGAAAGTGTGTTAAGAGAGCTGTCTCTGTCTCTTACCCGGCCCTATCCATGCTGTTACTTCAATCTGCATGCCAAAGAAAAGTTTTCCTTTTGATGCAGTCAACGCTTTTTCTTGGTCCTCTTGCTGCCGAAAGAATACCAGACCATATCTCTCTTCTGAAGCTCCATGTATCTGCACTGAAGTCACCTTTCCAAATTTCTTAAATTCATGGAAAAGGCCATCTTTAAGGCTTGTATCTAAACCATCAAACAAAAACAAGTTGCTCATTTTTCTAATACAGTTACAACTCAAAATGTAAGCTACTGAGTCTTTAACCTGACTTTTGACCTAATTAGCATTAAAACATTACTTTTTCAAATTAAACCACTCTAAAGATGCATTTTAGAGATTACTGAACAATTCTGAAAATAAACTGGGTTTTAAAAGATATTACTGGTTACCTGCTAGAATGATATAGCATGGTTACTCAGGAAAATACTCTTATGTACAGATCTTTTAAGATAGTGTGAAATGATATAACACCAGGGATTCACTTTAGGATAAAACGGGAACAAGAACAGGAAAGAAGAAAGATGGAGACAGTTAAAGCAAGTGTGGCAAAACACTGATGATTTTTAAATCTGGTATGGTGTAAGGGAATATTTCTTCTACTGTGGGTGAGTTTAAAATTTTCATGATAAAAACTTCACAAACATACATATATATGCGTATGAAAACTTTAAAGACTTGAGAAAGAAAGTCATATCTCTGGTTTTCCATGCATCATGCTGATGATAAAACTGTGGGAAATGGCATATAACATGCTAAACAACTTTAACGCCTTTTAGAGATGAATTATACTATCTGGAAGTCTTGTGTTAATTAGTTCCATTATAAAAATTAAAACTGTACAGAAAGACAAGCCAATTTTAACCCATGTCCATTTCTAAATTACAAAGTAATTAAATCAAAAGTTCATCAACATTTGTATCTCACTAGTCTCTATTCATAAACCTGGTATGTAGGTTTCACAGGCTATTTTAATAAATAAGTAATCACTGAAATGCACTTAGCAAGACATACTTAGTTAGGTCTTTGTTGGTCTGACCATCTACTAACAGTTGTTTACATACTCAATATATGCCTGACATAGCAATAAAAATACATTATAACCAAATGTCAAAAAAAATCGGAATAAAAATTACAATAGAGCTTTTAACTACATACAGTCATTATTCATGACTTTCTTCATTTAAAATGTTAACATATTGAAATGGGTTTCCTAGCATAATTTTATTATGCCCAAGTTACTTCATAGGACTCCAGACCACTGTAAATCTAACTCAAAATAGTGTTTCTATAATTTCATTCTACCAAATTTTTCCTAATATAAAAATATTTAATCCAGAAAGCGTTTTTATTCAAAATGAACCATGCTTTCTTTATATAACACACACCATACAATCTTCATGTGTGTAAATGCATATAATATGAATAATGTGTATATATGTATATATAATTAGGTACAAGTAACATGCAATCTTATATATGTAACAACCTAGAAATTATATAAATTATAATCACTTGCTTTTTATTACATGACATTAAATATCAATGAACCACAAAAAGAAAAAGGAGTCAAAGCTGAAAGACAAATAGAAAATACTACCAACACAGTCAGAATAAGAGAGAGACAGATTTAAACAAAATCCATATAATGTAGAAAACATAAGTTGCTCTCTCATTCCCCAAAAATAGCAGAGAGGAAAGTACAGTAATACAAAATTTTACCTGTAGAGCGCACTGGAAGATTCTGAACCTTGATCCCAAAACTTTTACGGGGCTCATCTTTGTCCAGAGACGAAAGCAACTGGGAAGTGGGTGCTGGGACTGCTGCAGATTGAACCGATCGGGCTGGAGAGTCATCACTTGAACTACTGCTGGAATCAGTGCTACAGATGGCAAAGGAAAAAACAAACAAGTGAAAAAACCAACAGAGAATCACATATAAGACTTCTTACAGTCAACAAGTGGCAATCATCAAAAGGTCTAAATTTCAGGTCTGGGTTTTCTGGATACCCTACTTTCTCCACATCTATTTCATACTCTTACTTCAGAGATGGCAGAAGACAGCACTCACTGGCCTAAGAATGTGGAAGTAAAAGTAACAATCTTTTACCACCACAGGCCACCGAAAGACAAATGCTTTGTTCTGTGCAAAATCTGAACAATTTTTTCCAAATAAAACAAGACTAGTAAACACATATGACTTAAGGGTAATGTTAATAAAATAGTGGATATATGAGTTTTGGATTCAGAGATGTCTATTTAAATCCTAACTCAGACATACAGCATGTATCCTTGGACAAGTCACTTAACCTCTTGCTAAGCCTTAGTTTCTACATCTGTAAAAATGGGAATAATAATAATAGTACCTGTCTCACAAGGTTAAGAAACAAAAAAAACACACAGGTTTAGAGTTCAGAATATGACTGGCAAGAAATAAATGAAGTGGCAACGCTGTTACTATTATTGTTACTACTACTATTACCACCACCTCATAGATATTAACTTTTAGGAAAAAACAGACATTCAAAGTAATTTCCCAGGTTTAAATTTTTGAAGGATTAATAAAGAAACATTATACAAATCACTAGAGTCTTGTCAGTTAGGCTCTTTTCTCTGTGAATAATGTGGGAAATGTGAGTCAATGAAATTTAATTTTTCTCTTCAGTTTAATGCAAACCTTGAAGTGTAAGACAATCACAGTTGAAAGAAAAGGAGATCTTCATTGCAACAAAAAGAATAAAATATCTATGAATAAACCTACCTAAAGAGACAAAAGACCTGTATGGAAAAAACTATAAAACTCATGAAAGAAATCAAAGATTACACAAATGGATGGAGAGACATACCATGTTCTTGGACTGAAAGAATCAATACTGTGAAAATGACTATACTACCCAAAGCAATCTACAGATCCAATTCAATCCCTATCAAAATACTAGTGGATATTTTTCACAGAACAAAAAATTTCAGTTTGTATGGAAACACAAAAGACAATTTGTGTTTTGTCAAAGCAATCTTGAGAAAGAAAAATGGAGCTGGAGGAATCAACCTTCCTGACTTCAAACTATACTACAAAGCTACAGTCATCAAGACAGTATGGTGCTGGCACAAAAACAGAAATATAGACCAGTGGAACAAGACAGAAAGCCCAGAGATAAATCCACGCACCTATGGCCACCTTATCTTTGACAAAGGAGGCATGAATATACAATGGAGAAAAGATCGCTTCTTCAATAAGTGGTACTGGGAAAACTGGATAGCTACATGCAAAAGAATGAAACTAGAACATTTCTGAGCACCATACATAAAAATAAACTCAAAATGGATTAAGGACTTAAATGTATGGCCAGAAAGTATAAAACTCTTAGAGGAAAACATAGGCAATATACTCTTTGGCATACATCACAGCAATATCCCCTTTGACCCACCTCCTAGAGTAAAGGAAATAAAAACAAAAATAAACAAATGGACCTGATTAGACTCAAAAGCTTTCACACAGCAAACGAAACAATAAACAAAATGAAAAGACATTTCACCTCAGAAAGGGCGAAAATAATTGCAAATGAAACAACTGACAAAGGATTAACCTCCAGAATATACAAACAGCTCATCTAGCCCAATACCAGAAAAACAAACAACCCCAACAAAAAACAGGCACATGAAAAGATGCTCAATATTTCTCATTATTAGAGAAATGCAAACCAAAACTACAATGAGGTATCACTCTACTGGTCAGAGGCCACCATCAAAAAATCTACAAACAATAAATGCTGGAGAGGGTGTGGAGAAAAGCGAACCCTACTGCACTGTTGGTGGGAATGCAAATTGATATAGCCACTATGGAGAACAGTATGGAGATTACTTTAAAAACTAGGAATAAAACTACCATATGATCCAAATACTCCTGTACTGGATATATACCCGGAGAAAATGATAATTGAAAAAGACACATGTACCCCAATAGTCATCATAGCACTATATACAATAGCTAGGACATGGAAGCAACATAGATGTCCATCAACAGATGAACGGATAAAGAAATTGTGGTACATGTACACAACGGAATATTACTCAGCCATTAAAAGGAACTCCTCTGACTCAGTTCTAATAAGGTGGATGAACCTACAGCCTATTATACAGAGTGAAGTCAGTCAGAAAGTGAAAAACAAATATCATATATTAACGCATATATACGTAATCTAGAAAGACAGTACTGATAAACATATCTGCAGGGCAGTAATAGAGACATGGGGAATGGACTTGTAGACACAGGGACAAGGAGAGGGTGGGACAAATTGAACGAGTAGCACTGAAACATATACACTGCCATCTGTAAAATCAGATAGCCGGTGGAAATGTGCTTTATGACACAGGGAGCGCACATCTGCTCCTCTGTGACAACCTAGAGGGGTGGGATGGGGTGGGGGACGCTCAGGAGGGAGGGGATGTGCATGTACCTATGGCTGATGCATGTTGATGTATGGTAGAAACCAACACAAACTGTAAAGCAATTACCCTCCAACTAAAAATAAATTCTGGGAAAAAAGAAAGACAAGAAGAAAACATAACCAACACGGTAACATGGTCAGAATAAGAGACAGACATTATAACATGTTTATAATGCCCAAGAACCATGTGAGAAATAGTAAATTATCATTTCAGTACTCCATGAGCAAGACTGCTATGGCTTTAAGTTCTTTTATAGCATTTCCAAATACACTAAAAATAAAAAGCTATATACAGGTTCTGTTATTTACAGGGTTCTGAAATTTTGCTTCATACTCTCAGCTCCTTATAGTGGAAGACTTAATCCTTTAAGCAAACAACTCAGGATGGGGGTTGGGGGTGGGGCACAGGTGGTAAATCCACCTTAGGCACACTCCCTAAAAGAAAAATTCAATAGTTTTTGTCATTTGCACTTAGACTAGAGCTCTCACATCCACAACAAACTCTAAACCAGTCAGATGAGTAAGTTCAACTCCAAGAACTGAGACCAACTTGCTACTGCTTTTCTAATACCTCAGGTTGGGGCCGGGGGTGGAATATACTAAGAAAATACAACTTACACAGCATTTTTATTTAGTTCTCACATAATAAGGCAAAATATTAAAAATTTTATGAAGTTATCAGAGTTTTCTACAGTTTAAAACATAAAGAAATAAACCTATGCCAGTAACAGCCAAAAGGAGATATGTGAGTTACAAAATACAAACTACTATGGATAAAAGCCTCAAGACAGAATCACAAGTCATCACTACCAGGCCTCCTAGAAATGACTGGGCTTCAGTTTTCCCATCAATAAAAATAATTTTTTTCTAAGTTATAAAGTAAAAGTAGTGTTACAATTACCAAGTGAATAAGATGAAATGGTTGGATGACATCATCAACTCAATGGACACGAGTTTGAGCAAACTCAAGGAGACAGTGAAGGACAGGGAAGCCTGGCATGCTGCAGTCTAGGGGGTCACAAAGAGTTGGACACAACTGAGCAGCTCAACAATGTCAACAAACTGAACAGGACACTGTGCTGTGCTGAGCTTACTCAGTCGTGTCTGACTCTTTGACACCCCATGGACTGTAGCCCACCAGGGTCCTTTGTCCATGAGGATTCTCCAGGCAAGAATATTCGAGTGGGTTGCCATGCCCTCCTCCAGGGGATCTTCCTGACCCAGGAATCAAATGGGAGTCTCCCGCATTGCAGGCAGATTCTTCACCATCTGAGCCATCAGGGAAGCCCAAGAAGACTGGAGTGGGTAGCCTGTCCCTCCTCCAAGGGATCTTCCCAACCCAGGAACTGAA
The DNA here is from genome assembly GCF_003369695.1 of Bos indicus x Bos taurus. Taxonomy (NCBI): domain Eukaryota; kingdom Metazoa; phylum Chordata; class Mammalia; order Artiodactyla; family Bovidae; genus Bos; species Bos indicus x Bos taurus. The sequence continues at coordinate 50,998,711 of NC_040091.1, forward strand.
ACAGAGTATCCTGCATTGCAGGTGGATTCTTTACCAGCTGAGCTACTAGGAAGCCCAAATAGGACACTGCTGCTGCTGCTAAGTCGCTTCAGTCATGTCCGACTCTGTGCAACCCTATAGACGGCAGCCCACCAGGCTCCCCCATCCCTGGGATTCTCCAGGCAAGAACACTGGAGTGGGTTGCCATTTCCTTCTCCAGTGCATGAAAGTGAAAAGTGAAAGTGAAGTCGCTCAGTCGTGTCTGACTCTTAGCGACCCCATGGATTGCAGCCTACCAGGCTCCTCCATCCATGGGATTTTAGGGCAAGAGTACTGGAGTGGGGTGCCATTGCCTTCTCCGAAATAGGACACTGTTCTCATTCAAATTAACCCATGCGTGCTCAGTTGTATCCGACTATTTGCAACTCCATGGACTGTAGCCCGCCAGGCCCCTCTGTCCATGAAATTTTCCAGGCAAGATTATTGGAGTGGGTTGCCATCCCCTTCTCCAAGGGAATCTTCCTGACCAGGATTGAACCCAAGTCTCTTGCATCTCCTGCACTGGCAGGTGAATTCGTTACTACTACTGCTACCTGGGAAGCCCCATTCAAATCAAGGGTTAACAAAATTAATCTGTTTTTAGCACAGAAGGAAAAAAAATGGTTGTTACATGTATTACATACTCCAAGCAATACAAGATTATTCATAAGGCCACCAGATGACTACAATATAAAATATGTATATGACTTATCAATTTAATTTCAAGGAACCATAAAATCACCATTAAGGAAAACACTTTACTATCAATACTACCATTATATACACCAAAATTCCTTAGCAATAGTAGGGAAAGATGTAAACAAATATGGCCAGAAGCAGAATTTTGGGGTACCAAAATAATGTCCCAACAGAGTTCTGTTTAAGTTTATGTTATAAAAATGCAGAGGAATCAATGATTATGATCTGAAGGCATAAAACAATGATAGAAATGTCATCACATTTTTGTTTAATTTCCTGCTATCACACCAATTCTGAAACAAGATATAAAATTTAACTGGCAGAAATATCTGCTGATCAATTTGGAGTTATAACTAAAAAGAAGGAAAGGTTTTTAAATAAATTATGAAATGATAATATAACTTTTGAGTTTGGATTTTATTATGCTAACCCAAAACTGCAATGTATATTTCCAGTGTAATCTGTTAAATGTAGTGTGGATTTCAAGATCTTGAATCAAAGCAGGTTCCCAAATACTTTTCAGCCCTATAAACTGAAATAAAAACCAAATGCTCAGAATTTTTGTGTCAATTTTAACTTTTAAAAATTCTTATTTTCAGAATCTTGTTAAAACTGAAAAATCACAAGAGTTCATCAAAATTTACAATGCATAGTATTTTGTGCTCAGTTGCTCAGTTGTATCTGACTCTTGGACTGTAGACCACCTGGCTCCTCAGTCCATGGGATTTCCCAGGCAAGAATACTGGAGTGGGTTGCCATTTACTCCTCCAGGGGATCTTCCTGACCCAGGGATCAAACCTGCAGCTCCTGCATTCAGGGGGATTCTGTACTGCTGAGCCACACTATACAGGGAAGCCTGTATAGTTATTTCAGTTGTTTCTTAAGAGCCAAGAATAGTTAATAGGAAGCTTTCCAATCTAAATTGTCTAAAGTATTGGTAATGAAGATGCATCAACTAATAGCTTTAAGAAAGTGGGCTTTAAATTTACTGGGCCACAAGAGAAACACAAAAAGATGTCCAACATCGCTAATTATTAGAGAAATGCAAATCAAAACTACAATGAGGTATCACTTCACACTGATCAGAATATTTCATCAAAAAGTCTACAAATAATAAATGCTGGAGAGGGTGTGGAGAAAAAGGAACCCTCCTACACTGTTGGAAATGTATTTAAATTGGTGCAGCCACTACAGAGAACACTGGGAGGTTCCATAAAAAGCTAAAAAACAGAGCTACCATATGATTCTGCAATCCCTCTCCTGGGAATATATCTAGGAAAAAACACACCTGGGGACTTCCCTGGTGATCCCAGGGTTCGGAATCCACCTTCCAATGCAGCGGATGTGGGTTCGATCCTTGGTCGGGGAACTAAGATCCCACTTGCCACAACCAGAGAGCCCATGTGCTCTAGAGTCTGGGTATCAGCTAGACTTCTTCTAGAGAGAAGCCCACAGGCCACAATGAGAGAAGCCCATGTGCCACAGTGAAGCTCTGGTGTACAACTAAGACCCAATGTAGCCAACTAAATAAATATTTTTTAAAACCCCATAATTTGAAAAGATTCATGCTGCACCTTAATGTTCACTGAAGCATTATTTATAAAAGCCAAGATATGGAAGCAACTTAAGTGTCCATCAACAGATGAATGGATAAGATATGGTGTATGTATACAATGGGATGTTACTCAGCCATAAAAAAGAATGTGGGAGGGAGGGTAAATTAAGAGTTTGGGATTAATATATATACACACTACTATATATAAAGTCGATAACCAACTGCTATATAACACAGGGAACTATCCCCAGTATTTTGTAATAACCCTATAAGCCTTCCAATGATGGCTCTGTGGGTAAAATATCCCTTTGTAATGCAGAAAACACAAGAGACATAGGTTCAATCCCTGAATAAGGAAGATCTCCTGGAGAAGGAAATAGAAACTCACTCCAGTATTCTTGCCTGGGAAATCCCACAGAGGAGACTGGTGGGCCCCAGTCCATGGGATCACAACGAGTCAGACATGACTGAGCAACTGAGCATACCTAAGGAGAAAGAATCTGAAAAACAAAAAAAAGGTAACAGAGATTTTATTTTCTTGGGTTCCAAAATCACTGCAGATGGTGACTACAGCCATGAAATTAAAAGATGCTTGCTCCTTGGAAGAAAAGCTATGACAAACCTAGACATGCTGCAGTCCATGGGGTCACAAAGAGTCAGACACGAATGAGCTACTGAACTGACTGATGTTTAACTGAATCACATTGCTGTACACCTGAAACTAACACAACATTGTAAGTCAACTTCACTTTGATAAAAAAACTACAAATAAAAATTTACCTGACCGGATCAGTATTATATTTTCAACACCACTTAAAAATTCTAAATGGTAAAGAACCTGAAAGAATTACAATTTAAAAGAAATCTAGTTACACTTTTCCTAAGCACATAAGACAATTAAGGCTGAATTATTTCTTGTTATGTGCTTAAGATTTTTAAATTACGATTACTAAGGGGAATTCCCTTCTGATCCAGTGGTTAGGATTCTGCACTTTCACTGCTGTGGGCCCAGGGTTTATCCTTGGTCGAGGAACTAAGGTCTTGGAGGTCACGTGACACAGCCCTCCCTCCTCCCCGGAAAGAAAAATTATTCAGAGAACTAAGAAGTGGATCTGATCGAAATTTTCCATAGTGGAGAAATACAAGTGATTGGTTACACAGTAATTCTTGATAAGCAAACAGAATATGGGATGCCAGGATTCTCTTAAACCAAATTATGTTGTCAAATAAGTAACCGTTACTGTTTTCACAGCCATTTTAAACACAGAACTACAGTGAGCATTTGACTCTTAACACTGAAAATGTCAAGATACTGCATATGTCTATTTATAAGATGTGCTCAGTCACTCAGTGTGTTCAACTCTTTGCGATCCCATGAACCGTAGTCTTCCAGGCTTCTCTGTCCATGGAATTTTCCAAGCAAGAATACTGGAGTGGATTGTCATGTCCTCCTACAGAGGATCTTTCTGACCCAGGTATCAAACCCTAGTCTCCTGCATCACCTATAGTGCAAGCAGATTCTTCTACCATTGAGGCACCTGGGAAGCCCATTTATAAGATGACTCGGGGATAAATTTGTTCACACACAAGAGTAACAAACATCCAGTCACACACACACACACGTATTTGTAAACATTCGATTATGATAAATACGCATCTATGCTGTTTTTTTTTAAGCTGGAATATTAAAAGCATTTCACCAAATTGAGAAACAAAAGTATGGCCTAAGTGGATTTTTTTTTAAAGGAACCAGGAAAGTGACTAAAAAACTCGGCAGTTAGAACAGTTAAGAAGGCTGATTTGTTAAAAGCAGACATAATCTCAAGCGACAACTTTCCAACAATCTCTCTTCTCTTCTATCACGCAACTAACAATTTTTTCTCTATATACAGTCAATATATAAGCTTAAGATAAAAGATGCCAAGTGCAGATTTTCCATCAGGCCTGGGCAATTCAAAATGTACCTGCTGTCTCTGGGGCTTCCATAAAGTGAAAGGGTAAAATGATCTAATTTCTTAAACAGAACATATCATCATACCAGCTAATAATCCCTTTAGGTTCAGTTTTTCACAAGTCCAAATTTTCAAGACAATCTTATCTTTTTAGTGCAGCAGTTCTCTAAATGTGGTGTGAGGACCTGTGGGGATCTCCAAGGCCCTTTTGAGGGTGTCTGAGGTCCTCCCTATTTCAATTATGTGTCTGTGTGAGGCCACATTTTCTTCATATAGTTCACACTTTTCCATATAAAAACTTTATAATCACAATTTGAATACAGAAGTGTTATAAGAATCTAGCTATCTGCTGAGATGCCACTCATCTCACTCTTTTTTGTTTTAAAAGATAGTTATGTCACCCAGCTAGAGAGCTAAAATTAAAACTGACTATGGAGCTTCCTCCCCAGAAGCAGAGAAGTTGAGGTAGATGGCTCTCCCAAGATCATGGATGAAGATCTTTGTCTCCAATATGAAACTATTCGGTTTGTCTTTGCGCCACTAGCTTTTTATGCACAGGGAGACAATGGTCCTTAAAGCACAGGAACACAATGTCCTTAACTCTGGCAATTGCCACTAAATCTATCACTAAGGCCATAGTCGCACAACAAAAGTCCCTAGAATTTCTTGCTAAGGTGGTTTGGATAACAGAATTGCTTTCAATTACTGGCAAAACAAGCCATAAGTTTATGCCACAGCAAATACCTCCTGCTATACCTGGATCAATCCCTCTGATCCTGGAGGAAACACAGGAAATTAACAAAGAAGCCACTTGACTTAAGACAGGTTAATGCCCCTTTGGGTACATTCTTTGCTTTATTAGATACCAACTTGACTGGTTCCCAGGGAGCCTTAAGGAGCATTCTAGTCTCTTGGTATTATCCAACTGACAGTCATCATTATACTCTCCCTGGTGGGCTGTAATCTCTCAAGGGTCTTAAATTCATGTTTGTAGTCATCAGCAATACAAATAAGATGAACAGCAAAAACAATTCTTTCACAGACCAGACTCATAACCTATGAGTTTCACACCCAGACAAAAACAACAACCTGATGGTGACCAAGAGTGGTGCTTACACCAAATTTTTGGTTAAACTCTCCTATATGAGAAGAGGGCCAAAAGTGGGGGAGGGTGTTAATTAAGCAAGGAGACCATTAGACTGAGGTGGCTCTAATAATTTACAGCCTTACATAAGTAAACCAAACCTAAGCCTGCAAACGCCTCAAGATTAGGAAATCAAACCTAAGGATAACCAAGAACCAACAGCCAGTCAGGCTTTTCCAAATAAGGCAAATACTAAAATATAACTGATCAAATAATTTTTCTGCTTTGCTTTTCTCCATAAAAATCTTTCACTCCAGCTCCTGTTGATGGAGCACTCCTAACCACTTCCAGTTTGGCAGTGCCCAATTCAGTTAGATTTTTGCTCAAATAAACTATTAAAATTTAAAAGGAAAGAAAAAAGTTATGACAAATGAAATCAATAAAATTTCAAATTAAAGTTTAAATTTCTAATATGGCAAAATGTCAAGAGACAGTACAAAATAAACAAAAGCTCAGTAATTAAAAAAAAATAAAAGGGTCCTGAGCCCACCAGAAAGTTTAAACAAGACTAAAAACAAAAACCCCACTAGCTCAGTAGATGGTCTGATGTGATCCTAATTCCATTTTACACTCCACCACTTCTGATACAACCTGAATTGCCGAATTAAGTCTGTGGTTTTTTGGTTTTATAAGAAAATCAGGAAGGAAATACTCAACTGTTCAGTCTGGCAAGGTACGTCATTTTGCCTCTCTAAACTTTAATTTCCCTAGTGGGTTATGAGCCCTTCAAAGGTCCTGCTAACTCTAGGATTCTGACTCTCCACCTCCCTCCAAATCTTCCAGCTCTGACATCTCCATATTGTTCAACATGGGAGAGGGGACCCTTTACAACTTGGCCCCAAACTAACTGCCTAGTTGCTCATTCTCACTCTCTTGTCACACTGTATCCCACCCACTAATGATCTATCCCATGGACAGAGGAGCTTGGTGGGCTACAGCCCATAGGGTCACAAAAGAGTCAGATACATCTAACTATGTGATTAAATAACAACAATGATCTACCCACGTAACAGTACACCAGTTTAGGGACTTCGCTGATGATCCAGTGGTTAGGACCCTGCGCTTCCACAGGTTCTGTCCCTGGTGGGGAAATAAGATCCCACACGCCTCACAGTGCAGCCAAAACAAAAAACAAAAGAGTATACCAGGTTCTAATCATGGGTACCTCCCTTTTTTCTTATCAGATGTAAGTCCTTAGTTAAATTACTTCCTCTCTAATCTTTCATTTTATTGCATGTAAATGGTCATAATGCCTACCACGTATGAGAGGCTGTGGTGAGGATTTAATGAGTTAGTGATGACTGCTTAGCGCTCTGCCTGCACACAGCAGTATGAGCGCTCTTGTGCATACCTGCTCCTTCTGAGGACACCTTTCTGTACTTCCCTGATTGGCCTTCAAGGATTAGTGAGATCCAAAGTTAACCTCCTGCTCTGCAGCTGTTCTTGACAACCTCACCCCACCCCATAAGCATTCGTTAGTTTCTTAGTTGTGTATTTCTAAACCTCTTTTACTACAATGTCTGTCTCAAACCTCTTCACTCAGTATTATAACCACTCATTTACTGGACTCTTAAAAGTCTAAGACTGGATTCATCTTTGTAAACAGAGTCTAGCCATGGTGCCCAATGTATAATGGATGTGTGCCTCCAAGAAATTATTGACTTGAATTATGCAAGCAACTGAAATTGATGCCTAAGAAAGTACACCAAGCTCAATAAAATGAAGGTAATTACCTACATTCAGTATCTAAGACTGAAATGAAAATTTCTGATAAAATATGACTTTGTTGGAAACTGCAAAGTATGTCTTTCTTCTTTAATGTTTCATTAGTTATTCAAGAAAAACAATGGCTGTTCTAAGCCAAGATTCTAGGACTTCGACACATATTATTAACCTGACTGAAAAATCACTGGTAACTGTAAAAACAAAAACACTTCATGGATCCCGTCATCTACAACTTTGTAGAAGATTTTTTAAACAGACATTTTCTGGGATGAAAGAAAAGTGTAAGTGAACATGAAGTCACTTGGTTGTGTCCAACTCTTTGCGACCCCATGGACTGTAGCCTACCGGGCTCCTCTGTCCATGGGATTTTCCAGACAAGAATACTGGAGTGGGTTGCCATTTCCTTCTCCAGGAGATCTTCCCCACCCAGGGATCGAACCCAGGTCTTCTGCATTGTAGACAGATGCTTTATCGTCTGAGCCACCAGGGAATGTGATGAAA